>NC_039364.1:166514782-166831193 GCF_003573695.1 Papaver somniferum | reverse complement strand
TTAATCGTTCAAATACTCAACATAAGGAAAACCTTAGGGAATATACGACTACATCATCCAATAGAACATGATTTGTATAGCCGTTCATATACTCAACACAAGAACTTGTGGAACATATGAAAAACTCAACTATATTAATTACAAGAGAACCTATAATTAATCTAATTGGAATACACAACCAAACTAATCACCGAAGCAATTAATTTAATTGTCAAAAGATTTTGCTCGACAAAAGAAGACTTTCGGAGCAAATAACTAAATAACCAATCAAGATGATTAATTTAGTTCAAGAATGCTCAACATATAGTATCTCATGGAACAACCAACAAGGCCATGCTCAACATAAGATACACAATGGAGCCTTCACGGTAAAACATAACAAAAGGGATCAATGAAGATCAATACAGTGGATAACATACAAGGATCTATTCTATTTTCCATCACTATTTGCATAACGACATAATAGACTTTATCCTTGTCAACCAAAAGATTTCATCCTATTTTCCATCAAATAAATGACTGCATAGGCATAACTTTTGTAATTTTCAAAAGTCCATTCGTCCTTTCATCAATATGAATATCAATTTATGAACGACTTTACTTTTGACACAATATGGGACCTTCAAGTTCACGGACGCAAACAATACATATCCCATAAAAATATTGCAATACTTCAACACAGATTAATACTGCAATAATATCATCTTCCAAATATTTTTAGAATTTAAAAACCAATAAACCTACAAAAATAAACATAAGAAGATGAAAACAAAAATAGCTATGTGTAGTCACAATTTTCGTTATTCAAAACGCTAGTTATTCTTCCAACTAATCCAAAAAGAAGACGTACTAGGTATTTATACCTCTTAACAATCATTTCACCCACCTTGAATAATCTTCTCGTATTCTCTATATTCTTCAAGATCATCTTCGATTAGGTCAATCCTGGATTCAAGACTATCCATTTTCTCCTCAAGTCTTTTGGAAGAAACTTCAAGTTCATTTTTCAGAGCACGAACTTGTTCCTAGACAAAATTCATGGTTAAAGAGAGCTTATCAAACTGAGAGATAGTAGTATTCTCATCAGAAGAAGAGACATGTTTGTCGTAGCACATCTCATTGTCAGAAGAATCAAAACGAATCCTTTTTGAAGGAAAAAGAACTGTCCATACATCACTTTCTTTACTTGAAAAACTAGAGGAGGACATGATAGAGAAGATGAAATGAGAGTGTTGAAGAGGTAGAGCTTTTAAAAGGAATATATGTATAGAATTCCCAGAAACACCCTTTTTACCAAACCCTAACAGAAGTTGGTTATCCAAAAAGCTGAAGCCGTTCACGAACAAGACCTGGTTAAAGCACAAACAGAAAATAACAGGATTATATTACAGTCCTCTTGTATATCATTATTCTTGTATAAGAGGAAGAAAAATGCAAGAATCATTTTTCAACAAGATTACTGAGCATAATGCCTCCAATCCAAGGTTGGACTGGGATAATCTTTGCAAAGAGAGAAACCACCCATTCCACTAGGTTTCTGCTTATTTATTTGAAAATGAGACTTATGAAGAACTTTCCTATCCATTGTAATCACAGCTTTAAAACACTTGACTGCAGATCTTTGCAAATCCTGCACCATTTTTGAAAACACCTTTTGATGAAAGGGATACTTCCTTTTCTTTTTCTGCATATAATGGTTAGTCGGGCAGGACTGTTTTTGATTTATCGTGCTAAGATGATCCTGAGATGAACTCAAATGAACAAAGAGATTTGGTGGAGCCTTCTTCGAGAACCTTCTGGATTCAACACAAAATCAAGAGAGGTTTGCTGACCCCACTCATGAGACACAGGCGGATATGTCATGAAGGAATTATGAGAATGATTTTCAGCAAAAAGACTGTGAGAGCAATCATAGATTTTCTCAGGACAATAATCAAGAGTATTCACCCATGCTTTAGTTATCTCTCTTACCTCCGTTTCTGGATCTTTCGAAGTGACCTGAACACTTTTATAGCACGTGAGACCAGTTTCATTTGTACGACTTTTCTGGATATTCTTATCCTTTACATTGACTAAGGGATTTTCTTTTTGAGACTTTCTTTTACTACATCTGAGTATTTTCTTAAGTTTCTGTATAAAACAGAGACAACGTAGAAATAAAGCAATTCTCACTTTTCTTGTTCGTCAATTTAGGACGACAGGTCTTACAATCAGGAGAAGTGACGTGATTGCTAGACAATAGATGGTCACCTCTTGACATGTATTCGCGATCGAAAATTCTAAGTTTTCCGACAAGTGTGTTTCGCGAAAGAGTATTAAGGTTATTTCCCTCAACGATGGCATTTTTTTGGACTCGTATCTGGATAGCATCGATCAGAGGATTTTCATCACAATTTCCTTTTCAGGAATGGTCTTACCCAATGCACATGATGCATTAACAATTTCAGACAGTTTGTGATAAAAATTTTCAAATGATTCTTCTTCTGCCATATAAAGGTCTTCCCATTCGGAATTAAGGTTTTGAATCCTAGCTTCCTTTTCACTGGGGTTACCTTCAAATACGCTTTCCAAAGTATCCCAAGCTTTTTTAGATGTCGTGCACAAGGCCACATGATGTCGAAGATTTGGGGTAATAGCATGCAGGATGGCGTTTATCCCGTCGGAGTTTTGCCTTGCAACAATTAACTCGGTAGCATTATACATAAGAAATTCTTTAGGTACAAATGCATCTCTTTCTATAACAATGGGAGTTTCATAGCCATTAACAACATAGATCCATGATTGGAAGTCACACGACTGAAGAAATGTGCGCATAGAAACTTTTCACCATAGATAGTTTGAGCCATCGAAGACTGGTGGTACATTTACAGAGATAGTACTTCCGTCCATAGAGTCAGATCGCTACAAACACGGACTTTTTAGGTCTTAAACGTGTTTGCCTGCTCTTATACCAATTGAAAAAGCGGGGGTCTAACAACACCACCCAATATTTCGCTTAGCAATCTGTATGGACTCACTCCGAAATACTTTGCTAGAGAATCAACTAGACAGTCAGACTCAATCTAGATTAAAGTATATCAAGGAGTTACTCAAGATAAAAACAATAGCGAGTCTTTATCAAATACAAGGAATAACTTGGACGGTACCAAAGACCAATATACAAGGATAAATCAATATCAATCAACAACCAAGGGTTGGATTTCCAATTGATGATCTTAACACACAACCTGTATTATTTCAATTATATAAAATATAATGCGGAAAAGAAATAACACAAACACCAGAAGTTTTGTTAACGAGGAAACCGCAAATGCAGAAAAACCCCGGGACCTATTCCAGATTGAATACACACTGTATTAAGCCGCTACAGACACTAGCCTACCACAAGCTAACTTCAGACTGGACTATAGTTGAACCCCAATCAGTCTCCCACCGATTCAAGGTACAGTTGTACTCCTACGCCTCTGATCCCAGCAGGATACGGCGCACTTGATTCCCTTAGCTGATCTCACCCACAACTAAGAGTTGCTGCAACCCAAAATCGCAGACTTGATAATAAAAAAATCTGTCTCACACAGAAAAGTCTATCAAAGGATAAATCTGTCTCCCACTGAAAAACCCTAGGTTTTTGTTCCGTCTTAAGATATAAAATCAAGGTGAACAGGAACCAATTGATAATCTGGTCTTATATTCACGAAGAACAACCTAGATTAATCAATCACCTCTGAACAATCCTTCTTGACTACACAAGCGGTTTGTCGAGGAATCACAAACAGTGAGAAGAAGATGTTTGTGAGTTCTTTATCTTTCCTATCGGAGAGCTCTCACGATCTCAAGCCAATCAATAGATTGTACTCGTACGATAGAAGATGCAAGATCAGATCACACAACGACGATAAAAGTAGTATCGGTCTGGCATCACAATCCTAATGAAGTCTTTAAGTCGTTAACCTAGTTTTAGAGAATAAAACCAAAGGTTAAAGGAGAATCGACTCTAGCGAGTGCACTAGTATCACACAGACGTGTGGGGATTAGTTTTGCACACTGCTAGATGTCTCATTTATATAGCCTTCAAATCAGGGTTTTGCCTTAGTTACAAAGCAATCCATATTCACCGTTAGATGAAAACCTGATTTAGATTCAAGCTAATATTTTTTTCAACCGTTAGATCGAAAACTTATCTTGTCACACACACTTGGGTAGACGTTTACTGGATTTGTGAAAACCATGCCCAAACGTGTACGTGTATGTTGGTTCAACATAGTAACCCAAAAGGTTAACCATATGAGAAATTCATATTAACCTAGTTCTTCTTCACCATAACTAGTTCAATTGACTCAAATGAACTAGTTAGAGAGTTGTTCAATTTCTATGAGATCTTATGTAACCACACAAGACACAATCGAAACAAAGATGATTCGATTCGATTGAATCGGCTCATGAACTTTATAGCCACGGTTTGCATAAAGCATTCCTTCGTAATTTAAGTTTCATGTTCAGAGCACATCTTTAGAGCATAACCACTTAAGCCCACAAACAAGTTCGCGGACTTAAGGAAACCGGCAGAGTTTTCCAAACTCAGCAGAAAATCTCGGCAAAGAGACTTCCGCCAACTCGCGGACTAGGTTCGTGGACTTGAACTTCACGAACGAATTTGGAATCCCGACAGAAATTCTCGGTGCAAGAACTTCCGACAGTTCGTGGACTGAGTTCGCAAACTGGGTTCACGGACTTGGCAAAGCCAATTCCTCCGGTTTCTCTCAATCAACAAAGTTCGAAAACTTCGGATTAAGGAATACATGGTTATGTAATCTAAACTCTCATTCCAATCATTGAGACATTCTCAGAGGACGTTATATAGCCGTTATTCACAGACCCTTTCACTTCAGAGCAATTCTCAAAGTAATTGAAACTTTTCATGACTTTCGTCACTAGGTGAAGATAAACTTGATCAAAGCGAAACGCTTTACCAACACACGATTTCGAGAAAAAGATAAGTAGTGAATACTCAGCTCGAAATGTCAAATGTGTATGATCCAGTCTATATAGCATACGACTTTTTGTCTCATAAGAAGTGGGAGATAGAATAGATAGACTTTTGAGTGATAGATAAGTTCAAGTCTCCGCATACCTTTTTGTTGATGAAGTTACAAGGTTCCTTGAGTATATATTCGTTGTTGTATGATGAATCGCCATGAAGTTATTGAGCTTAACTACACTTTTCTATCCTAGTATGAGACTTAGCGATAATAGACTAGAAATCAAGACTCATAGTTTTGATCACTAACATTGACAAAGATGCTTGATATAGCAACACATGCGAGGTCGGACGAGCTATACTCTAACAACAAGTATTCACTATTTCCAAAAAATTTTGATTAAATTCCTCAAATATAACTTCGTCAGCCATATGAAGGTTTTCCCAGTCAGAAGTTAGGTTTTTGGAGTCATGCTTCTTTCTCTGCGGAATTCTCTTCAAGTATGGTTTCTAAGATATACCAAGCATCCTTCCATCCTAGTGCATGTAGACACATGTTGAAGATCTTGGATTATGACGAGGATAATAGGGTTTAAACCATCAGATTTGTGTTTGACATCACTATTTCATCTTCACTATTAGTTTCTATTCCTTTTAGAACAACAGTTGTTGCTTTCGACCATTGGAGTATTCTATCCTCTTACAATAAGAACCCATGTCTTAAGTTCACATGCTTGTAAGAAGGATCAGATAACTGTTTTCCATCATAAGTAATTTTTGCCATCGAAGGCTGGTAGTACGTTAATCGGTATTGCACTCTTGTCCATAATACAAATCATTTCATATATATACTTATTAGGTCTAACAGTGTTTTCCTGCTCTAATACCAATTTAAAACATGTGGGTACCAAGTACACCACCAATTTTTTCGTTCGAGAACCTGTATAGGCAAAACCTAATACAATTGCAGCAGACCAACTTAATGATCCTTGACAATATGTATATAGAGTTTATATATCTACCTCTTATCAATTAGTATGTATAATACAATAAGTCTGTGAACATGATTGTTAAGAAGAGTACTTGGACGATCTCAAGAATCAATATCCAAGATTTGTATCCAGATAATCCAATCGGAATTCTGCGAAATAATTAAGCTTGTTATCTATCTTTAAAGATGCGACTTCTACAAGAAAAATTCTCCTAATCGATTACAATTAGATGGATATATCTACTAAGATCGAATAGGTACAACTTGGGTAAATCCAATTATAAATATAAACAATATAATGCGGAAAAGGAAAAATACAAGACACCGGGATTTTGTTAACGAGGAAACCACAGCTGCAGAAAAACCCCGGGACCTCATCCATATTTGAACATCAAACTGTATTAAGCAGCTACAGACACTATCATACTATTATACTTCAGACTGAAATGTAGTGGAAACTGAATCCACCCTCTAATAAATTCAGTTAAGGTCGCGCTCCTTACGTCTCTTGAACATCGCAAGTCCAAGAGTTTCTTCAAACTCAGTGAAGACTTTTCATACCAATCTGCCTCTAACAAATAAGACTATTTGATTTCCCTTTAGATCAAAGACCAAGGCTTGGAAATCTATTTGCAATACACAAAGATATCAAACCTCACAATCTGGAACACTTACACTCACATAGATGAGAAACTTGGATCTTTTACCACCTCTCAAGAACAATCTTCAAAAGATCACTTAAGATCAATTTTTAAATATATATCTTGAGGAATCACAAAGTTAGATACGAAGAGAACTTTGCGATTTCTATCTATCTTTCCTGAAATAGATTACGAAAACCTCGATAACAGAAAAACAAGATCAGGATACACGAACTATCAAGGTAAATATAGTCAGATCTGGCTTCACAAATACCCAAAGCGAAGTCTTCTAGTCGTAAACCTAATTATGTTTATCATAGGAAACCTAGCTTCATAAAGGATGACTATAGCTATCAACTAGGACACAAAGTGTCTAAGATTGATTTTCCCAGTTGAAAGAGCATCTCTATTTATAGTTTTTCAAGACTGAGGGGTGCTTAGAATTCAAGCTCAGATAACTTGGGAATCAAGCAAGCACTTTTGGTCTTGAAAATACGATAGAAGAATATACACTATGGTCCGGTTACAGAACTGTGTGTAATAACTATTCCGATTTGGCAAATATGCCATGTGGATAATAAACAATTTGATGTTCATTAAAACATTTAAGAACTTAATCATGATTCACACACATACGTGTTTAAGTGATCAATGAAGTCTTAGAATTAGTTTAGAGAGTCATAGTTATGCTAAACATATTTAAAAATAAGTCTTTGAGCATCTGTTAGATTTTATTGGGACGGTTGGTGAAATGGTTCGTGAACCGTAAGGCTAGTTCACGAGTCATGGTGCTACGGTTCATGCACCAGGCTCGCCAACCCTACTCGGATCGAGAACTCATATGTACATTGTTCGCGAACTGGGTTCCCCAACCGTACTCGGTTTATGAACTCAGATGGACACGGTTCGTGAACTGGGTTCCCTAACCTTAAGCCTTTTATACCAACACAAAAATCTGATCACCACGGTTCATGAACCGGTCTCTTGAACTGACCCCACCCGAGGTTTGCGAACTGGTTCGCTAGGCTTCCATGAATTTCTGAAATCAGATATATATGGTTTGCAAACTGGTTTGCCAACCTAAGATGAGCAGAAATATCAGAGTTCATGAATTTATCTCTTATGATGTTTGAAACATTTCCAAATGATAAAATCCCTTATATGGGCGATTTTCAATTGATCTAAAAATTAAATCTCAAAGATAAATTTTTTCGAACTAATATTGTTAAGGACCCTTGAACATCTATGCTAGAATCATATTTCGATATTTTTAACAAGACAAACTTGGCTCAAAATTTCTTCTTTGTAAGTCTATAGAAGTCATACGACATCGTCTCAACAGATAGAATGGTAAGATAATGAGTAAAATAGAATGGTTGAATCTTCACATACCTGATACAGAAGTTCTTCAAATGTCTTCATCGATCTTCAGTCTTCGAGAGTGATGTCTGATACTCAACTACCAAATTCTAACCTAGTCTGAGACTTGACTTGGTAGACTAGAAAGTTTTGATCATCTAACATTGAGAACAAGCTTGAGATTGCAAAACTTGTGGATTCAACCGAGCATTGTTCTTATAGATAGAATACGTTAGTTGTACTGAGACGTGTTGATGAATTAGACTGAACGAATTGCTTTGATGACAATGGATTATAGAGTGCTATTTTAAAATGAGTTCAATTACAACATTGCTTAGATGTCAGAAAGGTATTAGTTGTATTCTATGTGGAACATAAAAAATTGTTGTTGTTACTACCATTGAAGGATGTCTTAGAGGTTTATTTTTCTGACGGAATTCATTATTGAAATTTATTTGATTTACATTTAATACGTATGAAGATTTGAAAACCTTTTTAGATGGGATTCTAAGGAATCGAAAGATCAAAATTGTGAGTGTAATCAAGAACATGGAAAATAACAAACACAAGAAATGATCCTATAATTCTTTAGAGGAAACACGTAACGTTGTAGTCATTCAACTCATTCCTCATTCCCATCGCAAGGACGTCACACGTTTGAATGAACTTATCTCGCCATTGAAGCTAAATTCTGTTCTGGTTCTGGTTCTAGATTCTATAATTCTTTATTGATTTCGTAATGTAAATTTTATTATACTAGTTAGAATCTACCATTACTAGAGAGCTTGTTTCACTCTTACCAAATATTCAAATATTTTTTCTACTGTTTCTTTAAACTTGATATGCAGTAAATTCCTTGTACATATTACGGATCATACTTGTAAGTTGTAACGTACTCCCTCTGTCCCCAGTATAAAGGGTGAAAAGAGAGTTTCTTTGTAGAATAAGCGGTTTTTGTTTTTATAAATTTTATATTTTTACTATATTGACCCTTACCAAATCCCAATGAAATTGTTTAAATATATCTAGAAAGTATTAAATTAAAAGTTTCAATCCCATTAAAATATCGTATTAGGAGAATTATCCTGGGGAAGACCATAAATTTGTTGATACCCATACTCTTTAATAAGGATGGGTATATAGGGAAAAAAGAACGTTGAAATATGTTTGTTTTTTTCTTTCCATCTAATGGGATTAGACAATTTAACTTATCCTACTCTATATTGGTTACGGAAGGAGCCGTTAATTTCCTATCAATCCAATCAGAAGACCAAACATATAGTAACTAAGTATATGCTCTGAAGTCGGAATAAGAAACCGATATTAAATAAGGTAACTCTAAGTCCTACAGAAATACAATTTTAGAAGTATAACTAAGCGAGTATCGGACATTCCTCGTTAAAATCATCTTTCTTATCTACACAATTCTCTCTTAGGAACATGAAGAAAATCATCAGGAATTTTTTTAATGACATGCTCATGGGTTTGTGAAAACAAAACACGCAAAAATGACTTTATTTTCTTTTTTCTTAGATAACTCTTGTGCTACGGATATTAAAACATTCACTATTAAAGGATGATTTCTGTTTTTATATATATATGGAGTATTAGATACTTATGGAGGCTTATTCTACTATGAAATCGAGTACAAATTTGTGTGCCCCTTTAAAACCGAAGTGCACATTCCGACTCTTCCTATTGGAGGGTTTTTGCGTTGAAAAACCGATGTTAGTTTGTTACTTTTGTAAAAGAAAAAAACAACAACTTCCATTTAAAACCCAAATTTTCAAACCCAAAATATTTCCTCTCTCTTTTCTCCATTTTTAGACGTCCACACTTTCAACCTTTTAAAGCATAAAAATGGAGATTTTAAATATTATTTGAGCAAATATTGATCATAGTCGTAGTTCTTCATTTATTTTTGCAACTGATTGTATTCAAGTGCAAATATTGTTCTCTAGTTACTCATGAAGATCTGAAGATGGATTGAAGACAATAAAGACGTTATCATTTGGCTTGAGGTTAGTAACTACAGACTTGACTTGTTCCATTTCTATTTTGTTTCTTTCAAGTCGTTTAGATTGAAAATATAATATGCAAAGTTATACATGACACTCTAGTATTAGACTTGGTCATATTATTATGATCAAAGTGTCAAGGAAGTATATGTCATTTGTTGAATGCTTTGATATGGTATATTGAATTACGAAGTATAACGTTTATCTTTTGAACTTCGTAAATACAACATCGACATAATCCAAAGAAATCCTTATTTTCTTGTGAAAGTAAGGTCGCTCTTGTTGTTATTTCGGGAATGACATTTTATGAGGGAGAGTTCTTAATTGAACTTGTGCTTAATTGCCAAATCTTTGTGGGGAATGCGGCTATGGAATATTGTAGGAGTTGTCTTGTATCTTTATAAACTCCTTGATGAATGTATTTAATTTCGGCTATATGATTGCATCTAAACAAGTTGGTATGTTGTTCTCTTTTGGTCATTAAGTATCTCTATGAAATTTCATGAAGATCCCACTAGTTTCGTACCTTTGCCAATTTATATTCACAAAAAGGGGGAGAATTAATGTGTAGTTCACACTACAAATACATATGGTTTACAGATCATTATGTAAGGGGGTGTGGTTTTCATTGTGAGATGAAGTATTGACTAGGGGGAGTGATATATATCACCATAATATTGTTGTCAAAGTTGTGATACAATTGAACTTTGATGATGTGTAATAATACTATGACATTGTATAACAATGATTGAGTGCAAATGTTTTCTCATTGTTATAGCTACGGATCTTCAACAACTATGATGCTGAGTTGAACACATTTAGAATCATTGGAGTACTTTGAAGTGACGAAGATTTCGAGTAATGTTGAAGAACCAAGGAGATCAAGCATTTGGATGAGAAGCTACAAAGTTTATTTATTTTGTAATCCATATGTATTGATAGTTTTATCACTAAAATTGACAAAGGGGGAGATTGTTAGAGCACTTCTCGGTCGAACTCGCAAGCGTTGCTATCTCAAGCTTGTTTGTCAATGTTAGTGATCAAAACTATAAGTCTTGATTTCTAGTCTACTTATAGGGATGTCTCGGACTAGGATAGATTGTGTAGTTGAGCATTAGACTTCACGGCATTCATCAGTTGAAGACGAAGAACTACTAAGGAGAGCTTGTGGAACTTCATCAACAAAAGGTATGTGGAGACTAAAACTCATATATCACTTGGAAAGTCGATTTCTACTCTATATCCTATATTGAGACAAAAGTCGTATTACTATATAGTATTCGATTATACACATTTGAGATTTCAAGCTGAGTTTAACTCGCTTACATATTTCTCGAAATATGTGTTGGAAAGCTTTCACTTCAACCAAGTTCATCTTATATTGTTGACGAAAGTCAAAATATGATCATGTGAAAATTTCCGAGTAACATCTTACATGGTTTGTGTGATACAATCATTTGGTGTAGACTTGGAATGTTTCATTATGATTATTTCAATAACTTGAAAATTTCTTTGATGCTAATAGTGTGTGAAAACGGCTATTGTCATCCTCTAAGAAAGTTTCAATGATTGAAATAGAGTTTAGAACACTTAACCAACATTGGTATGCACTCTTGCATATATGTAATCCATGTCCGGGAACCATAGTATGCATACCGTATGCGTACCTGTTGGTTTGTGAAGTCCGGGAACCTAAGTACACGTACCCGTACGCGTACTGTCGTAAGGTTCAGGTCCGGGAATTTCCGCTGGGTTTGGAGGTATGCGTACCCGTTCTCATACTGGCGAAAACCAAACTTGGTCCGGTTACTTAAGTATGCGTACCCGTTTGCATACGTGAGTGGTTAAAGTTCTAAAATCGGTTTTGATATGAACTAATACATTTATATAATAAGGAATGCATTCTTTGCAAACCGTGCCTATAATGTTCATGAATTGATTCGAGTGAATCAAACCGATTTTGCTTCAATTGTGTTCTTGTATACTTCTATGAGAATATAGCAATTGAACAACTCTTTAACTAGTTTCATTTGAGTCATTTAAACTAGTTATAATTAAGATGAATAAGGTTGATATGAGAGTGTTCATATAGCTAACTTCGGTTAACTACTGTTGATCCAACATAGTGTAATGCTTAGGTATGGTTACTCAAACCTAAATGAAGATACATTTCATTTGTGAATAACAAGCTAAGTTCGATCTAACGGTTGAAAGATATTCGCTTGAATCTAATCAGGTTTTCATCTAACGGTGAATATTGAATGCTTTGTTACCAAGGTAACTTAGATTGCAAACCCTGATTTGAAAACTATGTAAGGGAGAACTCTGGCAACTGGGAAACTTAATCCCCACACCTTCTGTGCGATACTAGTTGCGATTAGAGTCGATTCTCCTTTAACCTTAGGTATTTCACGAAACCATGTAGGTTGACGACTTGAAGACTTCATTAGGATTGTGAAGCCATACCCAACTATTTTCTCTATAGTTGTGTGTTTTGATCTCACTTTTACTATTGTGATCGAGTATTATCTTTGCTAAGATTTTCTTGAGATTTATCTCCGATAGGTAAGATTAAAAGTAGTCACAAACATTTCCGTCTCATCGTTTGTGATTCCACAATATCTTGTTTCGCTACCATACAATTAAGATTATTGTGAGGTGATTTATAATACTAGGCTATTCTTCGGGAATATAAGTCTGGTTTATCAATTGGTTCCTGTGCACCTTGATTTATGAAAAAACGGAACAAAACTCGTAGGTATTTCTGTGGGAGACAAATTTATCTATTCCAATAGACTTTTCTGTGTGAGACAGATTTTTTTATCAAGTCTTCGACTTTGGGTCGTAGCAACTCTTGGTTGTGGGTGGGATCAACTAAGGAAATCAAGTACGTAGAATCCTGCTGGGATTCAGAGACGTAAGGAACGCAATTGTACCTTGATCAGTGTGAGATTTATTAGGGCTCAACTACATTCCAGTCCGAAGATCATTGGTAGTAGGCTAGTGTCTGTAGCGGCTTAAGACATTGTGGTGTTCAAAGCTGGACTAGGTCCCGGGATTTTTCTGCATTTATGGTTTTACTCGTTAACAAAATTCTGGTATCTGTGTTATTTCTTTTCCGCATTATATTTTGTTATATAATAGAAATATCACAGGTTGTGCGTTAATATCAATCAATTAGATAATCCAACCTTTGGTTGTTGATATAAATTGATAGACGCTTGAACATTGGTCTTTGGTACCTTTCAAGTTATTTCTCTTATTCAATCGGGCACACAAATTCCTATTTGCTGATTGCAGATTGAATTGAGAAATTGAGAAATAAACTCTTTGATATACTTTTCTCTAGATTGAGTCTGACTGTCTAGTTGATTCTCTTGAAAGTATATCGGAGTTTGTCTATTCAGATTGTTGAACGAAATATTGGGTGTGGTTGTTAGACCCCCGTTTTTTCATAGTTGATCAAAACTATATACTTGATTTCTAGTCAAGATATAGCTATGTCTCGGATCGTGATAGAATGTGTAGTTGAGCTTTAGAATTCACGGCGTTCAACGATTGAAGACGAAGATCTACTGAGGAGATCTTAGAGGAACTTCACCAACAAAATGTATGTGGAGACTAAAACTTATCTATCACTCAGAAGTCTATTATATTCTATCTTCTAATAAGACTAAGTTGTATAGCTATATAGGATTTTACATTATACACGTTTGATATTTCGAGTTGAGTTTATCTCACGTATCTATTTCTCGAAATATGTGTTGGAAGCCTTTTGCTTTAACTATGTTCATCATTATTCTTGACGAGTTTAGTTGGAGACAACTAATTTGTTGGAAACTAAATATTAAGTCAAAATATGATCATGTGAAAATTGCCTTGAAATATTTTATTGGAAAGTTTCGTATTGATCATTCGATCACTTGAAAAATTACTTAAAGTTAATGGTTTATGTGAGACAACCATTCTCGTCTTCTAAGGATGTTTCAATGATTGAAATGGGAGTTTAGAATAATTAACCATGTCTGGATACAAAACGATACGCATACCTAGTATGCAAACTATATTTTTATAAAAGGTCTGGGAACCTTGTTTGCGTACCTAGTATGCGAACGGTTTTACCTGTAAAGGTCCGAGAACCTTGTTTGCATACCTAGTATGCGAACGGTTTCACCTGAGTTGGGTCCGGGACGGCTGTTTGCATACCTGGTTTGCGAACGGCTAGAAAAGGCAAAGGTCCGGAGCTGTTGTTCGCATACCTAGTTTGCGAACACAGTGGTTAAGTTCTAAAATCGGTTAAGTATGATTCTCTTACTCATGAACTAAAACATTTATGAATTAAGGAATGCAATCTTTATAAACCGTGGATTAATGTTCATGAATTGATTCCTGTATAAGTACTTTGTACAATTACGAATCAATCCGATTTTGTTTCAATTTGTTCATATATATTTCTATGAGATAGTGAATAATTGAACAACTATATTTGAAACACAATTAGATTCATTTGATTATCTTTCATGATTGATTCACCTGAGAGAACTGTTACATCTAGGTCAGTATCTAAACATTCTCTTAATGTAGAACCTGTTGAAGTCTGGGAAATACGCCTAGAAGAACAGTTGGATGAACTTTCTGATTAAGGTGATTCAAATATTGATAGAGATGTTGATGAGGAAGTCTCAGAGTATGTAAAGGTTTTGAACTTTATTGGAAAAGAAGAAGACGAAAACTTCTCATGTCACACCTCTTCTGACTTCTCTCTAGGGCTGCACATGGGAGGGTATGGGCGGGTATAAGCTAAAACCAACCTCGCACCCACATACTGCGGGTTTTTTTTTTCATAACCAACCCCGCACCCACAAACAGCGGGCGGGTTTTGTTACCCGCCCGCTACGGGTTGGGCGGGTATGGGTTTAAATGGGTTTAAACCCGCTTTATATTCAAGTATTTAGAGTAACTTCTATTCTCCTTGATTAAGTGAGAAAAAAAAACCAAAACCCCCAAAATATTCATATCTAGGAAGTTCACAGATGAAGATTAAGTGTTGAATCTGTTGATTTTTCGATTGTTGTCGATTTCTGGTGAAGATTCGAAGTTGTTGTTGTCGATTTCTGGTGAAGATTTCTGGTAATTGTCGTTCGTAGGTGAAGAAGAAGAACTGAGGAGGAAGAAGAGGAGAGGCCGAACAGAAAGAAGAGTGTAGAAAGTGAATGAGGGTTATCAGTTATCCTATCTACTAGTATTAGGGTTTCATAATGGACGAATAGGATTAGTTTTATCTAATGGTATATAATCTGCGGGTTTTTTGGGCGGGTATGGGCGGGTATTAGCTTAAACCAACCTCGCACCCACAGACAACGGTTTTTTTTATAACCAACCCCGCACCCACAGCGAGCGAGTATGGATTAAAAACCCACGGACTTAGCGGGTACGGGTGGGTTTGGGTATTGTGGGCGGGTCTTGTGCATCCCTACTTCTCTCTGTCGAGAAAACAAGAACTTGAGAAGATGTTATGCAGGTGTTTATGTTTCAAATCGTTCTAACGAATCGATCCTCAAGGATTTTGAGGAAAACCTACGTATAAAGTCACTTGAATGTGATAATCTTTATCAAAAGTATTTTTTGTTGGAAGAGAAACTTGCAGAATCTGAAGCAAGGATTAACTCCCAGCGAACAAGTTTTGATGACAGAGAAAGAACTTATCTCGCTCGGAAAAACGCCTTGAGGCTGATTTAGCTGCTGGTCTTGATAAAATCAAGATGTTGGAATATGACTTGAAAAATTTCAATTCTAGTTCAAGCAAATTAACCACTATGCTAGGAGCAAGTAAAAATCATCGTGATACACGAGGATTGGGTTATAAGGTAATAGATGCTCCAAGTATTAGCAAAGAGGTAAAATTTGTCAAGGCTAGTGATTCTTCTCAACAAAAGGTTTCTACTGATGGCAAAAGTGAAATACCTTCACCAGCAGTTAAAGTTCGAAAGAGCAATGTATACCAACCTCCAAAGTCATCACATACGGATCGAGGTAAGAACATTCCTTATGTTTGCCACTATTACGGAAATAAAGGTCACCTGGAAAGGAGATGTCGTTTCCGTATAAGGAATGAGAAACTTCATGATATTCTTGTTTGGGAATCACAAGAAGCTTTGAAACCAAGATCATATGTTAAGGATAATCCCCTTAACGCTACGGTTGTAACTATCCAACCTTTAGACAAAGGAATCAGTGTTGTGATAAACTTAGATTTGCCTATAAACGTCATAAGAATCCTTTTCATAATCGTAATGATTATCAAAAGGATAACTTTGTAAAGACGAAGACAAGATCCGATGCTCCCAATTGGAGAAAGACTAACTTCCAAAAGAATAGTCAATCCAATTCTCTTCCGAGAATACCAGAAGAGAGTAACAGGAAGAAGGGTCAGGTTGTTTCTAAACACACTCAGAAGTGGATACCAAAGAAAGTTTATGATGCCTTGAGTGAGAAAAGGAATGATCTCCCAGAAAATTCCATGACTATGGAGAAGGCGATATCCATGATGTTGAAACTTAAAAAGTTTTTTGGAAAGATGGATTTGGATGTGAAAGGTTCTAAAAGCGATCTCTTTTATGATAATCCAAAAGTCACTTGTGGTGAGCAAGATATTGTTCACCTCAACACAACTTGAGTGTATTGTAAGTGCATCCTCACCAAGGAATGCCCTGCTATGAATACGGTGAGGGAAGCACGAGAATTGGGGAGCACAAATTATGTTCGGTAAGGCTGTAGAATTCGATTGAATTCTTCTAAAAAGGTATGTCTATAAACTTGAGAAATTTTTGTGTTTTTATTTGCTTAGAGTACTTATAATGATCCATTTACCGTGCTTATCGTTCATTTCTACCTAACTTGATATGTGTTTAAGGTTCTTAAATGTTTAGGTTTAAAAATAGTAGTTAGGGATGTTTGGACTTCATGGTACACATACAAGGTATGCATACCATCATTTAAAATCAAAATCCAGGGGTTTTAGTACGCATACCTATTTGCATACTGCTTCAGTTCACGAAAATCCGTTTGCATACCCGTATGCATACTTGCCTATAGACGTCGATATTCGGTAAACCTGTTTTGCCCGTATCTTCTTCGTCCGAACTCGGAATAACCTTATTCTTTTTGCGTTATCTTAATCTTTGAATTCTCTTCAAAATGGAAATGAGAATTAATGAATTTGGATGACTTAAGATTGGTCTTTGTCCCGTCTCTTGTTTTTGTGTGTTTTGCTCTGTTTCGTCGCACTTGTTCCACTTGGAGTAATATTCTTCTAAGCTCATTTGTAGCTTTTACAAGAATGTTGTTGGTAAATCACAAAGAAGGAAGTTCAAGAATGTGCAGTAGTACGCATTGTTATGAGATTCTTGAATGTTCACAATCATCTTATATGAACTATGATGCATGGTATTTAATGACTTTGTATGTTCTTCTTTGTTAAGAAAATATTTTTATACGCCTTTGGTAGCCATTCTTGGTGTCTATCCATGCGAAAAAGATTGATTCTACCTTCTAAGGGCAAAGATTATTTTTGAAATTTTAATCTTTACGATTCTATATATTGCAAATTGTTAAGGGATATGTTGTTTATGTCCGTGAACTTGTGACTGTCCCATACTTGTTCAAAAGTTATCTCTATTATGTCGGTATGAAAGTATTAATAAAAGATAGAATGAACATTTGACAAACAAAAGTTAAAGCCTTTTATGTCATTATGCAAATTTTGATGGAAGAAAGGATAAAACTTTTGTTTACAAGGATTAAGTCTATTACATGTCATTGTGCAAATAGTGATGAAAAATAGAATGAATCCTTGTCTATTCTGCAGTATTGGTCAATCTTCGATCCACATTTTTGTGCATATACTATGTTGCTCGACAAGTTTTCTTATGTTCGAGCATGACCAATTGAATTGATCATTCTCTTGTGGTCAGTTTAGTTATTGCTCCGTAAGTTCTCTTATGACGAGCATGACCAATTGAATTGATCACTTTCTTGTGGTTAATTTAGTTGTGTAATTCTGATTGAATTAATCATGGGTTTTCTTGTGGTTAATTTAGTTGTGCTTTTCGATTGGATTAATCATCGATTCTCTTGTGGTTAATTCAATTGAAATCTTTGGATTCAAATTCATGTTTTCATGTGATTTGGTTATGTCCAAAGAAATCCTTCTTTTCTTGTGAAAGTAAGGTCGCCTTTGTTGTTCTTTCAGGAATGACATTTTATGGGGGACAGTTCTTTTTGAACTTGTGCTTAATTGCCAAATATTTGTGGGGAGTGCGGTTGTGGAATATTATAGGGGTTATCTTGTATCTTTATAAACTCCTTGATGAATGCATTGAGCTTCGGCTTTATGATGGCATCTAAATAAGTTGATATGGTATTCTCTTTTGGTCATGAAGTATCTCTATGAAAATTTCATGAGGGTCCCACTAATTTTCGTACCTTTGCAAATTTATATTGACAAAAAGGGGGAGAATTAATGTGTAGTGTGATACTACAAATACATATGTTTTACGGATCATTATGTAAGGGGGAGTGGTTTTCATGTTGAGATGAAGTATTGACTAAGGGGGAGTGACACATATCACCATAGTGTTATTGTCAAAGTTTTGATAAAATTGAACTTTGATGTTGTGTAATAATACTATGACACCGTATAACAATGATTGAGAGCATTTTTTTTCTCATTGTTATCGATACGGATCTTCAACTAATGATGGTGCTAAACTTACAACCTTTGGAATCATTGGAGTACTTGAAAGTGACGAAGATTTCGAGTCATGTTGAAGATGCCAATGAGATCAAGCATTTGGATGAGAAGATACAATTTTTATTTATTTTGTAATCCATATGTATTGATAGTTTTTTCAATAAAATTGACAAAGGGAGAGATTGTTAGAGCACTGCTAGGTCGAACTCGCATGCGTTGCTATCTCAAGCATGTTTGTCAATGTTAGTGATCAAAACTATAAGTCTTGATTTCTAGCCTATTTATAGATGTCTCGGACTAGGACATAGTTTGTGTAGTTGAGCTTAGACTTCACGACGTTTATCACTTGAAGACGAAGAACTACTAAGGAGAGATTGTAGAACTTCATCGACAAAAGGTATGT
Organism: Papaver somniferum; assembly: GCF_003573695.1. Lineage (NCBI taxonomy): Eukaryota > Viridiplantae > Streptophyta > Magnoliopsida > Ranunculales > Papaveraceae > Papaver > Papaver somniferum. The sequence continues at coordinate 166,812,051 of NC_039364.1, read as the reverse complement.
GGAGACTTAAACTCATCTATCACTTGGAAAGTCTATTTCTACTCTATCTCCTATATTGAGACATAAGTCGTATTACGATATAGTTTTCTATATACACATTTGAGATTTCGAGTTGAGTATATCTCGCTTACATATTTCTCGAAATATGTGTTGGTAAGCTTTCGCTTCGACCAAGTTCATCTTATATCATGAGAAAAATGCCGAGTAACATCTTACATGGTTTGTGTGATACAATCATTTGGTGTAAGACTTGGAATGTTTCGATAACGATTATTTCAATATCTTGAAAATTGCTTTGATGCTAATAGTGTGTGAAAACGGCTATTTTCATTATAGAAGAATGTTTCAATGATTAAAATATAGAGTTTATAATCGTGTAACCTTCTTTGGATATAATCATAGAGTGTGTTCGCACATTTGTGTATAAGTCCAAAACCGGGAACCTAAATTATGCATACTTGTGTGTATACAAAATGGTTGAAGGAGACTGGATAAGTATGCGTACCCGTACGCATACTGGCGGAAGTTCACGTCCGTGAATTTCTGCTGATGTTGGAATTTCAAAACCAACTCATTCAGTTACCTAAGTACGAGTACCCGTACGCGTACTGGCGGAAAGTTCATGTTAGAGCATGGCTCGGTTGAACCCACAAAGCGTTGGTATGTCAAGTTTGGTTGTCATATTTTAGTGAATCAAAACTCATGTTAAGAGTCGCTTGATTATGTACTAGAGTCAACTTCGTATAGGTTAGCTTGAAAGCATTAGGATATGAGACATACAAGTATTGCGAAGTCTTGAAGATGTGAAGAACCAAAGAGCTACAACGACAACAATCATCCTTCCACTTGAGGTTAGTGATATTTGACTTGAACTGTTTCATTCCCTAACATGTCTTTCAAGTCGTGCATATTGAAAACAAAACTGCGAAGCATATTTGAACTCTATATTGACATAGTATTAAGGAATACAATACGAGGTTTATTGCTTAACCATTAAACTTTGCAGATAAGACATCGCCATAATCATTTGAATGCTATTGTGATTATGTATGGGTATGAGGTGAGGATTTCATCCTAGGGAACAATGTTCTACATGTGTTCTAAGAAAGTAAGTTCATAAACTTGTTTGTGAACCGAAAAGGAAATTGCCAGGTGTTATTGGTTTTGTTATTCATTGCATATCTTATGAACAACCAATATGTGTGATTGAGTATAACCGCTCACAACTTGTTTGTGTTCTTTGTAAAAATATTCACAAAGGCCTGACTTATGTATTGGTATGACTTTTATTAGTGAAACCGATCTTAAATAACCACCTGAGATGGTGTGATCGGGTTTGTGATTTTATGTCTGACCAAATATGGGAAAGGGGAACCGATCCTAGTAAGAGGTGCATTACATCACAAAGGGTAACCGATCCTTGTACGGGGTGCAACAAGGTTTATAGCAGAAAGGGGAACCGATCTTATGGACATGTGCAACAAGTTTTTAGGCAAAGGGGAACCGATCCTATGGACATGTGCAATACATATAAGTTAGATACCATATATATGTGGGGAACCGATCCTAGTACCTAGTCAACCGAATTTTGGAAAGCTAGTGTGACTATGCACAATACTCACATGGAAACTTGTTTTGGTAGAACCGTTAAACCCATGATTGTGATTGAATGTTTGTTTGATCAATCGCATTATGACTACTCGTTTTCCCGTAGTCTACGTAATATGTACAACTCAGAGAATCAATTACTAAGTAGTATTGATGCCTCTGTTGAACTGATAATGCTAAGTAATAAAAGTTACTCAAGATCACAATAACAACCAAGAACACAAAGATAATTTAAAAGCTGCTAAGTTATCATGAGACACAAGAGATTACGTGGTTCGACTTTCGTCTACGTCCATGGTGTAATGAGTGATTGTTTTATATTAAGTTATGGTGGTTACAAAGATCTTAAATGCTTCCCAAAATAATAGAGAGAACCCAAGTTGAAGTAAATACTTAAGTTCTAAACATTAAAGAGGTATAATCTTAAGACTAGATCTTCTCTCCTAGATATTGAATGCCTTTAGTTTGTTGGTGAGGCTTGGTATTTATAGCCCCTTCTGCTCCAAGTATATCTTTGCTGCCTCTGGGTCCATCGTTTCCTGATATACCTTTAGTACAGATGGTACCTTCGTTCGCCGCGTGCTCCCTCCAGTCGAACTCTACCACCTCAGCTGACCCACGTTCCTTCGGGAACTCCCCAGCCTCAATACAGACTGTACCTTCGTTCACCGCCAGTCTCTGCCAATCTGGTTCCGCCACATCACCTCTCTCCACATGCCTTGATTATGCGTGTAGATAAGAGATTTGTGCATTTAATGCTGATTAGATATGTCATCTACCTCTGTCTCTTCGCCAACTGCTTTTCCATAGACTAGGCTTTTACTTCTTTTGTCTTAGCCGTCGAGGCATCCTTTCTTGGGACGAGATAAAGTAGATCTATGAAGGTATCCTCTGTCACTTGGATTCCTATGTATAGCGAGGGATACACAGTTATCTTGTATGCGACCACTGATATCGTGACACGTGCTCCGCGGAATATTGGTATTCACAGTTTACCCATTTTCTTTCATATTATACCTTTTGGTAGGATTGGAAGAAAACTCCCGTAACGCCGCCATTCTTGCACGTACCGATTGGGTGGTCCCCGCACGTCCTTTCATGCAATAGCTTCCCCTTGAATTTTGGGACATCCAAATTTTTGGATTCTTCAGCCGCCTATAAGAAGAGAATAAATAGGAGGAATTTTCATTAACTCCTTTTCTTCTTATCGAACTGTCGCTCTTTGTCTCTTTCACATAGATTTTCTTCCACCATCAACTGTTGATCTTTCCTTCGATTTTCCAAGGTTTTCCGGTTTGATACTCGGTCATCATATACATGTAAGTGACACTCTGCTCTTCGATGTTTCTTTTCGCATTTCTCCATGCTTAATTCTGTCTTCCCCTCTTCGATTTGTTGGAAGTTGTTGTTGTACTTGCATGTGAGAATCTTAATTCTCTTTTATTTGTTCATGTTGCATGAGAATCTGGGTTTACTCCTATTTCATATTTTGATGATGATTCTGCCATGATTTTCCTCGTCTGCAATCCTAACCATGGTGATGAATAACCCTTGATTTTGTCTTACGATGAGTTTAAACCGCTTCCTTTGGTTGGTTTAGTAAAACCCATGCCCAAAGTATGCTTGTTTTTTCCCCCAATTTGCTTTTGGGTTGACTGTGATTTTCAGTCCGCCATTGTTGATGAGCCATTCTTCCTGTTGGTGTTAGGAATTATGAGAATTCCGAAGAAGCCTACGCGTAAGGGGAAAAGAACCTCTTCGTCTACTGACCCGCATCCGCGGATGGACCATCCTGATGCTACGCCGTCTCCACCCCCTGAGGATGCTGAGGTACCTGCTGGTACTGAGATGGATGTTATCCCTGAGGATGTTGCGGATCCAGAGGTAGAAGAAGTTGTTGTTGAGGATCTTCCACCTCCTCCTCCTGACTATGAACTTGAAAGGCTGACACTTCGTGATAAAGATAGCTATGCCCATCTATCCTTGGCTGAGATCACCAAGTATTTCTGCCTCCATAAGTTCGATATCTCCTTTGTTAATGGGCCCGATGTGCTCACTGAATACCTGATCCGGAGTTTTCCTTATGATGAGAATAACCTCCTGATTAGTGTTGGTCAGTTGGCCACAGGTATACTCCTCCCTTTGTTCAGTAGAAAGGATCCCTTCTACTATGATGTTTTGTCTACCAGGGATGACCCAGTGAACAAGACTCAGGTCCGAGGAGTTATGCAATATACTAGTAACTACTGGCGTGCCCTTCGTGAGAGTTGGTACCGTAGTAAGGGAAAGACCACTTTGAAGTCTTATGACCCCTTTGCTGATGGAAGGTCTAAGAAGGAGGATTATACCCCCGCCAACATCAATGCTACTTACGCTGACGCTATTCAGAAGAGCAATCTTCTTCCTTGGAGTGTAGGCCCTCATCATATCCATGTTACTTCTAAGCAAATTCGGGAAGGTAATAGCCTTCGTCTGCTGGAGGAGATCGATAAGACTGGTTTGACTGTTATCCCTTATTCTGCTAGGCTACCTTTGCCAAAGTCTGACAGCATCCGTCTTGATCATGATGATCACTGGGCTCGTATTCCCCTTCGTGTGGTGGGTCCTTGGGCATACGGTTTTACTTATGCAGATCCCAACGTCCCTCGTATAGCTCTTTCCTTTCCTGTGAAGTATGATGGATATCAGCCTTGGGTTTTCAACCCTGCTGCTTCTCATGAGGTAACCTTCGTTTCTGTTTGAAGGATTTTGCTTTAATATCTTTGTTTGATATTCTGATGACTTTCTTTTGTAGTCTGCCCTTGCTTCTTCTACTGGAACTGCTCCAGGTTATGCTGCTAGGACTGCTCCGGGCTCTGCTGGTAATTCCGTAGCCACCAGAACTAGGAAGAGAAAGGATTCGGCTGAAACAGCTATGCCAACACCTGCGGAGGTAAGGATTATTACCATACCTTTGTGTTTATAGGTCCCTTAGTATCTTTCCCCTGATCCTTAACTGGCGCATGTGTTTTTCCACAGTCCTCCAAGAGAAAGAGAAAGTTTATCTTCAGGCTGTTATTGATCTTGAGGAATCAGATGAAGATCCCAAGGATGGTGAGGAGGTGTCAGATGATGAAGATATGGAGGATATTGAGGATACTGGCCTCAGCCCTCATTTGGATGATATTGAGGAATATTTTTCCAAGGGTAACCCCAGTCCCATCCGTGCTGGCTCAGTGGAGGGTGAGAACCTCGTAGCTGGTGGTGATGCTCCATTTTTTAACCCTGTTAGTGTTCAAGCTACAGATCCTACTTTGTCTCCAAAGGTGCCTTCGTTCTCTGCCCCTGGAGGAGCATTGCCCGTTGTCTCGGCTGCTATTGGGGTTGCTGTTGTAGTTTACATGAGTCTTCCTTCGTCTCCTTCTACTTCGCTTCAATCAAGTGGCTCGTTTTCTAAGGTTGTTACCCCAGTGGTGAGGGTTAGAAACTCATACTCTTAGTCGAAGAAGAAGGTTGTGATTTCACTGGGAAGCTTCTCCTTCAATGCTATGCCAACCCCTTTAGGGAGCGCTCAGTCTGTTTCTACTTCCCCTGTCAGCAAAGTTGTTGAACCTCCGCCTTCGTCACCAGATTGGACCGTACTGGGAAATCTTCCTTCTGCTGGTGATATGGACTTAGGTGGTTGTTGATGGTGGATTTTCATTTAAGGGTAAAATTTTAAAAGCCAAAATTATGCGCTGACATCCTGCAAAGGATAAAGCCACTGATAAGTGATGAATACTTCTCCCCTTTATCAATTCACCTAGAATGGAGCATATGGCAACAATCTCAGTAGTAACACGAATATCCAAGTGTCACTAATGAGGCATGCACGAAATACCCGTACATGCTACAACTCTCGGTGTGTTACACTAACCCGATTGAGCATACATCTCTCGGTGTGTTATACTGGCCCGATCGAGCATCTGGACTGTCCATATCAGTCTCAGAAATAATCACGACCACGCAAGTTGGCCGCATGATTTAACCTGCCTAGACGATCCTCAGCAGGAGCAGGATACCACCTTAATGACCACCAGTGGGCCCACTTATGCCCTGGTTGGTCGAATACCTACCATGCCTCCCAAACTACCACCGAAAACCAGCCTGAAGTTGGATGTCCAGGCTGGTATGAAGCAGCTTGGAGGAGTCGTACGAACAAAGGCCGCCTACGACAGTCTCAAATTCATCACGTCCGTCCAACTTCACCGGCATAGTTGGACGGCGTAGATCGTCCCATGGACGGTTGGACAAGCGTTGTCCTGCACACCGGCGGGTCCCCCTTCACGCCTGCATAATCGATCCTCCCCTGACCTAGCCACATAATCACGTACAGTTTCCCGAGGGACGTCTACATTATACCGAGGCCTTTTCAGCACAATTGGCTCCAGAGTTGGCAGAAAAATCTGCAGTTAAGCGTGCTCGGGCGGGAGCAATCCAGGGATGGGTGACCATCCGGGAAGTTTCTGCTGGATTACCGCAGCGATGCCCGTTGAAAACCCCATACTGCCGGATAACCGCAGTGGCTAAGTGGGGACAATATCGGTGGAGGGGCGGGTCATTACAAATTGTATCAGAGCCGACGAAGGTTCACTTGCCGAGGGTGGGAAGGTACGCTGGCGGGATTGGTCCAGGTGCTTCTCATGAGGGGTAGGGAGCGTCGGAGATCTGGGCTTGAATATATATTCCGTAGTCGAGGACGGCTCCAATTTAAGGTGGTGGTATTGTAATACCCCGATATTCGGCAGTGGTTGGCCGAACGGAATATAAGTAATGATTTGTCCTTTCCTAACACAGAGGCCTGATGGGTTCACTTGACTGAGTTGTGGGAAAAACTTCTCAGTTAAGCGTGCTCGACCGGGAGTAGTCACACGATGGGTGACCCTCTCGGGAAGCTCCTGTTGGATAATCGCAGTACTGCCGTTAAAAATCCCACACTGTTGGATAACCGCGGTGGGTAAGTGGGACTAATATCGGTGTTAGTTGGGATACAACTAGAGGACGGTCGCTTGTGCTCGGGTGGGAGAGTATGCTGGGTTGCTATGTCAGATACTGGTCTCACAAGAGGAAAGGAAAGTCTACATTATACCGAGGCCTTTTCAGCACAATTGGCTCCAGAGTTGGTAGAAAACTCTGCAGTTAAGCGTGCTCAGGCGCGAGCAATCCAGGGATGGGTGACCATCCGGGAAGTTTCTGCTGGATTACCGCGGCGATACCCGTTGAAAACCCATACTTCCGGATAACCGCGGTGGCTAAGTGGGGACAATATCGGTGGAGAGACGGGTCATTACACGCGTACCATGCTTGGATTCGACCAAGTTAAAGGTTGGTGTTTGAGCACCTCCTAAACCCTAATCCAACGGTTGCATATGTGGGTCGCAAGTCATCTCGTCCGTCCAACTTCGCCAGCTTGGACGGACCGCCTAAGACAGGAGTTAGGCGACCAGTGAGGCATCACCACGATCACCATCCACCATTCTTCCACACAGAGTGATCGGCCAAGTCAGGGCTTACCTGTACAGCCTCCAAACGAAGATGGTCGGACGTGATGCTATTTTAAGACGCTTAATCGTGACTTACTCCGTTAAGCCTTAAGATAGCGATGCTTCATACGTGCTGAATATATTCGATGCATTACATGCATAGAATACACACGATGTTTCATAAATATCGACTTCCTAAATAACTTAGTTATTTAATCTAGCATCACATGCTATCTTTTGTGGGTCCCGCGATCCACACACTCGAGACATTAATCATGTCACAAACTGGGGGATACTTACTGGGGTATTGGTCTGGCAGTTTACAGCGTGCAACGCACAACGCGCCATCATAAGAACGTGTCAGGAAGTCATGGACGGTTAGTGATGATGGGAGAAGTGGGATTTACCTGATCGTGTGACAATTACCACGACTCCACTACTCCATCACTCCACTTCCTCCACTTCCCATGAGAAACGTGGGTTAGGCGCAATGACTTGTATAAATAGGTTCTCCTCCCTATTTCCGAACAATAATACAAGACAGAAACCAAGTGTTGATACAATCGTATTCAAAAACCAGAACTGATAGCTTACATCCTGCAAGCCAGTTCAGCTTTCTGATATAAGTCATAAAACAACCAACACCTTCACAATCTCAACACCTTCTTCGCTTCCATCCCTAATATCAACCCCATCTCCTTCACTTTGTGACCGAAGCAAGTCTGGAACGACCATTTCTTGGTTTAGTCCAGAATTGTACAGATTGATTTCTCGAATCACAAGCACTCCCGTGCAGTGCATTTGTTTAGGGTTTAGATTCATTTCTCTTCCACACACCCCAAATTACCAAAACCGGCAGAAATAGTTTTCACCGATAAACAATTGGCGACCACATTGGGAGGTTAATCTCTCGGTTGTAATGCCGATTTCTTCAGAATCTAATTCAATTTTATCAATTTCGAAAGGGTAGATCTTAGGATCAATTCAATCATCAATCCATTTCAATATGGTAGAACTTAGGTATGGATCAGAAATCAATTCCGATGGAGTTAGTGTGGATAACACTCTCGGTGTTGATGTACCTGTCAGTGGAGCTACTGTGGTCAATACATCTCTTGGAGTCGTCTCTTCTACCACCAATGCCAGTGGAGCAGGAGATATTCCAGTAAGTGTAACACCTCCTGTCACCAGAGCCAGAGCAGCCGCGAATCCCGGCATCTCCTCAAGTGTAACACCTCCGGTGATCACCAGAGAAACAACTTCCACTCCTTCATCAGGATGAGGAGTCGGAGGGACAAGAGGAGGACCATCTCCCATTACCATTGCAGACTTGATGGACAGGTAGGAAGTTCTTGCTAAGACTCAAACGGATATGGCTGCAACTCAGAAAGAGATACTCATTTTCCTCAAAACTTTAACTGAACGATTGCCACAAGACTCACGGAAACCCCTGGAGCCAACAAGGAATGACTTCAATACACCCGGAGCAGGCGTTTCCACTCGGGCCTACATGAATGAAGAAGCTCGTGTTGCTCCTGAACGTCCAAGGGGAAGGAAACAATCATCCAACTTCATCACGCGTGAGGACCTGGAACGAATTCTCCAAAACCGAGGCAAAGGAAATTTAATGGATGCGCACCAGCATCAGCCGTCGTACCCTGAAGATGTGCAACGAATTCCTCTTCCAAGAGGATACACCTCTCCTCAGTTCTCCCTCTATGATGGTATTGGTAACGATCTTGAACACATCTCTCGATTTTTGGAGTCCTTAGGGGAGCATGAGTACAATCATGTTCTCCGCCTGAAAGAGTTCGCGAAGTCACTTACGGGAAGGGCGTACACCTGGTACAACAACATCGCGCCTAACAGCATATCCAATTGGGGCGAGATGGTCAGTGCTTTCTACAGAAAGTATTTCTTCGTATCCGAGCAGCTCACCTTTTCAGATCTAGGGAGAGTCTCTCAGCGGAACAACGAGCATCCGAACAACTTCGTTAAGAGGTTCAGAACTCAAGCACTAGATTGTCATGATCCGAACGTCACTGAATGTCAGCTGGTAGAGTTGTGCATCAACGGGATGATACCCACATACCGCGCTTTATTAGAGAATCTGGGCTTTCAGACGTTCTCCGAACTCCATGAAGCTGCTAAACGTTCAGCCACAACTGCCCCAGCATTGCTAAAGAGAACCAGGGTTGTTCTAAACAAAGATCCACGTGAGAGTCGAGGAAGCAGGCGTCTCACAAACAAGCAATACAACACTGGTCCTTCTGTAAGAGTGGTGGGCGAAGAAGGAAAAAGGAAAGCTTCAGCAACGGAACAACAACCCAAGCGTGCGTCTTCAGCACACACGGCTTCGTCTCAAAAGGGAGCGGGCAAGACTCCTGCACAAGACACCGAAGATGCAGGCTTCCTGTTCCCCATGATTGAAGTAATGGAACTCTTGGAAGCATGGATTCAAGACGATACTATCAAGATGCCTCCTATCAGACACCCGCCAACTGAGAAAAACATGGCGGACCCCAAGTACTGCCGCTACCATAGGTTCGTCCATCATCCGACCAAGGACTGCAACAGGATGAAACAAATCCTCAGAGAAAAGATAGAGGCAGGAGAACTCCAGCTTGGAAACGAAGGTGTTCATAGAGATCCTCTTCCTATCATGAACTGCATGATTTCCGGGGATTCTGTTCGCAAGATTATACAATCTATGATGGAGCGTTTATGCGATATCTTATATTTCTCCAAGGACCAACGTCAAGACATATTTGCAGCCCTCAACCGCATTGTATCAGGAAGGCGTTTGTATCCAGAGAAGGAAGCAGTCTCGAAACCTCAGTCTTTCCTGGAAGATGCGAGCAAGGGAAACTGGGGACTCTTAACCGTCACTCGTTTGAAGGATGTCGAGTTCGATAGCACATTGATTGATACAGCCTCCGAATTCAACATCATCACTGTCAAGACCTTCAAGGCGGCAAAGATTTCGAAACAGGAAGCTACTCGCATCCCAACCGTGATTAAGAATCCAGAAGGAGAACTTGGAGATGCCTATGGATACATCGATCTTGAAGTTAAATTGGGTGATGCCTTGACGCAAGCAGTTCTACATAGTCAAAGAACATCCCAATTATGGCATGGTCCTAGGACGCTCTTGGATACACGACAACAAGGCAACACTGGGTTTTTTTCCTCTACCGGTTTCGATACCCGAAAGAATCTCCAACGAGCCGTCTGGACCTGAAGACTGTCTGCTGCCGTATCTGCAGCTTGCCAACGTGCACAACTTCCTGGAGAGAACCCATCAGCATACATTAAAAGGTTCCAATCTCAAGTAAGTATCATCACGCAACCCTTTTTGCAACCAATCATTCATCTTGATAAGCCCTGGGGACTCGCTCCAACCAACAACCCAACTCTCGTAGGAGATGTGAATGGGAGGCCGGTCCCTTCAAGCGTTTTATCAGGAGCTTAGAAGCTGTCTCGATCAAGGACGACAAGACCAAGGACCAGGTATTTGTACAACGCCCAAACCCATGTGGAATTGGAGATCTGGTGACGAAGATGATTACATTCAAGGTTGGGAGCATGACGGTGAAAATGACCACTCCACCTGCCGAAAGGGAGAATGAACCGTACCTGGTAGCAGATGTTATCCTAGGCGGCTACTGTAAGCTCATCAACGCTGACAAACTGGAAGGCGTAAAAATTCACTCACGATGGCTCAAACCCTACCGTACTTAAGACGTTGTGCTACCACTTTCCAGCGTCCTCCACACTTTAAAACGCTGTGCTATTTCCTCCAACGTGTTTCTTTTACAATTTCCTTTTCATGTCGCACTTGTAATTCCTCCAGAAAATGATTGTAATACTTGCATTCATAATTAGGGTTTCAATTTTCAAATTTCAAATTAATCGAAATATTTTCTATCTAGGAATTTATTTACTCCTAAAGAAAGAAACAAAGTCCTGAGTCAGCCAAAATTATCATTACCCACTAGAGCAGGCCTGGAAGGAAACCCTAAACAAACATCTTGTATTCCCTGGAAGATATTGGGAAAGAGAATGTGTGGGGAAGAAGGAAAATATTTCAGGACATTTACCCCAGAAAAACCAGAGAGATCTCGCGTCAGGAGCATAGACAGGTCTGTGGTGTTTCATTATGGCATTCTCCTTTTCATTGCAAGAACAACATATTATGATCGCACCCGATATATGGAAGATTTACATTAAAAAGCAGTGTGAAACCCTTATTCAATCAAGCAAGTAAGAAAGGACCTTAAACTCATCCGCCACTGAGTGCAAGGAAAATTTTCACAAATTACGAGAAGAAAAGCCCAGAAAAGAAGAAAAGAGAAATAACAGGAAAATTTAGTCGTCAAGAAGATTGGTTGCGTCTCCACCACCACCGGAGACTGCTTCAACACCGTCACCATCGTTGACCACTACTGCTTCTTCCTCTGGATCTGTATCAGCTTCCACTTCGGATATTTCTGCAGCAAAGTTATTCGCCTCAACAACATCAATAGAAACCGCTTCCACATCTTCCTCAAGAGCCATGACAGCGTTGGCAATTGTGTTGATCACTTTCAGACGCTCAGGTTCGTGTGTGTCAGAATCGAGGATTATCACGCCATCGTGGATTGGATAATCACACTTGTCTCCACCAAGAGGCCGTTTGTGTTCAACCCTCCGCTTCTTTAACCGTGCTGCAAACCTCTCAGATCTTGCGCTCGTTGGTACTTGCAACGCTTCATCGCGCCTCCATTGATCCTCCATGTCGATCGCAGCTGAAAGGGCACAGATATGTCCCCTGGAAATACGCAGGTGCAGAATGGACATCCCATGTATAGCACGACCGACTTCACGGAGTGGGAGATCGATCTTAGCCATTACCTCCTCATGTGCACCAGCCTCCTCAGGCTTGTTGACTTCAAAACTTTTTTCTGGAGAAGTTACAGAGTGATCATCACCAACCGCTTCCATGATAAAATGCAAAGGAGAAGAAGTTATGGTTACAAAAAAAAAATCATCATCAGTCAAGCAGAAGATCGGATAAGCGCTGAGCAGTACCTGGAATATAGAAGAAAACGATTCTGCGATAGGAGACGTCCTTAGAATTTTCTTTATATTTCACGAGCTAACAGAATCCCAGGGAGAAAAGGAGTCTTCACTTGCCACCTATAAAGGCTGTTAATTCGGGATAGCAATCAACAATGTTTATCGTATATATTTCAGAGAAGCCGTCGTATAATGGATGAGAGCGCACCCAGTCCAAGAAATGGTCCAAGATCTGCCCAGACATATACGGAGGAAACCCAAGGGAACCAGAGCGGATCGCCTGACCAAGTCTTGCTTCCTCCACAACCCTAATCAGGTTTGACCAGCTCCAGGACAACACCTGACGATATCTATCTATGCGGTAAATATGTGTTTACTTTAGCTTGGTCATTTCAGTATACCAATTTGTCACCATCTCATGCCTACCCCACAATAGTGTAACCATCATGTGCTAGGCAGGGGACTTAATGTTGATGGTGGATTTTCATTTAACGGTAAAATTGTAAAAGCCAAAATTATGCGCTGACATCCTGCAAAGGATAAATCCACTGATAAGTGATGAATACTTATCCACTTTACTAATTCACCTAGAATGGAGCATATGGCAACAATCCCAGTAGTAACACGAATCTCCAAGTGTCACTAATGAGGCATGCACAAAATACCCGTACATGCTACAACTCTCGGTATGTTATACTAGCCCGATTGAGCATACATCTCTCCGTGTGTTATACTAGCCCGATCGAGCATCTGGACTGTCCATCTCAGTCTCAGAAATAATCACGACCACGCAAGTTGGCCGCATGATTTAACCTTCCTAGACGATCCTCAGCAGGAGCAGGCTACCACCTTAATGACCACCAGTGGTCCCGCTTACGCCCTGGTTGGTCGAATACCTACCATGCCTCCCAAACTACCATCGAACACCAGCCTGAAGTTGGATGTCCAGGCTGGTATGGAACGGCTTGGAGGAGTCGTACGAACAAAGGCCGCCTACGGCAGTCTCAAATTCATCACGTCCGTCCAGCTTTACCGGCATAGTTGGACGGCGTAGATCGTCTTATGGACGGTTGGACAAGCGTTGTCCTGCACACCGGCGGTCCCCCTTCACGTTTGCATAATCGATCCTCCCCTGACCTAGCCACATAATCACGTACAGTTTCCCGAAGTTCGGCCGGCGTGAGGTTCAAAGGGTCGCAGGAAATTCCACTAAAGGTCTTAAATTGATCACGACCATCCAACTTCACCAGCATGATTGGATGGCTTAGATCATACCTATAACCTCCAAACAGGTATTGACGTGTTCACCACTGGCCCAATGAGGGTCCCGCGTGATCGACCTCTCCAGATGAGGAGTATAGGGTGAAATTTCGGTCGGTCAAACTAGCATGCACGTAACCGGCCGTAAACCATAATTAGGGTTTGCGACATGCATATGTCGCAAACTGATCGCGAGCGTCCGTTTTCTCCAGCTTGGATGAAGGGTCCAGGAATAGACTAAGCAGGTCCGGAGAGTATCAACATGATCAATGTGGACCCATCTATCTCCATGTCCGACCGACCAAGACAAACCATGGCTAGGTGTCTCGATTCGTGCGCCCAAACTAGGCATGGTCGCGCAGTTTTATATTGCAAACTGATCTCGACCACTCAACTTTACCGGACAAATTGAGTGGCTTAGATCGCATATCCATGGGACAACGAGGTATGGACGTATATGCCGGCATGCCGTCTACACGCATGACCAATAGGTCTTGCCAAAAACGCGTCCCATGCTTGGATTCGACCAAGCTAAAGGCTGGTCTTTGAGCACCTCCTAAACCCTAATCCAACGGTCGCAGATGTGGGTTGCAAGTCATCTCGTCCGTCCAACTTCGCCAGCTTGGATAGACGGCCTAAGACAGGAGTTAGGCGACCAGTGAGGCATCACCATGATCACCGTCCACCACTCTTCCACACAGAGTGATCGGCCAAGTCAGGGATTACCTGTACAGCCTCCAAACGATCACTCGAATATGGTCGGACGTGATGCTATTTTAAGACGCTTAATCGTGACTTACTCCGTTAAGCCTTAAGATAGCGATACTTCATACGTGATGAATATATTAGATGGATTACATGCATATAATACACACGATATTTCATAAATATCGACTTCCTAAATAACTTAGTTATTTAATCTAGCATCACATGCTATCTTTTGTGGGTCCCACGATCCACACATTCGAGACATTAATCATGTCACAAACTGGGGGATACTTACTGGGGTATTGGTCTGGAGGTTTATAGCGTGCAACGCACAACGCGCCATTATAAGAACGTGTCAGGAAGTCATGGACGGTTAGTGATGATGGGAGAAGTGGGCTTTACCTGATCGTGTGACAATTACCACGACTCCACTACTCCATCACTCCATTTCTTCCACTTCCCATGAGAAACGTGGGTTAGGCGCAATGACTTGTATAAATAGGTTCTCCTCCCTATTTTCGAACAAGAAGACAAGACAGAAAACAAGTGTTGATACAATCGTATTCAAATACTAGAACTGATAGCTTACATCCTGCAAGCCAGTTCAGCTTTCTGATACAAGACATAAAACAACCAACACCTTCACAATATCAACACCTTCTTCGCTTCCCTCCCTAAGATCAACCCCATCTCCTTTACTTTGTGACTGAAGCAAGTCTGGAACGGCCATTTCTTGGTTTAGGCCAGAATTGTACAGATTAATTTCTCGAATCACAAGCACTCCCCTGCAGTGCATTTGTTTACGGTTTAGATTCATTTCTCATCCACACACCCCAAATTACCAAAACCGGCAGAAATGGTTTTCACCCATAAACAGTGGTGCTCAAGCTTTTTCTTCGGTTCCCAGCTCATCCACCATGTTGTCTCTTCGTCGTGGTGAGGGCTCAGTAGTCGTGCCCCATGTTCACTCTCAAGCGATTGATGAAGTTTTTGCTGAGTATAGCAAGGGTAAGCTGCATGAGAGCTTGAGCCTTGGTAGTTCTGATGATGCCATTCTTGAAGCTATTCTGTGGGACTCGAAGGGTACTTTTTTTGCTGAGGTTGATCGTCATCATTTGGATAGCTCCTTTGAAGTAGCTTCACAGTTGGATGTGTTGTCTGCTCAATATCGTGTGTCTAAGGATCTATTCTTTGACTGGGATTGCCTTCGCTCCTGCCATAGCTTCGGTGAAATTCACAGGGGTAGCATCCAAGAGATGGAGGCTTTCATTGACACCTAAGCTGATTTCCTTCCCCGTCTCTCAGCATTCTCAGTAAGTGATTCACTCCTTACCGCTTCACAATTTGTTTTGATTCTCCGTTTATTCTTACACTCCTATGTTTGCAGCTTTGCAAACAGATAGATGTTGGTTGCACCATGTTCAAGTTCTATAGGGCTAAGTGTACTCACTTGAGTGCTCTGTTGGAGCGCGCTCGTCAAGAATATGCCCTTGTTAGCACACAACAACCTTCGTCTAGTAATGCTGCTTCTCTTGCTAGGGTATCTTCATTGGAGGATGATCTGAGGAAAACTCAGAGATCCTTGGACGCTTGTTTGCTGGCACTCGAGAGAGCTAATAATGCCGCTAAGGTTGGTGAGGATGGGCGTAAAGCTGCTGATTCTGCTCTGGATGCTGAGTCCTCCAAAGTCATAGGTTTGTTCTTTCTTTACCTTAGCTTTGTTGTTGTTCTTGTTCGGTTGCACGGTCCTGAGACAACCTTCGCCTGCCAGCTGGTAGCTCTGGTGAGCTTAGATATCTCCAGGATCAAGTAGCCAAGTTAACCTCCGATGTTTGGTATTATCAGAAGAAATCTGATAGGTTGATGAACGTAACCGTCCATAATGAAGCCCAACTTTCCCTGGAATCTGCTCATAACTTGGAATTAGTGAAGCAGATGGCTTTGCTTCGCAAAGAATGTGACGAAACCCTTATTTGGAAGGAGAGTCTCATTTTAAAGCAAAAGGAGGATATTGCCTTAGTTGAGAGACGCCTCTCAGCCCAAGAAATTATCCGCAAAAATTTTCATGCGGATTTCGAAAATTCATGTGCCTCTTTAGCTAAGGTTACTGCAGAGCGTAACGTCTTGTCTTCTGAGGTATGTTCTCTTAAGAACAAACTTATTGAGGCTGACTCTGCATCATCTTCCATGTCTCATGCATCTTTGGTCAAGAAATTTGAAGAGTTATAAAATGTTTACTAAGTTCTATCCTCAGAGAATGCTTCGCTCCAGATAGATGTCGATGACCTCCGGACTGAGCGTGATACCCTTGTGGAAGATCTTGAGGCTGCAGAGGTGGATCTTGCTGAGACTCAGTATAGTTTAGAAGAATCCCTTAGACACGCATAAGGTAGCCTAGGGTCCTTATATTCCAGTAGCATCCTTTGTATCTTTTGTTGTTTCCCCTTAAACCTTACACCCTTCGTATTCACAGGTCTCCATGAGCAGCTGGTGGGTGCAAATGCTAAGATCAACCGTCTTGAAGGCCAAATATCTTCAATGGAGATATCTCGTCAGTTTGATACTGCTGCTAAGTTCAAGGCTGAGGCTCTCCAGCAATCTAACGATCATCTTACTGCTCAGATGACAGAGCTTCGTCAAAAGTATGCTTCGGATTTGGTGGCTCAGTATGCTCAGATGAAGGCGCAGTTTGAGAAGTCGGCCATCAATTATACTAATGATGCCTTTGCACAGGCCGAGCTCCAAGCTGAGGGTATGGTCTTTCCTCGTCTCCCTTATCCTTGATCCTGTATATCTTATCTGAACTCTTTGTTGTATGGTGCCCCCAGCTGAGGAGCCTTTGTGTCGTCTTTTTTCTTTGAAACAATGTTTCGTGATGGTTTGAATCTTTGCTATCTGCAACTTTTAAGACATGTTAGTCATATTTTGGTAACATTATTATTGCACCCACATTATTGCATGAATATTTTGTTTGTAGGCGTGTTGTGTCTAGATGTTTGCACGTTCAAGTCATCACTAGGTGCTAAGGTATGTTTAACCTTGGGTGGAACATTCATCGTCCTACCTAAGTATCCTTTGGCCAGAAGGTACCGTGGTGGCGAGGGCTCCTACGTGGGCAATATTTTTCCTGTAACCTACGCGTTCAGCACGAAGGCTGCTTTATTTCGACAAGGTATCTCTATAGGGGGTATCTTACTTTTTCTTATTGCCTCATGAATTGAGCTATCACTCCGAGGATCCGAGTATTGACATATGCGCATTTATGTCTTGCCTTGTCTCATCATCAATTCTGACGGAGGGTGTCTATTCTAACACAATTTGTACTCAATCAAAAATTGACTTTCTTTTAGCAAAAAGTTTATTTCATTGACTAGTAAGGTTCATAATACCTTTTATCGGGGATAAAACATGGTGGGCTATTGCCCGTTACCTTCTTCTCCTCAGTGATCATCATTCTCTTACGGGTAGTACTTTTTTAGGTACATTGTATTCCAAGGGGGTTGTTGTTAGAGCATAGCTCGGTCGACCTCGCATGCGTTGCTATCTCAAGCATGTTTGTCAATGTTAGTGATCAAAACTATGAGTCTTGATTTCTAGCCTACATAGCTAAGTCTTGGAATAGGATAGAAAAGTGTAGTTCAGCTCAAGGACTTCATGGCGATTCATCATACCACGACGAAGATCTATACAAGGAACCGTGGAACTTCATCAACAAAAAGGTATGTGGAGACTTGAACTTATCTATCACTCAAAAGTCTATCTACTATATCTCCTACTTCTTATGAGACAAAATTCGTATGATATATAGACTAGATCATACACATTTGAAATTTTGAGATGAGCATTCATTGCTTATCTTTTATCTCGAAATCGTGTGTTGGTAAAGCATTTCGCTTTGATCAAGTTTATCTTCACCTAGTGACGAAAGTCATGAACAGTTTCAATCACTTTGAGAATAGCTCTGACGTGAATCGGTCTGTGAATAACGGCTACATAGCGTCCTCTGAGAATGTCTCAATGATTGAAATGAGAGTTTAGATTACATAACCATGTATTCCTTGAACCGAAGTTTTCGTACTTTGTTGATCAAGAGAAATTGGGAGGAATGTGGAATTAGCTTGCCACGTCCGCGAACCCGGTCCGCAGACTCAGTCCGCGAACTGTCGGAAGTTCTCAACCGAAAATTTCTGCTGGATTTTCCAAAACTCGTTTGTGTGCTAAGTCCGCGAACTGGCAGAAGTTCTCTTTCCGAGAATTTCTGCTGAGTTTGGAAAACTCAACCGATTAACTTAAGTCCGCGAACTTGTTTGTGAACTTAAGAGGTTATGATCTAAAGATGTGCTATGAACATGAAACATTAAATTACTAAGGAATGCTTTATGCAAACCGTGGATATAATGTTCATGAGCCGATTCAATCGAATCGAATCATCTTTGTTTCAATTGTGTCTTGTGTAGTTACATAAGATCTCATAGCAATTGAACAACTCTTTAACTAGTTCATTTGAGTCAATTGAACTAGTTATGGTGAAGAAGCACAAGGTTAATATGAAATTCTCATATGGTTAACCTTTTGGGTTACTATGTTGAACCAACATACACGTACACGTTTGGGCATGGTTTTCACAAACCCAGTAAACGTCTACCCAAGTGTGTGTGACAAGCTAAGTTTTCGATCTAACGGTTGATAAATATTAGCTTGAATCTAAATCAGGTTTTCATCTAACGGTGAATATAGATTGCTTTGTAACTAAGGAAAAACCCTGATTTGAAGGCTATATATAGGAGACATCTAGCATTGGGAAAAACTAATCCCCGCATGTATGTGTGATACTAGTGCGCTCGCTGGAGTCGATTGTCCTTTAACCTTTGGTTTTCTTCTCTAAAACCAGGATAACGACTTAAATAATTCATTGGGATTGTGAAGCCAGACCGATACTACTTTTATCGTAGTTGTGTGATCTGATCTTGCATCTTCTATAGTACGAGTACAATCGATTGATTGGCTTGAGATCGTGAGAGTTCTCCGATAGGCAAGATAAAGAAGTCACAAACATCTTCGTCTCACTGTTTGTGATTCCTCGACAAACCGCCTGTATAGTCAGGAAGGATTCTAGAGAGGTGATTGATTAATCTAGGCTGTTCTTCGGGAATATAAGACCGGATTATCAATTGGTTACTGTTCACCTTGATTTTATATCTTAAGACGGAACAAAACCTAGGGTTTATTTGTGGGAGACAGATTTATCCTTTGATAGACTTTTTTGTGTGAGACAGATCTGTTTATTATCAAGTCTGTGATTTTGGGTTGCAACAACTCTTGGTTATGGGTGAGATCATCTAAGGGAATCAAGTGCGCAGTATCCTGCTGGGATCAGAGGCGTAGGAGTATAACTGTACCTTGGATCGGTTGGAGACTTATTGGGGTTCAACTATAGTCCAGTACGAAGTTAGCTCGGAGTAAGCTAGTGTCTGTAGCGGCTTAATATAGTGTGCATTCAATCTGGACTAGGTCCCTGGGTTTTTCTGCATTTGTGGTTTCCTCGTTAACAAAATTTCTAGTGTCTGTGTTATTTCTTTTCCGCATTATATTTTATATAATTGAAATAATACAGGTTGTGCGTTCGTGATCATCAATTGGAAATCCAACCTTTGGTTGTTGATTGATATTGATTGATCCTTGGACATTGGTCTTTGGTACCGTCCAAGTTATTCCTTGTATTTGATAAAGACTCACTATTGTTTTTATCTTGAGTAAAAATCAAATCAAGAGAGAGATATTAACTCCTTGAGATATTTTTATCCAGATTGAGTCTGACTGTCTAGTTGATTCTCTAGAAAAGTATTTCGGAGTTAGTCCATACAAATTTCTAATCGAAATATTGGGTGGTGTTGTTAGACTCCCGCTTTTTCAATTGGTATCACAGAAGGAAAACACGTTCAAGACCTAACAAGTCTGTGTTTTTAGCGATCTGACTCTATGGACAGAAGTGTTATCTCTGTGAACGTACCACCAGTCCTCGATGGCTCAAACTACCTATGGTGGAAATTTGTTATGCGCACATTTCATTAGTCGCGTGACTTCCAATCATGGATATGTGTTGTGAATGGCTATGAGACTCCCGTTGTTATAGAAAGAGATATTGTTGTACCAAAAGATTTATGTATGTAGAATACTGCCGATTTAGCTGCTGCAAGGCAAAACTCTGACGGGTTGAACGCCATCCTGCATGCTAGTACCCCAAACCTTAGACATCATGTGACCTCTTGCACTACGTCTAAAGAAGCTTGGGATATTTTAGAAAGCGTATTCGAAGGTAACCCAGTGAAAAGGAAGCTAGGCTTCAAAACCTTAATTTTGAATGGGAAGACCTTTCTATGACAGAAGAAGATTCGTTCGACGATTTTTATCACAAACTGTCTGAAATTATTAATGCATCACGTGCATTGGGAAGGACCTTTCCTGAAAAGTAAATTGTGATGAAAATCCTTCGATCGCTGCCGTCCAGATACGATCTAAAAGACATGCCATCGTTGAAGGAAATAACCTTAATACTCTTTCACGAAACACACTGGTCGGAAAAATTAGAATTTTCGATCGTGAATATATGGAAAGAGACGATCATCATTTGTTTGGCAACCGTGTCACCTCTCCTGATCATAAATATTGTCATCAAAAATTGACGAAAGAGAAAAGTCAGAATTGCTTTATTTCTACGTTGTCTGTATTTATACAAAAACTTAAGAAAATCCTCAGACGTAGTAAAAGGAAGTCTCGAAAGGAAACTCAGTTGGTCAATATAAAGGATAAGAATACCAAGAAGAACCGTACTAATGAAAATGGGCTTATGTGTGTTCAAGTCCCTTCTAAAAATCTTGAAACAGGGGTAAGAGAGATAACTAAAGAATGGATGAATACTCTTGATTATTGTCCTGAGGAAATCTAAGATTGCTCTCTCAGTCTTTTTGCTGAAAATCATTCTCATGATTCTTTCATGACATGTTCGTCTGTGTATCATAAGTTGGATCAGCAAACCCCTCCTGATTTTATATTGAATTCCAAGAGTTACTCGAAAAAGGCTCTACCAATTCTCTTTGTTCAATTGATTTCATCTCAGTATCATCTTAGCACGATAAATCAAAAACATTTCTGCCTGGCTAACCGTTGTATGCTGAAAAAGAAAAGGAAGTCTACCCTTCATCAAAAGGGGTTTTCAAAAATGGTGCAGGATTTGCAAAGATCTGCAGTCAAGTTTTTTAAAACTGTGATTAGAATGGATAGGAAAGTTCTTCATAACTCTCCTTTTCAAATGGATAAGTAGAAACCTAGTGGAATGGGTGGTTTCTCTCTTTCCAAAGATTATCCCAGTCCAACCTTGGATTGGAGGCCTTACGCTCAGTAATCTTGTTGAAAAATGATTCTTGTATCTTCTTCTTCTTATACAAGAATCATGATATACAAGGGGACTGTAATATAATCTTTTTATTTTCTGTTTGTGCTTTTACCAGGTCTTGTTCGTGAACGGATTCAGCTTTTTGGATAACTATCTTCTGTTAGGGTTTGGTAAAAAAGGTGTTTCTGGAAATTCTACAACTGTATTCCTTTAAAAGCTCTTCCTCTTCAGCACTCTCATTTCATCTTCTCTATCATGTCCACCTCTAGTCTTTCGAGTAAAGAAAGTGATGTATGGACGGTTCTATTTCCTTCGAAGAATATTCGTTTCGATTCTTCTGACAATGAGATGTGCTATGACAAACATGTTCCTTCGTCTGATGAGAACCCTACTGTCTCTCAGTTTGATAAGCTCTCTTTAACCATGAATCTCGTCTTTGAACAAGTTCGTGCTCTGGAAAATGAACTTGAAGTATCTTGCAAAAGACTTGAGGAGAAAATGGATAGTCTTGAGTCAAGGATTGACCTAATCGAATAAGAGAATGAAGAATATAAGGAATACGAGAAGAACATTCAAGGTAAATGAAATGATTTATAAGAGGTTTATATGCCTAGTATGTCTTCTTTTTGTATTAGTTGGAAGAATAACTAGTGCTTTGAATAGCGATGATTGTGACTACACATAGCTATTTTTATTTTCATCTTCTTATGTTATTTTTTAGGTTTATTGGTTATTAAATTCTAAAAAAAAATTTGGAGGATGATGTTATTGCAGTATTGATCTTTATGATTTTGTGATATTGCAATTTGTTTATGGGATATGTATTGTTTACGTCCGCGAACTTGAAGGTCCCATATTGCAGTCAAAAGTAAAGTCGTTCATGAATTAGTATTCGTATTGATGAAAGGACGAATGGAATTTTGACAATTACAAAAGTTATGCCTATGCAGTCATGTATTTGATGGAAAATAGGATGATATCTTTTGTTTGACAAGGATAAAGTCTATTATATCGTTATGATGGAAAATATAATAGATCCTTGTATGTTATCCACGATATTGATCTTCATTGATCCATCTTGTTATGTTTTACCGTGAAGGCTCCATTGAGTGTCTTATGTTGAGCACGATACAACTAAGTCGATTATTCTTATTGGCTTGTTGGTTGTTCCATAAGATGTTATATGTCGAGCATTAGGAACTAAATTAATCAACCAGTTTGGTTATTTAGTTTGTACTCCATAAGTTTTCTTTCTTATGTCGAGTACATGTACGGTTAAGGTTGTCATATTCTATGATGAACTTAGTCGGGTTCCATAAGTTCTCTTATGTTGAGCCCAAGATAATTAAATTGATTACTTCGGTGATTAGTTTGGTTGTTTGTATTCCAATTAGATTAATTATAGGTTCTCTTGTAATTAATCTAGTTGAGATTTCATATATTCCACAAACTCTTGTGTTGAGTATATGAACGGCTATACTAATCATGTTCTATTGGTTAATGTAGTCGTATATTCCGTAAGGTTTTCCTTATGTTGAGTATGTGAACGATTAAGTTAGTCATCTCCGTATAATTACCTTAGTCGTATCTCTGTAAGTTTACTTATGTTGAGCACTTTCAATTAAATTGATCACTTTTGTGGTATGATTTAGTTGCGTTTTCAATTGAATTAATCATGGTTTTACTTGTGATAAATTTGGTTGAGCCTTGGATATAGAAAATCATTCCTATGGTTTTTGGTGTCCAATTAAAAAATCATTATTTTCCTTCGAAATTAAGGTCGCTCTTGTTGTTCTTTCGGTAATGACATCAAATGGGGGAGAGTTCTTTTGAACTTGTGCTTAATGGTAATATCTTGCGGGGTGTGCGGTTGTGGAATTTTATAGGGGTTATCTTGTATCTTAAAACTCCTAGATGAATGCATTTAGCTTCGGCTTTATGATTGCATCTAAATTAAGTTGGTATGTATTTTTATTTTAGTCTATGAAATGTCTCTTGTGGAAATTTCATTATGATCCCGTTCTTGTACCTTTGCCAATTTTATTGACAAAAAGCAGGAGAAATAATGTAGTTCACACTACAAATACATATGGTTTTAGGATCATTGTGTAAGGGGGAGTGGTTTCCATGATCGAGATGGAGTATTGACTAAGGGGGAGTGATACATATCACCGTAGTATTATTGTTAAAGTCGTGATACAATTGGACTTTGATATTACATAATAATACTATGACACTGTATAATAACGATCGAGAATCTCGATTTCTCTCATTGTTATAGCTACGGATCTTCAACGGCGGTGATGCTAAACTTACAACCTTTGGGATCATTGGAGTACTTGGAAGGACGAAGATTTCAGGGAACGTTGAAGATTAGACTATGTAATAGGAGCCATTAAAGTTTATCTTTTTTGTATTCCATATGCATTAATAGTTTTGTCACTAAAATTGACAAAGGGGGAGATTGTTTGAGCATAGCTCGGTCGACCTCGCATGCGTTGATATCTCAAGCATGTTTGTCAATGTTAGTGATCAAAACTATGAGTCTTGATTTCTAGCCTGCATAGCTAAGTCTCGGACTAGGATAGAAAAGTGTAGTTGAGCTCAAGGACTTCATGGCGATTCATCATACAACGACGAATATCTATACAAGGAACCGTGGAACTTCATCAACAAAAAGGTATGTGGAGACTTGAACTTATCTATCACTCAAAAGTTTATCTACTCTATCTCCTACTTCTTATGAGACAAAAGTCGTATGCTATATAGACTAGATCATACACATTTGACATTTCGAGCTGAGTATTCATTGCTTATCTTTTATCTTGAAATCGTGTGTTGGTAAAGCATTTCGCTTTGATCAAGTTTATCTTCCCCTAGTGACGAAATTCATGAAAAGTTTCAATCACTTTGAGAATTGCTCTGACGTGAATCGGTCTGTGAATAACGGCTACGTAGCGTCCTCTGAGAATGTCTCAATGATTGAAATGAGAGTTTAGATTACATAACCATGTATTCCTTGAACCGAAGTTTTCGAACTTTGTTGATCAAGAGAAATCGGGAGGATTGTGGAATTGGCTTGCCAAGTCCGCGAACCCAGTCCGCAGACTCAGTCCGCGAATTGTCGGAAGTTCTCGACCGAGAATTTCTGCTGGATTTTCCAAAACTCGTTTGTGTGCTAAGTTCACGAACTGGCGGAAGTTCTCTTTCCGAGAATTTCTGCTGAGTTTGGAAAACTCAACCGATTAAATTAAGTCCGCGAACTTGTTTGTGAACTTAAGAGGTTATGATCTAAAGATGTGCTCTGAACATAAAATATTAAATTACTAAGGAATTCTTTATGCAAACTGTGGCTATAATGTTTATGAACCGATTCAATCGAATCGAATCGAATCATCTTTGTTTCAATTGTGTCTTGTGTAGTTACAAAAGATCTCATAGAAATTGAACAACTCTTTAACTAGTTCATTTGAGTCAATTGAACTAGTTATGGTGAAGAAGAACAAGGTTAATATTATGGTTAACCTTTTGGGTTACTATGTTGAACCAACATACACGTACACGTTTGGGCATGGTTTTCACAAACCCAGTAAACGTATATCTCAAGTGTGTGTGACAAACTAAGTTTTCGATCTAACGGTTGAGAAATATTAGCTTGAATCTAAATCAGGTTTTCATCTAACGGTGAATAAGGATTGCTTTGTACCTAAGGCAAAACCCTGATTTGAAGGCTATATAAAGGAGACATCTAGCATTGTGCAAAACTAATCCCCACACGTCTGTGTGATACTAGTGCGCTCGCTAGAGTCGATTCTCCTTTAACCTTTGGTTTTCTTCTCTAAAACCAGGTTAACGACTTAAATACTTCATTGGGATTGTGAAGCCAGACCGATACTACTTTTATCGTAGTTGTGTGATCTGATCTTGCATCTTCTATCGTACGAGTACAATCGATTGATTGTCTTGAGATCGTGAGAGTTCTCCCATAGGCAAGATAAAGAAGTCACAAACATCTTCGTCTCACTGTTTGTGATTCCTCGACAAACCTCCTGTGTAGTCCGGAAGGATTGTAGAGAGGTGATTTATTTATCTAGGTTGTTCTTCGGGAATATAAGACCGGATTATCAATTGGTTCCTGTTCACTTTGATTTTATATCTTAAGACGGTACAAAACCTAGGTTTTACCTGTGGGAGACAGATTTATCCTTTGATAGGATTTTCTGTGAGAGACAGATTTGTTTATTATCAAGTCTGTGATTTTGGGTTGCAGCAACTCTTGGCTGTGGGTGAGATCAGCTAAGGGAATCAAGTGCGTAGTATCCTGCTGGGATCAGAGGCGTAGGAGTACAACTGTACCTTGGATCGGTGGGAGACTGATTGGGGTTCAACTATAGTCCAGTCCGAAGTTAGATTGGAGTAGGCTAGGTATGTAGCGGCTTAACATAGTGTGTATTCAATCTGGACTAGGTCCCGCGGATTTTCTGCATTTGCGGTTTCCTCGTTAACAAAATTTCTGGTGTCTGTGTTATTTCTTTTCCGCATTATATTTTATATAATTGAAATAATACAGGTTGTGCGTTCGTGATCATCAATTGGAAATCCAACCTTTGGTTGTTGATTGATATTGATTGATCCTTGGACATTGGTCTTTGGTACCGTCCAAGTTATTCCTTGTATTTGATAAAGACTCGCTATTGTTTTTAGCTTGAGTAAAAATCAAATCAAGAGAGATATTAACTCCTTGAGATATTTTTATCTAGATTGAGTCTGACTGTCTAGTTGATTCTCTAGCAAAGTATTTCGGAGTTAGTCCATACAGATTGCTAATCGAAATATTGAGTGGTGTTGTTAGACCCCCGCTTTTTCAGTTGTAGTACTTCACCTTTGAGGGTCCTTAGGTAGTATGACCCTTTTCCAGCGATGTCGTGTAGAGCTAGATTTACCCACTCTTTCTTTCTTTGATATGGTGGTATCTGACGTAATACGTATTCTTCGACCACAAAGTTTCTAGGGATGACATGTTTGTTGTATTCGCGAGCTAGACTTCGTTGATAGTTTACCATCTTTTGCAAATCCACTTCCCGCCTTTCTTCAAGATCATCGAGCTTTTCTAGCATTAGGTCCGTCGTTAGGTTCTTCTCTCATGCCTCTATTTTTGTTGTTGGAAGTATTATCTCTGTTGGGATGACCGCTTCGGCTCTGTAGGTTAGCAAGAATGGAGTTTCTCCCGTGGCTGCCCTTCTTGTAGTTCGGTAGGCCCATAGAACATTGTGCAGTTGTTCTCACCATCTTTTCTTGTATTATCCTAGCTTTTTCTTCAAGTTCATCGTTATTGTCTTGTTAGTCGCCTCCGCTTGTCCACTACTTTTAGGATATATAAGAGTGGACTTGTTTTTCTGAATGTTGAAAGTATCAAACAACATATCTATGTTCTTTCCTTGCAACTGCTTTCCATTGTCAGAGACTATGGCGGCTGGTATTCCGAACTTGCATATGATTTGTTCAAACAAGAATTTAAAGACGTGTGTCCCTAATTCTTGCCAAAGCCTTTGCCTCCACCCACTTGATGAAGTAATCCGTAGCCAAAATAAGGTATTTCTCTTCGAGGTTCCCTCTATCAAGGGTCCGACAATATCAACCCCCCACTTGAAAAATGGCCTAGGGATGATGACTGAGTTGAGCTCCGCTGATGGTGCTTTAATTTTCCTGGAAAATCGTTGGCATCTCTCACAACGCTTAGCCACGTTTTTTGAATCTTCGTCCATGCTTAGCCAGTAATATCCTTGCATTTTGGCTTTGACTGCCAAGGACCTTCTTCCACTGTGATTGCCAGCATCTCCGCTGTGTATATCATGGAGTATCCTTCTGCCCTCAGTTCGTGAGAGGCACCGCATCAGGGGTCCAAGAAATGACCTTCTATACAGTATCCCATCACGTAGGATGTACATTGTTGCTTTCGATTAGATCTTCCGAGCTTCCTTGACATCTGCTGGTAAGGTACCTTTGTCAAGGTATTGGTGAATTGGAGTCCTCCGCTTCGTCCTCGTTGTCTTCGCTGTCTTCGTCCGACATGGGTTGATCTTTGTCAGATCCTTCGACTTCGTTATCTGGCTATTCTTCGTCCTCTTTTCCTTTTTCAGCTTCTCTCATGGATCGAGTTTGAACAGACATAGCCTCCTCAACTCCTGAGATTGGTCCTTCTATTGAAGGCTCATATACCCTTCCAATTTGTACGAAGGTGGTATTTCTGTGCCGTAGCATCGATGATATGAATGCTAAGGCATCTGTGTGTCTGTTATCTTTTCGACAAACATGTCTGAATGTCACGTTTTTAATTTTTGACGCATGCTCATGTGCTAGCTTTAGGTACGAAGATAGTACTGGATCCAAAGTTTGATATTTGAGCTCGATTTGTCTAATGACTAACTGTGAGTCACTAGTCAAACGAACATCTGACAAGCATATCTCCCGTACCAAGCGTAGACCATGTATGACCGCCTCGTATTTTGTGATGTTATTAGTGTATTGTTCGAATTCTAACCTGAACGCATAGATAAGTCGGTCTCCGGTAAGGGTTGTTATTACAATCCCTATGAATTCTGAGGCTCCAAGAGGTTTTCTGGTTCTTGCTTGTCTTCCTCCATTCCTGAGATGTCATCTATATCCGCTTCGTTGTTGAGAGGTAGGTCCGCTAGGAAGTCTGCTAAGATTTGTGATCTCTCAGCCTTCCTAGTTTCGAAGATTACGTGGAACTGTTTGATCATTGCATTCCATTTTGCCACCCTTCCAATTTTCTCCGTGATGTCGAGGATTTGACTTATTTTGAGCCTTTATGAAGACTTGGATGGTATGTGCGTCGAAATATATCCTTAGTTTCTGTGTTGCCACTACTAAGGCATATATGAGCTGCTCCACCTTGGTATAATTACGCTCCGCTGAACTGAGTGTTTTGCTGATGTAGTATATGGGCTTCTCTCCTTGTCCTTGGTCTCGTACCAATACTGCGCTCACAGCGGAGCTTGTTGCTGCTAAGTACAAGGTGAGAATTTCACCTGGCTCCGGCTTCTGTAGGATGGGTACCGAAGTCAAATATTCTTTGATTTTTTGGAAGGCTTGCTCGCACTTCGTGGTCCACATTAACCCGATTCCCTTCCTTAGTGTAACAAAAAATACTTTACATTTATCTGATGATATTGTTATGAATCTTCCCATGCAAACTAAGATCCCATTTAGCTTTTGTACTCCTTTTAGTGTCTGTGGAGATGGCATTTCCATTATTTCTTGGACCCTTTCGGGATCCACTTCTATTCCTCGCTTAGTTACCAAATATCCTAGGAATTTTCCTGAGGTTACTCCGAACGTGCATTTCTCCGGGTTTACCTTCATGTAAAAACTTCTCATGGCTTCGAATATTTCTCTTAGGTCTGATAGATGGTATTTCGCTTCTTTGCTCTTTACAAGCATATCGTCAACGTTGACCTCCAGTATCCTGTTTATCCATGGTTTAAAAATTTTGTCTACCAATCGCTGGTATGTTTCCCCCGTGTTCATTAGTCCAAATGGAATCCTTGTATAGCAATACAAGCCTCGTGGGGTAAAGAACGCAGTATGCTCCTGGTATTCTTCTGCAAGGGCGATTTGGTTGTAACCTGAGTATCCATCCATGAAGGATAGCCTCTGGTGACCTTCAGTTGCATTGACTAGTTGGTCAATGTTTGGCAGCGGGTAGCTGTTTTTGGGGCAGGCTTTGTTGAGATTTCTAAATTCGATGCAAATGCGTACACATCCGTTATTCTTGGGTACGATCACCATGTTGGATATCCACGTGGGATACTTGACTTCTCGTATGAATCCAGCGGTTAGTAGCCTTTGTAACTCCTTTTCTACCGCTTCGTGGTAGATGTCTACTACCTTACAGATGCGCTGCTTGAATGGTGGTATTTCTGGTTTGAGCCGAAGGTGGTGGGAGACCAAATTCGGTTCAATTCCGGCCATGTATTCCATTGACCACGCAAAGACATATGCGTAGTCCCTTAATAGCCTTTGTAGTTTCATCTCCTCTTCCTCTTCAAGTAAAGTTCCGATGTTGATCATCTTTAGTTCCACCTACGTTCCGATGTTGATTTTCTTTGTTGGTTCCACCGGTGAGAAGGTTTGTTTCTGAGGACGTTAAGGAGTGCTTTTCTGTAATTTTTATTTGGAAGAGACGTTTGCCCCTGGAGTGGCCTGTGATTGTCTCCGGAGTTGGTGTGGCTTCGGGTACTGAGAAGGCTCCGTCCTTCACTTCTTTCGTCTTTTCCTTTCCTCTTTTTCTTTCATGATGTTGGGAAGCAGATCTTTCTTCGTTGAGTCTGACCTCTGCTAGATTGCATAGCCTTGCGTCTTGCTGGTCACCCTTGATTTCCATTTCACCCATGGGTGTAGGGAATCAAAGGTATTGATGATATGTCGAAGTTGTTCCTCGTAATCTATGGACTCATAGCCTTCCCATGATTACATTGTAGGGAGAAGGTGCTTCCACCACACAGAACCTTGTATTTGTTACTAAGGGTCCTGCATGTACCTGCAAGACGATTTCTATTTTTGGTCTAGAACTTGCCTTCGTCTATTCTTGGGGGCTACCTCAGTATCAGCTGGTTGTATCTGCACGTACTCCATGAACTTGCCTTCGTCTATGAATCTCTGGAATGTGTTCTTTAGGTGATAGCATGTATCAGTTATATGCCCGTAGTACTGGTGGTACTGGCAGTATTCCTTAGCCTCCTTTGTTTTATCTGGTTGCTTTCCCCTAGTGTTAGGGTAGAGAAAGCATGGCTTCGCTCCTTCCTTGCTTAGGATGTGGGAGAATGTGGTGTTTAGGTTTGTGTAGATCTTATCTACGTACTCGTCTCTTCCTTTTCCTCTACCTTTGCCATCTCCGTATTTTGATCTTTTGTCTCAAGAGCTAGCTCTGCCCCCGATCTCGTTATGACTCTTAGATATCTCTGGAATTGGTTCCAGAGAGTTGGTTCGTTGTGGACCTGTTGTTGTCTTTGCTTGTTCCATGGGGTTGTCCTTCTGGATTTCTTCGAGTCTTATGTGGCGGTCCTGGACAACCCCGAGCTCTCCTTCGGAATCAAGGGCTCGGTTGTGAAGCTCCACGAAGATGGCTGAGGTTTCATCAAGCCCATACTTATAGCAATTAATGTTAATTTCTGGATTGACTTTCCCTATTGCTTTACATGTTTTTTGCCACCTGTTTGTGTATTGCATCAATGTCTCCCGGGGTCCGATAGCTAATGCAAATAGCCTATCTAACCCTGTCTTTGTACATTATGTCTCCAAGAACACCGTAGATAATTGCTCAAAGGAGTCAATTGAGTTTGCTGGTAAATTGTCATACCATGCCAATGTTGATCCCGTCAAGCTTGCCGGGAAGTACATGCAAAGTACTACCTCATCTCTTTCCCAATGGTCAAGGACACGAGTGTAGTACCGTAGGTGGGCTGCGGGATCAGATGTACCAGTGTATGCTTGAAATGTAGGCACAGGGCATTTCGGAAGGATGGGCTCCCTCAAAATGAGAAAGACAACGGAGATATTGTCGCTTCTTGTAGTACCTCTTATAGTCGTGCGTCTGCGTGGCCTGTTTTTAGTCCTTGTATCTCCTTCCGCATTTTTTCCATTTGCTCCATGACCATGTTCACGTTGTGAGCATCTATGGAAAATGTCTCGTCGTAGTAGGACTGAGAGGGCTTATATGTTGGATCTGTCTCATCTGGATCATGCATGTTCTTCTGGATCCCCCTGCTGGGTTAGCCTTTGGTGGGTTGAGATCCACCCTTCGTCTTCCTGAGATAGCTCCGTTTTCACGTCTCTTTAGCGGAGGGTGAGTTTGGGAACCTTCGATTTGCACGTCTAGCATGTCATTTAGGTTCTGGTTTTCCTGAGCCATCACGTGTATTGCATCTTCATGTTCCTTGTTTCTTAGCAGCAAAGCTGCTACTTGTGCTGCTATTTGTTCTTCGTTGTGGATTCCACCACCCTGAGGAGTGTTGTCGGCCAGATCCTCAGAGTTAGCCATTCCTTCTTCCATGACCGGTGCGTCTGTATCTATCTAGATTTGAGTTAGGTTTCCCAACCCTCTTCTTATAGGAACTAAGGTTCTGGGTAACCCTGCGTTGGCCATAGGTGGCTGTGTGATATTGGGATGCTCTGGTAATGACATGTCGTAAAGCGGTCGAGCTCCCAATGTTTGCCCCATCCCTTCAGCAGGAATAGGTGGTTTGTTAGCAATCGTCCTTCATGCTATTTCACTTTTCCCGTCCTCTTCTTCCATTCGTTGATTTTCTTGAGATGGATTTTCTTGAGTTTGTTAGGGCTTGGCGGCGTGGCCAAGGCTAGGATTTGGCGTCGTGGTAAGAATTATGGATTGGCGGCATGGCCAAGGCTAGGATTTTGCGCCGTGGTAAGAATTAGGGTTTGGCGGCATGGCCAAGGCTAAAGTGGCATGCTACCGCGGCAGAGTGGCATGTTGGCATGCCGATCAATATGTTGTTATGGTAAGGCGTGTTTGTCTTGCCAGTATGGTGGCGCGGTAGGATGCGTTTGTACTTTGATGTATGGTGGCAAGTTCAGAGTGACTTGATTGGT
Organism: Papaver somniferum; assembly: GCF_003573695.1. NCBI lineage: Eukaryota > Viridiplantae > Streptophyta > Magnoliopsida > Ranunculales > Papaveraceae > Papaver > Papaver somniferum. The sequence goes on along the minus strand of NC_039364.1, from coordinate 166,779,891 downwards.
CAAGGAAAGGGGTTGACCAAACATAAGGCGCGGCTACACTTCTAGTGAAAGTGTGGCGGCTTTAGAGCGACATGATTGGTCGATTAAAAGAGAGCCGACCAAGTATGGGCATGGTTACACTTCTGGTGAGAGTGTGGCGGCTTTAGAGCAACCTGATTGGTCGATGGGAAGTGGGGCCGGTAAGTATGGGCCCAGCCACAACTTATGTGTGCGTGGCTAATTTGAGGCGACAAGATTGGTCGAGAGAAATAGGGCCGGTTTAGGAAGGGGCGTGGCCAATGGCAAGTGGCGCCAGTTGGCCTAAGGCATGGCCATGCCTCCCTTTCCTGCTGCGGCTCCCTGTTTTCTGATTCTGAGAAAGGTTTTGCACCTGCTAATCCATGGCGGATTAATTACCTAGTTTACCTAGGTTTAGTTTCGACGAGCAAGGTATGATATACTGCGCGAGGCGCAAAACCTTAACTTCTGCAAGTTAGTCAGGGCAATTGATTGAATTCTATGTGTTGACACAGAGTTCTTTTAAGTTCATTGCCAGAAAGTAGCATGCTTTTTCTGATTGAATACCTTATGCAAAGACATTATCCTTGATATTTGGAAATTCGTGCTACTCTGCTGTGAGTGAACACAAATTGGCATATCATATCAACATTAAGGGTTCAGACGGAGAACATAGCATAGAAGGCATTCAAAGGAACTTATATTAAGTGAATATAGGCGAGGCGCCGAAATTTACAGAACATCTGGGATGGTTGCTACATTCGCCAGTCTGGATAAATTTCATGTAAGTATATTGAACGGATCAATAAATATGTCGGTGGAGAGGTTAGCACTCACGTCACCGTTTCCTTACAGAGTGACGTCACATCAGATTCAAGGTTTTACGATTTCAACCCTAAGTTAAAAACCACCATCAACATTAAGTCCCCTGCTTAGCACGTAACAGCGGCGTTGTTGCGGGGTAAGCATGAGATGGTGACAGACAAGAGTAAAATAGAAAGGACAAGACGTGAAGAGATTGTCGAGGAAATTCAACTAACCTTTAGCGGAAGGCATGAGGAATCCGTGATCCATGTATTGGTGGTTTTGCATAAATTCGGCTTGGCCATGGGGTACTGGCATCAGCGCTGCAGCTTTGGCTATTGATCGGCATAGGTGACATTGCAACTTGGTCCGCGGAACGGGCGCTGGTTGGATAGGAAAGGTAGATGAAGTTGTTGGATTTGAATGATGGATATATGATGGACAGAGCTGCTTGATTGGCTACATCCATGGAATAGTGTTGCTGGCTAGATCCGCGGAGCAGCGCTGTTGGTTAGGTCTGTGGAGCGGTGTTGTTGGCTAGGTCCGTGGAGCGGTGTTGTTGCTTAGGTCTATGAAGCGGTGGATGGCACTTGGATGGCTAGATCACGGAGAAGCAGGGATGGCACGGCTGGCTCTTGATACGTGGAACGGTGGATGGGCGCTGCTTTGAACAGCCAAGATGGCGCTTCCTTGGCTGGTGGAGATGGCGCTGCTTTGAACGGCTAAGATGTCGCTAGCTATGTCATGGAATGGTGGAAACTGGCTTCAGTACATGGAATGGTGGAAACTGGCTTCAGTACATGGAATGGTGGAAACTGGCTTCAGTCCATGGAATGGTGGAAACTGGCTTCAGTCCATGGAATGGTGGAAACTGGCTTCAGTCCGTGGAATGGTGAAAATATGGCGCTGGAACTTTGGCTACCAAATGGTGATGATGGCACTGGAACTTTGGCTACCAAGCGGCGATGATAGCGCTGGAACTTTGGCTACCAAACGGTGATGATGGCACTGGAACTTTGGATACCAAGCGGTGATGATGGCACTGGAACTTTGGCTACCAAGCGGTGATGATAGCGCTGGAACTTTGGCTACCAAACGGTGATGATAGCGTTGATGGTGGCGCTGATGGCTTCAGTCCGTGGAACGGTAGAAATGGCACTTGGAAGACTTGCTGGCTGGATCACGGAATGCTGGAGCGTTGGCGCTAACTTAACCATAGAGTGCTAGAGTCATGGAGAGTTGGCTTGACCACGGAGTATTGGAGCCATGGAGAGTTGGCTTGACCACGGAGTGCTGGAGCCATGGAGAGTTGGCTTGACCACGGAGTGCTGGAGCCATGGAGAGTTGGCTTGACCACGGAGTGCTGGAGCCATGGAGCGTTCGTAGGTTGAGCGACTGGTAATCCTTGTGCTGGCGCGCTGCTGGTTCGGTCATGGAGCAGAGATATTGGCACACTACTTGTTCGGCTATGGAGCATGAGTGTGGTGCGCCTAGTCATCTATTCTCGTTCATGAAGCAATAAGGAATCCTTATTCTGTTCAAACTCTAGAAACTGCGTTCGTATGAAAAGGAGTATCAACCCTCTTCACTTTTTGTTGTTCGTCCGTCTCCATGCTTTCATCCGCAGCATCTGGCTCCTCTTCGTTATTTGTTAGCGGTGGTAGAGCGAGCATTAATGGAAACAAAGCAATCTCCAATAGTTATAATCAACGGCAAGGCAAGCCAGGATAACTCAAGGTAGGTTCTCTCGCATGTATCCACCCAACAGTACCATCGATCTTCTCCAGAATGTGTAATAAGGCTCTGATTCCAGAAGAATGAGTATTTAACCTCTCCAGTGGATTTCAAAATTCACCAAACTCCATTGCGATCATGGGATAGATGGATGAAATGTATGCTCGCGTCAGGTCTAATCTTGGAGATTGTGGTTGCGTTGTTGGTACATCCTTGATTTTAGGTTATTTGGTGTCTGGACTTTCTGATTACGATGACGATATGCTGTGGATGCTTACATGGTCGAAATCTGCTGGAGCCATTGGGTTAAGTAGACGAGCTGAGAGCGTTCCGTTGCCGATGTGCTGCTATCAAGTCTTTAAGGATTTCGTTCCAAGCGACATCCTTTGAACCATCTTCTGAATCTTGGACTATTGCATGAAACAGGATGCGGTGAGCAGTCCCTAGTTATACTTCTGTTAGATCCGATGGCGTGGCCATATATGTGAATGTATCTTTGTGGTGTACTTTTGGGGTCTTTGATGCGGGTGTACGGCTTCATGTTGAGAAATTCTTGCAGCTCGTAAAAATTCGATAGTGATGATGTTGAAATCGGAAATAACCTGGTTGAGGGCAGTGAAGGCATCCCATTCTGCTAGTCCCCATGTGTAATTATCCTGAACCTATTTTCTCGTGGAAGATGTGCTTCTGCTGCATTCACTGGTAAGGTGGTGACTGTGTTTAAGCTTCTAAACATGAAAGAGGCTTCAGTCCCCAAGTGTAGCCTACTTTAATTGCATCACCTTGAATCCACACCTATGGGATTTGATATAATTTTATCATACTCTCCTAGATGTGATGCTAGGATGCTTGGAATATCACATGGGCAAAAAATTCTGGATAACGAAGAGGTAGAAGTGAGGGAGTTATGTCGTTAATCGTGGCTCCCTCTGTCTCTTCAAGAAAAATGTTTCAGTCGCGTCTCTGGGGTTATCTCATGAATGCTTGATTGTTGTCGGGGATGGACTGTGATGAGCAGTCCCTAGTCGCACTTCTCTTTGGTTACTGAAGTTGTTTTCTCTTAGTAGGCTTGGGATCCGTCGCGGCCTCGTAAAGTGTTGCAGGCGCCTTTTAGATAGAGAGGTGATGATATTCTTACGCTAAAACTTTGAAGGGTGGATGACCTTGTCGTGGCTATGATTTTTGGTTGGATGTGTCTTCTGAGCTTTGACAGTGAAGGGATTCCGTGTAGAGCCTCAGTCCCCAAGTGTGGTTTACATGTTTCTATCTTGTATGGTCAGTGAGTTGACCATGATAAATACATCATCTTGCATCTGTACTGGTGACTCTATTACTTCTTCCACGTGAAGCTAAAACATGGAGAAGTATGGATTACCTTCGTAGTGGTTGTTGCTATGGTAAAGCTCTGACAAACGAGCAACAACAGTTCTTGGCAGCAGATGTGATCGGAAGAGACTACATCGTCGTGGGAACCAAAATAGGTTGGCTGAAATTGCATGGGCATCCATGGAAGCAAAGGGATTGGTTGGATGCGTAAGCGAGTAAACTGCCCACGGCCACGAGGTTTGGCGGGATGGATCAAAAAGTGGCCACAACTACGAACCTTGGCTGGCTGTGATCACGATCCTTGACAGGGAGGAGTGTCGACTTCTGGAGAAAACATTGAAGCGGAGCGTCTCTTGGAGACAAACGTTGAAGCGGCTTCTGGAGGGAAATTTTGAAGAGGAGCGGCTTCTGGAGGTGAGACGTTGAAGAGGAGTGGCTTCTGGAGGTGAGACGTTGAAGCGGAGCGTCTTCTTGAGCGAAAAGTAGAAGCGGCTCCTGGAGTGAAACGTTGAATCAGAGCGGCTTCTAGAGAGAACGTTGAAGCGGAGCGGCTTCTGGAGCGAAAAGTAGAAGCGGCTCCTGGAGCAAAGTTCGAAGCGCCAACGCAACACGGCTGAGAGCTTGAAAATATATCTCGGTGCTGCACCTTGGAGAAATAAAAAGTCTCACACACATACTCCGTCACAGATTACATGGTTTTGTGAACAGAGTCCCCAGAAAGCATTAATGCATAACTCCACCAATTGATGTTCGGTCACATTTGGTTTATGACAATATAACACCCGAATTCTGAATCCCTTGACTAATCATTTGGATGTTCATTGTTTCGCCCCTTTTGAGTTGTGGCAATGTCTGTCCGAGCCTTTGCAAAAACTTCTTGTATTTTCATCAAATCAACAATAGTAATAAGGGATCGAACCTGAGTTCTACCATCTTGAGATCGGGATTGAAAAATGAAATTGGAAATTGATATTGCAACCGAGAGATTAATCTCCCACTGTGGTCGCCAATTGTTTATGGGTGAAAATCGTTTCTGCTGGTTTTGGTAATTTTGGGTGTGTGGATGAGAAACGAGTCTAGACCCTAAACAATGTACTGCACGAGAGTACTTTTGATTCGAGAGATCAATCTGTACAATCCTGGCCTAAACTAAGAAATGGTCGTTCCAGGCTTGCTTCGGTCGCAAGGTGAAGGAGAAGGGTTGGTCTTAGGGAGGGAAGCGAAGAGAGTGTTGAGACCAGAATTGTTGATTCTGAAGGTGTGGTTGTTTATGAATTGTATCAGAAAGTAGAACTGGATAGCAAAATGGAAAATTACCAGGTGATTTCTAGATACTGTGTTGTTGCCGAACAAAACTTGTTGTTTGTTGAAACTAGGTGAAGCCTATTTATACAAGTCATATTGAAACGTAACCTGGTCTCGTAGGAAGTGGAAACGATTGAGTGGTGGAAGAATAGAGTAATGTGTAACCGTCAGACGTTATGCTTCCATGATGAGGGAAGTGAATTCGTGTAACCGTCAGTCATTACGCTTCCATGATGAAGGAAATGAATTGTTTACACCGGTACTTTTCACCACCACTAACTGTCCTGCTTCATGACACTTTCTTGTAACGGGCGCATTGCACGCCGCATGTTGTAAACCGCCAAACCAATACCCTGATGAGTATCCCCCAGTTTGTGACATGTTTGATGTCTCGAGTGTTTTCGTGGAAAACGTGTAGCAGGTTGCTATGTGTGGAAAGTCAAAGTCAAGAGACTTTGCCGTAGGAAAATAGCATGTGATGCTATTAGGCTTGCCTTGGTCGGCCGCCTAAAACTTGCCACAAGTCCGTCAGTTTGGTGGCGAACTTGAATGGCTGAGATTACATCTCATGAGGAAGGATAACCGTTGATTATGGCCACATCTTTGTTGTGTAACAAAGTGGCACCATTAGCATAGTGGCGCATGGCATAGAGGGTTGCCTGGGACTTGCCGCAAGTCCGTCAGTTCAGCGGCGAACTTGGATGGCTGAGATTGCATCTCATGAGGAAGAGTGGTCATTGATTGTGGCCGCATCTTGCTGTATAGCGAAGTGGCGTCATTGGCATAGTAGCGCCTGGTGGAGCCATGGCATAGCGGCATGTTAATGGCGTAGCTGCGGCATAGCAGCATGCTAGTAGCCATGGCATAGCGTCATGCCAGTGGCATTGTGGCATGCCAGTGGCATTGTGGCATGGCCACGCCTGTGGCGTTGTAGCATTCCAAAGCTAAGGTTTGGCTATGTGGCCAAAATTAGGGCTTGGCGGCGTTGCCAAGGCTAGGTTTTAGCGCCGTGGTAAGAATTAGGGCTTCGCGATGTGGCCAAGGCTAGTTTTTGGCGCCGTGGTAAGAATTAGGGCATGGCGGCGTGGCCAAGGCTAGGTTTTGGCGCCGTGGTAATAATTAGGGCTTGACGGCGTGGCCAAGGCTAGGATTTGGCGCCGTGGTAAGAATTTTTTAGGGCTTGGCGGCGTGGCCAAGGATAGGATTTGGCGGCGTGGTAAGAATTAGGGCTTGGCGGTGTGTCCAAGGCTAGGATTTGGCGTCGTGGTAAGAATTAGGGCTTGGCGGTGTGGCCAAGGCTAGGATTTGGCGTCATGGTAAGAATTAGGGCTTGGTGGAGTGGCCAAGGCTAGGATTTGGCGTCGTGGTAAGAATTAGGGCTTGGCGGTGTGGCCAAAGCTAGGATTTGGCACCATGGTAAGAATTAGGATTTGGCGGTGTGGCCAAGTGATAGACACATTTTGTGTCCAATTTGTTCTCAATACTATATATTGTTGGCACTCGATTTTGTACTAATTTTGTTATTTTATGTATTTGTAGGTATTTTTTTGGAAATAAATATTTTAAGAAAATTCGGCTCGAAAAGTTGATTTTGGCACCCGGAGGACACGTGTTATTCGGACTCCCAAGTTTGGATAAGGGGTAACCTAATTACTAAGGGGCACCCCCAGGTCACCCCAAAGCATCTGCTATTCGCACCCCAGTCCAGGATAAGGGGCACCTTCTTCAACAATTTGAAAACTGAAAATTGGCGGGAAAATGTTCACAGTTCAGGAGAATTTTCGATCGAAGAAATGAAGTAGTGGTAGGTCGATTCAATGGCTGAATTTTGGCAGAAAGATGTGATTTAGCCTAAGGAAGATATTTTGGGTGTCGAATTTGATCGGAATTGGCTGGAAATATCGATTTAATTCTCGAGCTCAAAACAGAGCTACACGGAGTGAACACGACCTGTACACGGTGTTGTGTGTGTTTTGGTTGTGCATGGAAGTGTTTTGGAGGAGTTGGATGACTTATGAGGCATGTATAAGGCTTACTAGAGCGTTCAGGATCAAAGTTTACGTGTGAAATTCTAAATCTGGTAAGAAAATATTCAAAAATAATGTTATTCACTGCCGAGTAAAGACGAATTATTTGGAGTTATGGCGAGGGATTTCAGCGTGTCTTTGAGTATAAATATGATCTTTGGGCCTACTAGAATGGTTGTCGAGAGTTTGGGGAGGTTTGGAGGCGAGCAGAGAGGCGCAGGAGGAGTTGCAGAGAAGTTACCTGTTGCTGCTGCTGCTGCCATTAACACGCCTGAAGAACACGAAGAACACACTTACCAGAACAGTCGTTTCTTAGCAGTCTTAAAACAGCAGCGACAGCGACAGTGGAAGCTAAGTATCGTTGTTTCTGTGACAGCAGTGGTAAAGTATCGTTGTTTTCTGGACGCCTTATGTTGGTCGCAGATTCACTGTTTTAGTTCTTCTTTACCTTTTAATCAACTTTTTGAGCTATAAAAATGTATTTTGAGAACATGATTAATATGAGTAGCTAAACCCCAACATTGGGATGATGGAGGAAGCCGTTCTTTACGCATATGATAATTATATTAATTCTTTTTGACTACTTGCACTTTTTATTAATCGATTTATGATTTTTCTTAATTGGTTGTGATATCGTATGATGATGTATGCTTGGTCGTAGTGCTTTTGATGCGTCATGCTAGTGATATACAATAAATATTCTAAAAATCTACCTTGGCAAGAATGAGAGTCCTTATGATTTGAGCTATAATTGTTTCGAATAAATATATGAATTGTGTGAATGATTAATGGTGGAATCCTGAGTCCTAGTGTCTCTTGATCCTGTGACAAAAATTTTGTATATATTTTTATTTTCTAAAAAAAATTATCCTTCACAAGTCCGAGAGTTTGAACCTCATTACTACAACCACGAAAATATTTAATCATTTTGGCGCCGCCGACGGGATTTGTGCTTAGGTAGAATTTTTTTTTTTAGGTTTACTATTTTTTTTTAGAATTATTTGTTCCTTTTTACTTTGTCTTTTTGTCTTTGATTTACAGGTTCGAAGTGGAGCACTAAGGACTTGGAGAGGAAAAAGCTTAAAGCGAAAAGCGAAAAGAGAAGAAAAAAGGACAATTTTAGGATTTAATTTTTAATTTTTTTTTTAGAGTGTGTGAGGAAAACTGTAATTTTTTTTTTTTGGACTTTCTTTTTATTTGGACTTTATTCTGGACTTTGGACATTATTTTTAAAACCCTACGGAAGGGTTATAAATTAAAAAAAAAATTAAATACAAACTGTTTGCAGGGAAGGACGACGATTACTATATCGTCTCGGCCCCTCGGGTTCGCACACGGCATAGGAGTCGTGGCCCGAGTCGACGACAACGGTTCATCGCCCGTCTGGTACGGGAGGTAAGTCCAATCGAAACACCCGCGAATCTCCTGCAAGCGGGTTACTGTCTGCCTTAAGGTGATAATTGTTTGAGGACGAACCGGACTGTTTTTATTTTCCTAGTAAAGGGCAAGGCCTGGCCTAAACAAGATAAGGGTTCGGATTTCATCACCGTTCTCTTCTTGCCCGCCTTAGGAAAACGAAACCGAACGCGAACCTAAGCTTTAAAATTTGGAATAGAACGAGACCGATAGGGTAACGAGCTTAATAGGAAACTCGTTCGAAAAATTGGTTGCTCTTTAAGCACACTCCAAAGTTCATGATGGTTTCTGTGAGTTGAATGCGTGACTGCGCCGCCTTGCGATAGCGGTGAGGCCTTGGGTATCAAAGCTCCACTGAGCTTCCCTCGCCTCAATTCAACTTACTTTGACTCGGATTGATTCCAGAGGGGTTTGCTCAAATTGCAACGAATTCCCTTTCGAAAGATAGAAGCTGGTCTAGAAACAATCTAAGTGGAGCCATCATGCTTTTTGTTTGCTAGAAATCTTTAGGTTTGTTTTGGTGGAGTCGAGTCGGCCTTGTTTGTGATTGTGTAGAATTCCCTTGCAATTAAGAATGTCGAACTGGTATGATAGAAGCCAATACAATGAGTATCGACCTGAATTTGAATATGGACATCATCAGTTTTATGACCATGGTGGGAATAGTAGTTGGGAACGCCAACCTTTTCAAGGTTATGGTTCATACCATATTGAGCCCAATTACTATCCACACACGAATTGGTCTTACGAGCAAGAAAATCAGGAATATTATAGTACTAGTCATGCGTTTTTGGAAAATTACTTAAAAACTAGTCCTGATTATGACATTTCTAAACCTGTTCAATCTCTAGAAGAAACCTACCAACAAATTCGAAGGGAGTATGAACGTGCAGTTAGTTCAAGAGAAGAGAGTACACAACGGTCTAAGATATTCAATGAGACTTGTGAAAGTATAAGTGTTACGCTCAGTGAAATTCAAGCACGTTTAGAGGAGAAAATGAACAGTTATCTAATGCTGCTCGAAATAATCTAATTTTCCAAAATAGTGTTTCCAATTCTACCCTTGATATAAATAGTGAATATTTGCCTAATTTAGAGGACGAGGTTAGAATAAAAGACACTACTTATTTAGATAAGGTTCAATCATTTTCGTACTATGATGAGGATAGCAGTGATGAAGAATCTGAAATTTGTAGGCATAGTGATCAGGAGTCTAGTAATCCAATTGAGTTGTATAGTGATTATATTTTTCTAGTTCAAATCCAAATAATTTTTATGATTATTCACCTATTCAAAAGGACGAGGATTTGATTAGGGATACCACCGTTTTAGACGACGTAGTATTTCCTGTTTACGAAGCCGATAGTGGTTTAGAGGAACGGGTTCATTTCGAAAATACTGTTTTAGAGTCTAGCGACTTAGAAACAATAGTCTTGGAAGAAAAATAGACCCGTAGAGATGAGTAAAGATGCACTACCTGATAATAACTTAGAAGAATCTCCTGAATATTTTAAGGACTCTGAAGATACGGAAATTCAAGAATAATTAGAGGTCTATCTAGAGACACTGAAAACTCTAAGTTTGGGGTGATTATCACTTCCCTAGTGCCTTACCTTTAACTCTCAGAAAGTCCCTACACTTAGGACTTGATATCTGTGCCTCGACCATTTTACAAGATTATCTTCATAATCGTTTTCCAGAACCTAATGATATCCAACAAAGTCTCAAATGTTAGAAACCCATCCTCTGGTTGATGTGGTTTCCCAGGCAATATACCAGATTGATTTTGTTTTCCCACCAAATAGTTTTCTTCCAAATGTGGGAACGTTTATATTCCAAATGTGTCGAATATTAAGTTGTGAGACTAAACCTAAATGCCTTAGGAAATTAGAATCGACACATTTGCTTAAGAATGACCACTACTCTCACTGTGGTCGATTATGTAAGTCAAACCTGATTGACTTAGAGGATCCTCAGTTATTTAGGTTATTATTATTTTGTGATTCTAAGTTCTTATGTGAGTTTTTCCAACTCTAGGACCTAATAATTTGGATCCAACCTATGAGGAAATGCATCCGAGGAAAATATTTTATTTAGACCCTTTCATAGAACCTGAACCTGAACCACAATTAGATATAAATATCTTAATCAGGAAACTAGATAAGGGCATGTTATTCTTGTTCACTTTCTTGGGTTATTGTAGTTTCCTTTGTCATCTCTTTTGGTTTTAAGACCCACAGTTATTCGGCTACTGTTATAGGTTCGAGTTGACTAATCCTTTCCTAAGTCTGGCTGAAGACTTTAAACTTAGCACTTCTTGGGAGGTAACCCAATCTCATGCAACACGGTAATATCTTCCTTAACTCTTTCGCTTCAAATGGTAACAGTTTCTCCTTGTTCATGCTTTTAGTTTCATCTTTAGAACATTGAGGACAATGTTAGATTTAAGTTTGGGGGTATGGGAGAAACTTTTTAGTTGCAATAAATAAACTCCAGAGCCTAGAAATTTACGCCTATTAAGGATAGCACTAACCAATCTAAGTGGATGGAAACATTTTTGTTTTAGGAGTTGAGGAACCAATCTGACTAGATGGAAACATCTATAGAGTCTATTCATAAAAGCACAGAGCTCAGGTGTTAGAAATAACATGATAGTTTCGCCATATCTTGTCGAGTCCTTTTCACTTTCTATTTTTAGTTTTCTTTTGTTTCAAGTGATTTGGTGGGGCACACGATTCAAGTTGTTACCTTTGCTAGGGTGAAATAGAGTGACTGAGTTACCTTTTCAAAAAAAAAAAAAAAAAAAAAAAGACCGGACCAGTTAGACCAATCGGAATAAGTATTAACACTTGGATAGCAATATGCGTGTGTTCTCCCTGTTTCCGTCGCCTAAGCAAGCGTGGAATGCAGGACCCGTGGGAACTATCGTATAATCTGCTGACAAGAAGCATGCGCTTGGATCCAAAAGATCTATTCATGTCGTTAAGTTAAAAAAAAATAATAAAATAAAAAAAAATGGTTATTGTTATGTGTAGTCAACTGCTGGTTCCCTTGTATTTGCCAGTTTGTTGATCTAGATTTAAGTTATTGACCACTGGTTCCCTTGTATATGCCAGTGTGTTAATATTAGTCAGACCGGTATCTCAGTCATTTAGGTTAGGTTCACTTGGCAGAGGCCTTCAGACAGATATGGGAAACACCGTTCACTTTTCAACCATCTACATTTTTCTTTTTCCATCTTCTTAATCTTTTCATGTGATTAGTCTGACTCCGAGTATGATGTCCATCGTGAAACTATCTTAGTAGAGCTCTGTCACTTATATGAATTTTAGTATGCTTGAGTGCAAACTCGTGTACAGCAATTGGAATTTCGCATCAGGGTTCTTCCTCTTAAAGTCAATAATTGTATGCCAACCAAGGAGGTTCTTTAGTGCTTTCCAAGGTTCTGCGTAGATAGCTGGGGTCTGGAGTATTGGTTTTTTGTGGGTACACCTCTGATAAACCCACCCGAGATTAACTCGGTCACTTTTCAAGAATAAATTTTGCTCGAGGACTAGCAAATAATAAGTTTGGGGGTATTTGATAGACACATTTTGTGTCCAATTTGTTCTCAATACTATATATTGTTGGCACTCGATTTTGTACTAATTTTGTTATTTTATGTATTTGTAGGTATTTTTTTGGAAATAAATATTTTAAGAAAATTCGGCTCGAAAAGTTGATTTTGGCACCCGGAGGACACGTGTTATTCGGACTCCCAAGTTTGGATAAGGGGTAACCTAATTACTAAGGGGCACCCCCAGGTCACCCCAAAGCATCTGCTATTCGCACCCCAGTCCAGGATAAGGGGCACCTTCTTCAACAATTTGAAAACTGAAAATTGGCGGGAAAATGTTCACAGTTCAGGAGAATTTTCGATCGAAGAAATGAAGTAGTGGTAGGTCGATTCAATGGCTGAATTTTGGCAGAAAGATGTGATTTAGCCTAAGGAAGATATTTTGGGTGTCGAATTTGATCGGAATTGGCTGGAAATATCGATTTAATTCTCGAGCTCAAAACAGAGCTACACGGAGTGAACACGACCTGTACACGGTGTTGTGTGTGTTTTGGTTGTGCATGGAAGTGTTTTGGAGGAGTTGGATGACTTATGAGGCATGTATAAGGCTTACTAGAGCGTTCAGGATCAAAGTTTACGTGTGAAATTCTAAATCTGGTAAGAAAATATTCAAAAATAATGTTATTCACTGCCGAGTAAAGACGAATTATTTGGAGTTATGGCGAGGGATTTCAGCGTGTCTTTGAGTATAAATATGATCTTTGGGCCTACTAGAATGGTTGTCGAGAGTTTGGGGAGGTTTGGAGGCGAGCAGAGAGGCGCAGGAGGAGTTGCAGAGAAGTTACCTGCTGCTGCTGCTGCTGCCATTAACACGCCTGAAGAACACGAAGAACACACTTACCAGAACAGTCGTTTCTTAGCAGTCTTAAAACAGCAGCGACAGCGACAGTGGAAGCTAAGTATCGTTGTTTCTGTTACAGCAGTGGTAAAGTATCGTTGTTTTCTGGACGCCTTATGTTGGTCGCAGATTCACTGTTTTAGTTCTTCTTTACCTTTTAATCAACTTTTTGAGCTATAAAAATGTATTTTGAGAACATGATTAATATGAGTAGCTAAACCCCAACATTGGGATGATGGAGGAAGCCGTTCTTTACGCATATGATAATTATATTAATTCTTTTTGACTACTTGCACTTTTTATTAATCGATTTATGATTTTTCTTAATTGGTTGTGATATCGTATGATGATGCTTGGTCGTAGTGCTTTTGATGCGTCATGCTAGTGATATACAATAAATATTCTAAAAATCTACCTTGGCAAGAATGAGAGTCCTTATGATTTGAGCTATAATTGTTTCGAATAAATATATGAATTGTGTGAATGATTAATGGTGGAATCCTGAGTCCTAGTGTCTCTTGATCCTGTGACAAAAATTTTGTATATATTTTTATTTTCTAAAAAAAATTATCCTTCACAAGTCCGAGAGTTTGAACCTCATTACTACAACCACGAAAAATATTTAATCATTTTGGCGCCGCCGACGGGATTTGTGCTTAGGTAGAATTTTTTTTTTTTAGGTTTACTATTTTTTTTTAGAATTATTTGTTCCTTTTTACTTTACTTTTTGTCTTTGATTTACAGGTTCGAAGTGGAGCACTAAGGACTTGGAGAGGAAAAAGCTTAAAGCGAAAAGCGAAAAGAGAAGAAAAAAGGACAATTTTAGGATTTAATTTTTAATTTTTTTTTTTAGAGTGTGTGAGGAAAACTGTAATTTTTTTTATTTTGGACTTTCTTTTTTATTTGGACTTTATTCTGGACTTTGGACATTATTTTTAAAACCCTACGGAAGGGTTATAAATTAAAAAAAAAAAAAATTAAATACAAACTGTTTGCAGGGAAGGACGACGATTACTATATCGTCTCGGCCCCTCGGGTTCGCACACGGCATAGGAGTCGTGGCCCGAGTCGACGACAACGGTTCATCGCCCGTCTGGTACGGGAGGTAAGTCCAATCGAAACACCCGCGAATCTCCTGCAAGCGGGTTACTGTCTGCCTTAAGGTGATAATTGTTTGAGGACGAACCGGACTGTTTTTTTTCCTAGTAAAGGGCAAGGCCTGGCCTAAACAAGATAAGGGTTCGGATTTCATCACCGTTCTCTTCTTGCCCGCCTTAGGAAAACGAAACCGAACGCGAACCTAAGCTTTAAAATTTGGAATAGAACGAGACCGATAGGGTAACGAGCTTAATAGGAAACTCGTTCGAAAAATATTGGTTGCTCTTTAAGCACACTCCAAAGTTCATGATGGTTTCTGTGAGTTGAATGCGTGACTGCGCCGCCTTGCGATAGCGGTGAGGCCTTGGGTATCAAAGCTCCACTGAGCTTCCCTCGCCTCAATTCAACTTACTTTGACTCGGATTGATTCCAGAGGGGTTTGCTCAAATTGCAACGAATTCCCTTTCGAAAGATAGAAGCTGGTCTAGAAACAATCTAAGTGGAGCCATCATGCTTTTTGTTTGCTAGAAATCTTTAGGTTTGTTTTGGTGGAGTCGAGTCGGCCTTGTTTGTGATTGTGTAGAATTCCCTTGCAATTAAGAATGTCGAACTGGTATGATAGAAGCCAATACAATGAGTATCGACCTGAATTTGAATATGGACATCATCAGTTTTATGACCATGGTGGGAATAGTAGTTGGGAACGCCAACCTTTTCAAGGTTATGGTTCATACCATATTGAGCCCAATTACTATCCACACACAATTGGTCTTACGAGCAAGAAAATCAGGAATATTATAGTACTAGTCATGCGTTTTTGGAAAATTACTTAAAAACTAGTCCTGATTATGACATTTCTAAACCTGTTCAATCTCTAGAAGAAACCTACCAACAAATTCGAAGGGAGTATGAACGTGCAGTTAGTTCAAGAGAAGAGAGTACACAACGGTCTAAGATATTCAATGAGACTTGTGAAAGTATAAGTGTTACGCTCAGTGAAATTCAAGCACGTTTAGAGGAAGAAAATGAACAGTTATCTAATGCTGCTCGAAATAATCTAATTTTCCAAAATAGTGTTTCCAATTCTACCCTTGATATAAATAGTGAATATTTGCCTAATTTAGAGGACGAGGTTAGAATAAAAGACACTACTTATTTAGATAAGGTTCAATCATTTTCGTACTATGATGATGAGGATAGCAGTGATGAAGAATCTGAAATTTGTAGGCATAGTGATCAGGAGTCTAGTAATCCAATTGAGTTGTATAGTGATTATATTATTTCTAGTTCAAATCCAAATAATTTTTATGATTATTCACCTATTCAAAAGGACGAGGATTTGATTAGGGATACCACCGTTTTAGACGACGTAGTATTTCCTGTTTACGAAGCCGATAGTGGTTTAGAGGAACGGGTTCATTTCGAAAATACTGTTTTAGAGTCTAGCGACTTAGAAACAATAGTCTTGGAAGAAAAAGATAGACCCGTAGAGATGAGTAAAGATGCACTACCTGATAATAACTTAGAAGAATCTCCTGAATATTTTAAGGACTCTGAAGATACGGAAATTCAAGAAATAATTAGAGGTCTATCTAGAGACACTGAAAACTCTAAGTTTGGGGGTGATTATCACTTCCCTAGTGCCTTACCTTTAACTCTCAGAAAGTCCCTACACTTAGGACTTGATATCTGTGCCTCGACCATTTTACAAGATTATCTTCATAATCGTTTTCCAGAACCTAATGATATCCAACAAGAGTCTCAAATGTTAGAAACCCATCCTCTGGTTGATGTGGTTATCCCAGGCAATAATACCAAGATTGATTTTGTTTTCCCACCAAATAGTTTTCTTCCAAATGTGGGAACGTTTATATTCCAAATGTGTCGAATATTAAGTTGTGAGACTAAACCTAAATGCCTTAGGAAATTAGAATCGACACATTTGCTTAAGAATGACCACTACTCTCACTGTGGTCGATTATGTAAGTCAAACCTGATTGACTTAGAGGATCCTCAGTTATTTAGGTTATTATTATTTTGTGATTCTAAGTTCTTATGTGAGTTTTTCCAACTCTAGGACCTAATAATTTGGATCCAACCTATGAGGAAATGCATCCGAGGAAAATATTTTATTTAGACCCTTTCATAGAACCTGAACCTGAACCACAATTAGATATAAATATCTTAATCAGGAAACTAGATAAGGGCATGTTATTCTTGTTCACTTTCTTGGGTTATTGTAGTTTCCTTTGTCATCTCTTTTGGTTTTAAAGACCCACAGTTATTCGGCTACTGTTATACGGTTCGAGTTGACTAATCCTTTCCTAAGTCTGGCTGAAGACTTTAAACTTAGCACTTCTTGGGAGGTAACCCAATCTCATGCAACACGGTAATATCTTCCTTAACTCTTTCGCTTCAAATGGTAACAGTTTCTCCTTGTTCATGCTTTTAGTTTCATCTTTAGAACATTGAGGACAATGTTAGATTTAAGTTTGGGGGTATGGGAGAAACTTTTTAGTTGCAATAAATAAACTCCAGAGCCTAGAAATTTACGCCTATTAAGGATAGCACTAACCAATCTAAGTGGATGGAAACATTTTTGTTTTAGGAGTTGAGGAACCAATCTGACTAGATGGAAACATCTATAGAGTCTATTCATAAAAGCACAGAGCTCAGGTGTTAGAAATAACATGATAGTTTCGCCATATCTTGTCGAGTCCTTTTCACTTTCTATTTTTAGTTTTCTTTTGTTTCAAGTGATTTGGTGGGGCACACGATTCAAGTTGTTACCTTTGCTAGGGTGAAATAGAGTGACTGAGTTACCTTTTCAAAAAAAAAAAAAAAAACCGGACCAGTTAGACCAATCGGAATAAGTATTAACACTTGGATAGCAATATGCGTGTGTTCTCCCTGTTTCCGTCGCCTAAGCAAGCGTGGAATGCAGGACCCGTGGGAACTATCGTATAATCTGCTGACAAGAAGCATGCGCTTGGATCCAAAAGATCTATTCATGTCGTTAAGTTAAAAAAAAATAAAAAAATAAAAAAAAATGGTTATTGTTATGTGTAGTCAACTGCTGGTTCCCTTGTATTTGCCAGTTTGTTGATCTAGATTTAAGTTATTGACCACTGGTTCCCTTGTATATGCCAGTGTGTTAATATTAGTCAGACCGGTATCTCAGTCATTTAGGTTAGGTTCACCTTGGCAGAGGCCTTCAGACAGATATGGGAAACACCGTTCACTTTTCAACCATCTACATTTTTCTTTTTCCATCTTCTTAATCTTTTCATGTGATTAGTCTGACTCCGAGTATGATGTCCATCGTGAAACTATCTTAGTAGAGCTCTGTCACTTATATGAATTTTAGTATGCTTGAGTGCAAACTCGTGTACAGCAATTGGAATTTCGCATCAGGGTTCTTCCTCTTAAAGTCAATAATTGTATGCCAACCAAGGAGGTTCTTTAGTGCTTTCCAAGGTTCTGCGTAGATAGCTGGGGTCTGGAGTATTGGTTTTTTGTGGGTACACCTCTGATAAACCCACCCGAGATTAACTCGGTCACTTTTCAAGAATAAATTTTGCTCGAGGACTAGCAAATAATAAGTTTGGGGGTATTTGATAGACACATTTTGTGTCCAATTTGTTCTCAATACTATATATTGTTGGCACTCGATTTTGTACTAATTTTGTTATTTTATGTATTTGTAGGTATTTTTTGGAAATAAATATTTTAAGAAAATTCGGCTCGAAAAGTTGATTTTGGCACCCGGAGGACACGTGTTATTCGGACTCCCAAGTTTGGATAAGGGGTAACCTAATTACTAAGGGGCACCCCCAGGTCACCCCAAAGCATCTGCTATTCGCACCCCAGTCCAGGATAAGGGGCACCTTCTTCAACAATTTGAAAACTGAAAATTGGCGGGAAAATGTTCACAGTTCAGGAGAATTTTCGATCGAAGAAATGAAGTAGTGGTAGGTCGATTCAATGGCTGAATTTTGGCAGAAAGATGTGATTTAGCCTAAGGAAGATATTTTGGGTGTCGAATTTGATCGGAATTGGCTGGAAATATCGATTTAATTCTCGAGCTCAAAACAGAGCTACACGGAGTGAACACGACCTGTACACGGTGTTGTGTGTGTTTTGGTTGTGCATGGAAGTGTTTTGGAGGAGTTGGATGACTTATGAGGCATGTATAAGGCTTACTAGAGCGTTCAGGATCAAAGTTTACGTGTGAAATTCTAAATCTGGTAAGAAAATATTCAAAAATAATGTTATTCACTGCCGAGTAAAGACGAATTATTTGGAGTTATGGCGAGGGATTTCAGCGTGTCTTTGAGTATAAATATGATCTTTGGGCCTACTAGAATGGTTGTCGAGAGTTTGGGGAGGTTTGGAGGCGAGCAGAGAGGCGCAGGAGGAGTTGCAGAGAAGTTACCTGCTGCTGCTGCTGCTGCCATTAACACGCCTGAAGAACACGAAGAACACACTTACCAGAACAGTCGTTTCTTAGCAGTCTTAAAACAGCAGCGACAGCGACAGTGGAAGCTAAGTATCGTTGTTTCTGTTACAGCAGTGGTAAAGTATCGTTGTTTTCTGGACGCCTTATGTTGGTCGCAGATTCACTGTTTTAGTTCTTCTTTACCTTTTAATCAACTTTTTGAGCTATAAAAATGTATTTTGAGAACATGATTAATATGAGTAGCTAAACCCAACATTGGGATGATGGAGGAAGCCGTTCTTTACGCATATGATAATTATATTAATTCTTTTTGACTACTTGCACTTTTTATTAATCGATTTATGATTTTTCTTAATTGGTTGTGATATCGTATGATGATGTATGCTTGGTCGTAGTGCTTTTGATGCGTCATGCTAGTGATATACAATAAATATTCTAAAAATCTACCTTGGCAAGAATGAGAGTCCTTATGATTTGAGCTATAATTGTTTCGAATAAATATATGAATTGTGTGAATGATTAATGGTGGAATCCTGAGTCCTAGTGTCTCTTGATCCTGTGACAAAAATTTTGTATATATTTTTTTTTCTAAAAAAAATTATCCTTCACAAGTCCGAGAGTTTGAACCTCATTACTACAACCACGAAAAATATTTAATCATTTGGCGCCGCCGACGGGGATTTGTGCTTAGGTAGAATTTTTTTTTTTAGGTTTACTATTTTTTTTAGAATTATTTGTTCCTTTTTACTTTATCTTTTTGTCTTTGATTTACAGGTTCGAAGTGGAGCACTAAGGACTTGGAGAGGAAAAAGCTTAAAGCGAAAAGCGAAAAAGAAGAAAAAGGACAATTTTAGGATTTAATTTTTAATTTTTTTTTTAGAGTGTGTGAGGAAAACTGTAATTTTTTTTATTTTGGACTTTCTTTTTTATTTGGACTTTATTCTGGACTTTGGACATTATTTTTAAAACCCTACGGAAGGGTTATAAATTAAAAAAAAAAAAATTAAATACAACTGTTTGCAGGGAAGGACGACGATTACTATATCGTCTCGGCCCCTCGGGTTCGCACACGGCATAGGAGTCGTGGCCCGAGTCGACGACAACGGTTCATCGCCCGTCTGGTACGGGAGGTAAGTCCAATCGAAACACCCGCGAATCTCCTGCAAGCGGGTTACTGTCTGCCTTAAGGTGATAATTGTTTGAGGACGAACCGGACTGTTTTTATTTTCCTAGTAAAGGGCAAGGCCTGGCCTAAACAAGATAAGGGTTCGGATTTCATCACCGTTCTCTTCTTGCCCGCCTTAGGAAAACGAAACCGAACGCGAACCTAAGCTTTAAAATTTGGAATAGAACGAGACCGATAGGGTAACGAGCTTAATAGGAAACTCGTTCGAAAAATATTGGTTGCTCTTTAAGCACACTCCAAAGTTCATGATGGTTTCTGTGAGTTGAATGCGTGACTGCGCCGCCTTGCGATAGCGGTGAGGCCTTGGGTATCAAAGCTCCACTGAGCTTCCCTCGCCTCAATTCAACTTACTTTGACTCGGATTGATTCCAGAGGGGTTTGCTCAAATTGCAACGAATTCCCTTTCGAAAGATAGAAGCTGGTCTAGAAACAATCTAAGTGGAGCCATCATGCTTTTTGTTTGCTAGAAATCTTTAGGTTTGTTTTGGTGGAGTCGAGTCGGCCTTGTTTGTGATTGTGTAGAATTCCCTTGCAATTAAGAATGTCGAACTGGTATGATAGAAGCCAATACAATGAGTATCGACCTGAATTTGAATATGGACATCATCAGTTTTATGACCATGGTGGGAATAGTAGTTGGGAACGCCAACCTTTTCAAGGTTATGGTTCATACCATATTGAGCCCAATTACTATCCACACAAATTGGTCTTACGAGCAAGAAAATCAGGAATATTATAGTACTAGTCATGCGTTTTTGGAAAATTACCTAAAAACTAGTCCTGATTATGACATTTCTAAACCTGTTCAATCTCTAGAAGAAACCTACCAACAAATTCGAAGGGAGTATGAACGTGCAGTTAGTTCAAGAGAAGAGAGTACACAACGGTCTAAGATATTCAATGAGACTTGTGAAAGTATAAGTGTTACGCTCAGTGAAATTCAAGCACGTTTAGAGGAAGAAAATGAACAGTTATCTAATGCTGCTCGAAATAATCTAATTTTCCAAAATAGTGTTTCCAATTCTACCCTTGATATAAATAGTGAATATTTGCCTAATTTAGAGGACGAGGTTAGAATAAAAGACACTACTTATTTAGATAAGGTTCAATCATTTTCGTACTATGATGATGAGGATAGCAGTGATGAAGAATCTGAAATTTGTAGGCATAGTGATCAGGAGTCTAGTAATCCAATTGAGTTGTATAGTGATTATATTATTTCTAGTTCAAATCCAAATAATTTTTATGATTATTCACCTATTCAAAAGGACGAGGATTTGATTAGGGATACCACCGTTTTAGACGACGTAGTATTTCCTGTTTACGAAGCCGATAGTGGTTTAGAGGAACGGGTTCATTTCGAAAATACTGTTTTAGAGTCTAGCGACTTAGAAACAATAGTCTTGGAAAAAAGATAGACCCGTAGAGATGAGTAAAGATGCACTACCTGATAATAACTTAGAAGAATCTCCTGAATATTTTAAGGACTCTGAAGATACGGAAATTCAAGAAATAATTAGAGGTCTATCTAGAGACACTGAAAACTCTAAGTTTGGGGGTGATTATCACTTCCCTAGTGCCTTACCTTTAACTCTCAGAAAGTCCCTACACTTAGGACTTGATATCTGTGCCTCGACCATTTTACAAGATTATCTTCATAATCGTTTTCCAGAACCTAATGATATCCAACAAGAGTCTCAAATGTTAGAAACCCATCCTCTGGTTGATGTGGTTATCCCAGGCAATAATACCAAGATTGATTTTGTTTTCCCACCAAATAGTTTTCTTCCAAATGTGGGAACGTTTATATTCCAAATGTGTCGAATATTAAGTTGTGAGACTAAACCTAAATGCCTTAGGAAATTAGAATCGACACATTTGCTTAAGAATGACCACTACTCTCACTGTGGTCGATTATGTAAGTCAAACCTGATTGACTTAGAGGATCCTCAGTTATTTAGGTTATTATTATTTTGTGATTCTAAGTTCTTATGTGAGTTTTTCCAAACTCTAGGACCTAATAATTTGGATCCAACCTATGAGGAAATGCATCCGAGGAAAATATTTTATTTAGACCCTTTCATAGAACCTGAACCTGAACCACAATTAGATATAAATATCTTAATCAGGAAACTAGATAAGGGCATGTTATTCTTGTTCACTTTCTTGGGTTATTGTAGTTTCCTTTTGTCATCTCTTTTTGGTTTTAAAGACCCACAGTTATTCCGGCTACTGTTATACGGTTCGAGTTGACTAAACCTTTCCTAAGTCTGGCTGAAGACTTTAAACTTAGCACTTCTTGGGAGGTAACCCAATCTCATGCAACACGGTAATATCTTTCCTTAACTCTTTCGCTTCAAATGGTAACAGTTTCTCCTTGTTCATGCTTTTAGTTTCATCTTTAGAACATTGAGGACAATGTTAGATTTAAGTTTGGGGGTATGGGAGAAACTTTTTAGTTGCAATAAATAAACTCCAGAGCCTAGAAATTTACGCCTATTAAGGATAGCACTAACCAATCTAAGTGGATGGAAACATTTTTGTTTTAGGAGTTGAGGAACCAATCTGACTAGATGGAAACATCTATAGAGTCTATTCATAAAAGCACAGAGCTCAGGTGTTAGAAATAACATGATAGTTTCGCCATATCTTGTCGAGTCCTTTTCACTTTCTATTTTTAGTTTTCTTTTGTTTCAAGTGATTTGGTGGGGCACACGATTCAAGTTGTTACCTTTGCTAGGGTGAAATAGAGTGACTGAGTTACCTTTTTCAAAAAAAAAAAAAAAAAAAAGACCGGACCAGTTAGACCAATCGGAATAAGTATTAACACTTGGATAGCAATATGCGGTGTTCTCCCTGTTTCCGTCGCCTAAGCAAGCGTGGAATGCAGGACCCGTGGGAACTATCGTATAATCTGCTGACAAGAAGCATGCGCTTGGATCCAAAAGATCTATTCATGTCGTTAAGTTAAAAAAAAATAAAAAAAAAAAAATGGTTATTGTTATGTGTAGTCAACTGCTGGTTCCCTTGTATTTGCCAGTTTGTTGATCTAGATTTAAGTTATTGACCACTGGTTCCCTTGTATATGCCAGTGTGTTAATATTAGTCAGACCGGTATCTCAGTCATTTAGGTTAGGTTCACCTTGGCAGAGGCCTTCAGACAGATATGGGAAACACCGTTCACTTTTCAACCATCTACATTTTTCTTTTTCCATCTTCTTAATCTTTTCATGTGATTAGTCTGACTCCGAGTATGATGTCCATCGTGAAACTATCTTAGTAGAGCTCTGTCACTTATATGAATTTTAGTATGCTTGAGTGCAAACTCGTGTACAGCAATTGGAATTTCGCATCAGGGTTCTTCCTCTTAAAGTCAATAATTGTATGCCAACCAAGGAGGTTCTTTAGTGCTTTCCAAGGTTCTGCGTAGATAGCTGGGGTCTGGAGTATTGGTTTTTTGTGGGTACACCTCTGATAAACCCACCCGAGATTAACTCGGTCACTTTTCAAGAATAAATTTTGCTCGAGGACTAGCAAATAATAAGTTTGGGGGTATTTGATAGACACATTTTGTGTCCAATTTGTTCTCAATACTATATATTGTTGGCACTCGATTTTGTACTAATTTTGTTATTTTATGTATTTGTAGGTATTTTTTTGGAAATAAATATTTTAAGAAAATTCGGCTCGAAAAGTTGATTTTGGCACCCGGAGGACACGTGTTATTCGGACTCCCAAGTTTGGATAAGGGGTAACCTAATTACTAAGGGGCACCCCCAGGTCACCCCAAAGCATCTGCTATTCGCACCCCAGTCCAGGATAAGGGGCACCTTCTTCAACAATTTGAAAACTGAAAATTGGCGGGAAAATGTTCACAGTTCAGGAGAATTTTCGATCGAAGAAATGAAGTAGTGGTAGGTCGATTCAATGGCTGAATTTTGGCAGAAAGATGTGATTTAGCCTAAGGAAGATATTTTGGGTGTCTAATTTGATCGGAATTGGCTGGAAATATCGATTTAATTCTCGAGCTCAAAACAGAGCTACACGGAGTGAACACGACCTGTACACGGTGTTGTGTGTGTTTTGGTTGTGCATGGAAGTGTTTTGGAGGAGTTGGATGACTTATGAGGCATGTATAAGGCTTACTAGAGCGTTCAGGATCAAAGTTTACGTGTGAAATTCTAAATCTGGTAAGAAAATATTCAAAAATAATGTTATTCACTGCCGAGTAAAGACGAATTATTTGGAGTTATGGCGAGGGATTTCAGCGTGTCTTTGAGTATAAATATGATCTTTGGGCCTACTAGAATGGTTGTCGAGAGTTTGGGGAGGTTTGGAGGCGAGCAGAGAGGCGCAGGAGGAGTTGCAGAGAAGTTACCTGCTGCTGCTGCTGCTGCCATTAACACGCCTGAAGAACACGAAGAACACACTTACCAGAACAGTCGTTTTCTAGCAGTCTTAAAACAGCAGCGACAGCGACAGTGGAAGCTAAGTATCGTTGTTTCTGTTACAGCAGTGGTAAAGTATCGTTGTTTTCTGGACGCCTTATGTTGGTCGCAGATTCACTGTTTTAGTTCTTCTTTACCTTTTAATCAACTTTTTGAGCTATAAAAATGTATTTTGAGAACATGATTAATATGAGTAGCTAAACCCCAACATTGGGATGATGGAGGAAGCCGTTCTTTACGCATATGATAATTATATTAATTCTTTTTGACTACTTGCACTTTTTATTAATCGATTTATGATTTTTCTTAATTGGTTGTGATATCGTATGATGATGTATGCTTGGTCGTAGTGCTTTTGATGCGTCATGCTAGTGATATACAATAAATATTCTAAAAATCTACCTTGGCAAGAATGAGAGTCCTTATGATTTGAGCTATAATTGTTTCGAATAAATATATGAATTGTGTGAATGATTAATGGTGGAATCCTGAGTCCTAGTGTCTCTTGATCCTGTGACAAAAATTTTGTATATATTTTTATTTTCTAAAAAAAATTATCCTTCACAAGTCCGAGAGTTTGAACCTCATTACTACAACCACGAAAAATATTTAATCACCAAGGCTAAAGTGGCATGCTACCGCGGCAGAGTGGCATGTTGGCATGTCGATAAATATGTTGTTGTGGTAAGGCGCGTTTGTCTTGCCAGTATGGTGGCGCGGTAGGATGCGTTTGTCCTTTAATGTATGGTGGCAAGTTCAGAGTGACTTGATTGGTCAAGGAAAGGAGTCGGCCAAACATAAGGCGCGGCTACACTTCTAGTGAAAGTGTGGCGTCTTTAGAGCGACATGATTGGTCGATTAAAAAAGGATCGGCCAAGCATGGGCGTGGTTACACTTCTGATGAGAGTGTGGCGGATTTAGATTGACCTGATTGGTCGATGGGAAGTGGGGCCGGCAAGTACGGGCCCAGCCACAACTTATGTGCACGTGGCTAATTTGAGGCGACACGATTGGTCGAGAGAAATATGGCCGGTTTAGGAAGGGGCGTGGTCAATGGCAAGTGGCGCTAGTTGGCCTAAGGCATGGCCACTCCTCCCTTTCCTGTTGCGGCTCCCTGTTTTCTGATTCTCAGCAAGGTTTTGCACTTGTTAATCCATGGCGGATTAATTACCTAGTTTGCCTAGGTTTAATTTCGACGAGCAAGGTATGATATACTGCGCGAGGCGCAAAACCCTAACTTCTGCAAGTTAGTCAGGGCAATTGATTGAATTCTATGTGTTGACACAGAGTTTTTTCAAGTTCATTGCCAGATAGCAGCATGCTTTTTCTGATTGAATATCTTATGCAAAGACCTTATCCTTGATATTTGGAAATTCGTGTTACTCTGTTGCGAGTGAACACAAATTGTCATGCCATATCAACATTAAGGGTTCAGACGGAGAACATAGCATAGAAGGCATTCAAAGGAACTTATATTAAGTGAATATAGGCGAGGTGCCGAAATTTACAGAACATCTGGGATGGTTTCTAAATTCGCCAGTCTGGATAGATTTCATGTAAGTATACTGAACGGCTCAATAAATATGTCGGTGGAGAGGTTACCACTCACGGAACCGTTTCCTTACAGAGTGACGTCACATCAGATGCAAGGTTTTACGATTTCAACCCTAAGCTAAAAATCACCATCAACAACAGGCTTGAAAATGAGCCCTTTCCAAGCTCTTTATGGATACATTCCTCCTCACATGGCTTTTCCATCTACTGCTATTACTTCAATTACTGATGTTGCAGATTATATGAGACAGAGAGATGTTATTCTTACACTCTTAAAAGATAACCTCCACCATGCACAAGAAAGAATGAAATTCTATGCAGATCAAAAGAGGACTGAGAGGGTGTTTGAGGTGGGAGACAAGGTTTACCTGAGGCTACAACCCTATAGACAAGCATTTGTAGCTCTAAGAAGGAACCTCAAGTTATCAGCTAAATTCTTTGGGGTATTCACCATTTTGCAGAAGATATGAGATGTTGCTTACAAGTTGGATTTACCGCCAGAGGCTAGAATTCATCCTATTTTCCATGTCTCCCAGTTGAAGAAGCAGATACCTCCCTTACTCCTTCTTCCACACTGCCAACATTGGATACAGATGGCCATATTCTAGTAATTCCTGCAGCTGTACTGGATTCCAGAACTATCATTAGAGGGGGCATTTATGTGCCTCAACTACTGATTAGGTGGACTAATGCTTCTGAAGCTGATGCTACATGGGAAGACACCAAGCACATAGCCCATCATTTTCCAAAATTCAATCCTTGAGGACAAGGATTTTCTGATGGAGAAGGTATTGTCATGTACCTTCTTAGAGTAGCTGCCCTCATCTGTGTACTGGGTGCCTTAATAACTATTCTATTAGTGGTTGTTAGCTAGTGTCGGCCAGCCAATGAGAGTGAGACAGATATGTGAACTGTATTCGTTCTTAGCTTAGGATTCCCTTTCTTTATGTTTTCATTTAAGCTGTAAGAACATCCCATTTTGGGGATAAGTTATGTTTTAATGAAATGTTAATGGCTGCTTAGGAAGAGGATACTGATTTTCCATTCAACTTCCGATCAAATCTTCTTGAATTGTTTTAGCTCAGTACAGTAACTTGGATTCCAAACCCTGATTTGAAAAACTATATAAAGGAGAACTCTAACAACTGGGAAACCTAATCCCCATACCTCCTGTGTGTTACTAGTTGCATAACTAGAGTCGATTCTCCTTTAACCTTAGGTTTCTTCTCGAGACCCTGTAGGTAAACGACTTGAAGACTTCATTGGGATTGTGAATCCAGACCCAACTATTCTCTTTGTAGTTGCGTGATCTGATCTTGTTGTTTCTATCTTGATTGAGTTTAATTATAAAATTGGATTGATATTTATATCTCCGATAGGCAAGATAGAAAAGTAGTCGCAAACACCTTTGTCTCATCGTTTGTGATTCCACAATAACTTGTTTCGCTAGTCGATTAAGTTTATTGTGAGGTAATTGATAATACTAGGCTGTTCTTTGGGAATATAAGTCTTGTTTATCAATTGGTTCATGTACACCTTGATTTATCAAAAGGCGGAATGAAAACTCTTGGGTATTTCTGTGACAGACAGATTTATTCAATCCTATAGACTTTTCTGTGTGATACAGAATTGTTTATCAAGTCTTCGACTTTGGGTCGTCGCAACTCTTAGTTGTGGGTGAGATCAACTAAGGGAATCAAGTGCGTAGTATCCTGCTGGGATCAGAGACGTAGGGAGCGCAACTGTACCTTGAATCAGTGTGAGATTGATTAGGGTTCAACTACAGTCCAGTCCAAAGTTAATTGGTAGTAGGCTAGTGTCTGTAGCGGCTTAATACAGTGTGGTGTTCAAACTGGACTAGGTCCCGGGGGTTTTCTGCATTTGCGGTTTCCTCGTTAACAAAATTCTGGTGTCTGTGTTATTTCTTTTTCGCATTATATTTTGTTATATAATTGAAATATCACAGGTTGTGCGTTAAGATCAGTCAATTAGAATATGCAACCTTTGGTTGTTGATTTACATTGATTGACACTTGAACATTGGTCTTTGGTACCGTTCAAGTAATTCCTCTTATATTCAATCGGGCTCGCAGATTTCTATTTGCTGAATGTGGATTGAATTAAGAGTTAGAGATATTAAACTCTTTGATATAAGATTGAGTATGACTGTCTAGTTGATTCTCTAGAAAGTGTATTGGAGTAAGTCCTCTCAGATTGCCAAACAAATTGTTGGGTGTGGTTGTTAGACCCCCACATTTTGAGGAAAAACCTAAGGTTAAAGTATAATCGACTCTAGTCGCAACTAGTATCACACATGAGGTGTGGGGATTAGGTTTCCCAGTTGCTAGAGTTCTCCTTTATATAGTCTTCAAATCAGGGTTTGCAATCAATGTTAACTTGGTTGTTAGATTCACTGTTGGATGAAAATCTTATTAGATTCAATCTAATATCTTTCAACCGTTAGATAGAACTTAGCTTGTTATACACAAATGAAATGTGACTTCATTTAGATATGGGTAACCGTACCTAAACGTGTACACTATGTTGGCTCAACAATAGTTAACTGAAGTTAGCCATATGAACACTTTCATATCAACCTTGTTCATCTTAATCACAACTAGTTCAAATGAAACTAGTTATAGAGTTGTTCAATTGTTTATATTCTCTTAGAAGTATACGACACACAATTGAAGCAAAATCGATTTTGATTCACTCGAATCAATTCATGAACATTATAGCCACGGTTTGCGAAAGATTGCATTCCTCATTATGTAAATGTATTTGTTCATGAACAAACCGATTTTAGAACCTAATCCACTCAGGTATGCAAACGGGTACGCATACCTAAGTAGCCGGACTTGGTCTGGGTTTGCCAGTATGCGAACGGGTACGCATACTGTCGTACATGACCAAACTCAGTTGAATTCCCGGACTTGAACTGTTAAGCCGGTACACATGCGGGTATGCACACTAAGTTCCCGGACTTCAACTATTAAACCAGTATGCATACAGGTATGCATACTATGGTTCCCGGACTTAGAATAACTTGCAACAGTTAGCATACAAGTACGCATACTGTGTTATATCTAATCAATGGTTAATCGTTCTAAACTCCATGTTAATCATTGAAACATTCTTGGAAGATGGGAATAGCTGTCTCACACAAACTATTAGCTTCAAAGCAATTTTCAAGTGATTAATAGATCAATACGAAACATTCCGAGTCTACATCAAATGATTGTCTCACACAAATCATGTATGATATTACCAGGCGATTTCCACATGATCATCTTTTGACTTTCGTCAAGAATAAAGATGAACTTGGTTAAAACGAAAGCTTACCAACAAATATTTCGAGAAATATGTAAGCGAGTTAAACTCATCTCGAAATATCAAATGTGTATAATATAAAGTCTATATACCTATATGACTCTTGTCTCAATAGGAGATAGAATAGAAATAGACTTCTGAGTGATAGATGAGTTCAAGTCTCCACATACCTTTTGTTAATGAATTTCCACAAGCTCCCCTTAGTAGTTCTTCGTCTTCAATCGATGAACGTCGTGAAGTCTAAAGATCAACTACATATTCTATCCTAATCCGAGACATAGCTATAAGTAGACTATAAATCAAGACTTATAGTTTTGGTAACTAAACTTAAAAAACAAGCTTGAGATAGCAACGCTTGCGAGTTCGAACGAGCAGTGCTCTAACACAAATATTCTATATGTAGTTTTCTATTCTGATCTTACTTGTTCAATCGTGTTGAGTACTATCTTCTCTAAGATTTGCTCGAGATTTATCTCCGATAGGTAAGATATAAAAATTAATCACAACAGTTCTTCCTCCCAGACTCTTGTGATTCCGCAATAACTTTTTATGTTAATCAGTTAGGATATTGTGAGGTGATTGATATTTCTAGGATGCTCTTCGGTAGTATAAGACCGGATTATCAATTGGTTCATGTTCTTCTTGATTTATCAAAAGACGGAACAAAAACCTGAAAAAGCGGGGGTCTAACAACACCACCCAATATTTCGCTTAGCAATCTGTATGGACTAACTCCGAAATAATTTCTAGAGAATCAACTAGACAGTCAGACTCAATCTAGGTAAAAGTATCTCAAGGAGTTAATATCTCTCTCTTGTTTTGATTTACTCAAGCTAATAGAAATCAGCGAGTCCTAATCAAATACAAGGAATAACTCGGATGGTACCAAAGACCAATATCCGAGGATCAATCAATGACAATCAACAACCAAAGGTTGGATTACTCTAATTGATGATGTAACGCACAACCTGTATTATTTAAATTATAACGATAAAACAATATAATGCGTAAACTAAAATAACACAGACACCAGAAATTTTGTTAACGAGTAAACCGCAAATGCAAAAAAACACGGGACCTAGTCCAGATTGAACACACATTGTATTAAGCCGCTACAGACACTAGCCTACTCCAAGCTAACTTCTGACTGGACTGTAGTTGAACCCCAATCAGTCTCCCACTGATCCAAGGTACAGTTGTACTCCCTACGCCTTTGATCCCAGCAGGATACTACGCACTTGATTCCCCTAGCTGATCTCACCCACAACTAAGAGTTGCTACGACCTAAATTCGAATACTTGATGACAAACAAATTTGTCTCACACAGACAAGTCTATCGAAGGATTAATCTGTCTCCCACAGATAAACCCTAAAAGGTTTTGTTCCGTATTTTGATAATAATCAAGGTGAACAGGAACCAATTGATAATCCGGTCTTATATTCCCGAAGAATAGCCTAGAGTTATCAATCACCTCACAACAATCTTAATCGTATGGTAGCGAAACAAGATGTTGCGGAATCACAAACGATGAGACGAAGATGTTTGTGATTACTTTTTATATCTTTCCTATCGGAGATATCAATCTCAATCCAATCAATATGATTGTACTCGTACGATAGAAGATGCAAGATCAGATTACACAACTACGATAAAGTAGTATCGGTCTGGCTTTACAGTCCCAATGAAGTCTTTAAGTCGTTAACCTGGTTTTAGAAGAAGAAAACCAAAGGTTAAAGGAGAATCGACTCTAGCACACAAACCAGTATCACACGTAAGGTGTGGGGATTAGTTTTGGATTTATGCTAGATGTCCCCTTATATAGTCTTTCAAATCAGGGTTTGCCATTAAGTTACCTTGGTAACAAAGCAATCAATATTAACCGTTATATGAAAACCTGATTTAGATTCAAGATAATATTTCTCAACCGTTAGATCGAAAACTTAGCTTGTTACACACAATTGAAATGCACGCTTCTAGGTTTGTTAATCGTACCCAAACGTATGCACTTGTTGGTTCAATAATAGTTAACCAAAAGGCTAGCCATATGAGCATTTCATATCAACCATGTTCTTCTTCACCATAACTAGTTCACATGACTCAAATGAACTAGTTAGAGAGTTGTTCAATTGCAAAGAATTCTTATGTAACTACACAAGACACAATTGAAGCAAAGATGATTTGATTCACTCAAATCGGTTCATGAACTTTAATAGCCACGGTTTGCAAACTGCATTCCTTAGTCTTTTGAAGTTTAAGTTCAGAAATCATCTTCAGATATATAACCTTCTTAAGTTCGCAGACTTGGTTCGCGGACTTAAGTTACCGGGCAGAGTTTACAAACTCCAGCAGAAATTCTCGGGATGAGAACTTCGCCGTTTCGCGTACTGAATTCACGGACTTAGCTTCACGCACTAGTTTGTCAACTCCAGCAGAAATTCTTGGTTTGAGAACTTCGTCAGTTCGCTGACTGAGTTCGCGGACTTGGCTCACGTCATTCTTCCGGTTCTCTTGATCAACAAAGTTCGCAAACTTTGGTTCAAGGAATAGGACTTATACATAAATGTGTTTCCACAACAATGCTTATGTCCATATTGGTTATGTAATCTAAACTCTCATTCCAATCATTGAAACATTCTTCGTCAAAGCAATTTTCAAAGTGATTGAAACATATCATGACTTTCGTCACTAGGTAAAGATAAACTTGGTCGAAGCGAAAAGCTTACTAACACATATTTCCTGATATAGATAGGCGAGGTATAATCGGCTCGAAATACCAACTGTGTATAATCAAAGTCTATATATAGCATACGACTTTTGTCTCAAGAAGTAAGAGATAGAATAGATAGACTTTTGAGTGATAGATAAGTTCAAGTCTTCACATACCTTTTTGTCGAGAAGTTCCACCGGTTCCTTGAGTAGTTCTTCTTCTTGTATGATGAATCGCCATGAAATCCTTGATCTCAACTACACTTTCTATCCTAGTCCGAGACTTAGTTATAGTAGACTAGAAATCAAGACTTATAGTTTTGATCACTAACATTGACAAACATGCTTGAGATAGCAACGCATGCGAGTTCGACCGAGCAATGATCTAACAATCTCCCCTTTTTTCAATTTTAGTGACAAAACTATTAATACATATGGAATACAAAAAAGATAATGAAACTTTAGTAGCTCCTATTCCGCATGTCTAATCTTCAACGTTCCTCTAAATCTTCGTCATTTCCAAGTACTCCAATGATCCCAAAGGTTGTAAGTTTAGCATCACCGTTGTTTAAGATCCGTATCTATAACAATGAGAAAACATAATTCTCGATCATTATTATACAGTGTCATAGTATTATTACACGGTGTAAAAGTTCAATTGTATCACAACTTCAATAATAATACTATGGTGATATGTATCACTCCCCCTTAGTCAATACTCCATCTCACATGGAAACCACTCCCCCTTACACAATGATCCGAAAACCATATGTATTTGTAGTGTGAATTACATATTAATTTTCCCCCTTTTTGTCAATAAAATTGGCAAAGGTGCAAGGACAGGATCATAATGAAATTTCTGTAAGAGACATTTCATGACTAAAAGAAAAAATATATACCAACTAATTTAGATGCAATCATAAAGCCGAAGCTAAATGCATTCATCAAGGAGTTTAAAGATACAAGCTTAACCCCTCTAAAATTCCACAGCCGCACACCCCTCAAGATATGACCATTAACCACAAGTTCAAAAGAACTCTCCCCCACTTGATGTCATTCCCGAGAGAACAACAATGGGCGACCTTAATTTCAAAGGAAAAAAGGATTTCTATTGGCCACCAAAACCATAAGAATTATTTTTATATCTAAAAACTCAATCAAATTATTCACAAGTAAGCCAATGATTAATTTAATCGGAATACGCAACCAAATTAAACACAAAAAGTGATCAATTTAATTGATTATGCTCAACATAAGTAAACTTACGGAGATACGACTAAGTTTAACCATAAGGAATGATTAGCTTAACCGTTCGTATACTCAATACAAGAAAAACTTATGGAGTAATAACTAAATGACCAAACAAGATGATTAATTTAGTTCATAATGCTCAACATATAGTACCTTACGGAGCAACAATAAAGCCAATCAAAAAATAATCAACTTGGTTGTTTAGTGCTCAACATAAGACACATAACGGAGCCTCACAGTATTACATAAAATATGGATCAGTAAAGATCAATACTGTGGAATACACAAGGATTCATTCTATCTTCCATCACTATTCGCATAACGACATTCAATAGACATAATCCTTGCAAACAAAATATTTTAACCTATCTTCCGTCAAAGATTGACAATATAGGCTTAACTTTTGTAATTGTCAAAAGTCCATTCATTCTTTAACCAATACATGAATATCAATCATAAACGACTTTACTTTTGACAAGGTATGGGAAAAACATAGTTCACGGACGTAAACACCAATATCCCATAACAAGTTGCAATATAACAAATCATAAAGATTAAATACTGCAAAAACATCATCCTGCAAATATTTTTAGAATTTTTTAAACCAAAACTTAAAAAAACAAGAAGATGAAAAATAATAGCTATGTGTAGTCACAATCATTGATATTCAAGCACTAGTTATTCTTCCAACTAAACCAAAAAGAAGACATACTACGCAACAAAAATAACCTCTATGATGCATTACACTTACTTTGAATTCTTCTCATATTCCCTATATTCATCAAGCTCATCTTCGATTAGATAAATCCTAGATTCAAGATTATCCATCTTTTCTTCAAGTATTTTGGAAGAAGCTTCGAGTTCACTTTCAGGGCACGTACTTGATCCAAGACAAGATTCATGGTTAAAGAGAGCTTATCAAATTGTGAGACTGAAGGATTCTCATCAGAGGATGGGATATGCTTGTCATAACACATTTCGTTATCAGAAGAATCTTCTTAGAAGGAAACAGAATAGTTCATACATCACTTTCTTTGCTTGAAAGACTAGAGGAGGACATGATAGAGAAGGTAAATGAAATGATCATACATAAGAGGAGAAACTTCATTTTAAAAGAATGAAGATGGAGAGTTTCCAAAAAGGACTTTTTACCAGACCCTAACAGAATTTGGTTATCTCCAGAACCAGTCCTTTAAAGAACTAGAAACCGTACAGGAACAACAACGGTACTAGAGGAGAATAAACAAAGACGAATACTACAAGGAATTTAACAGATGCATCTCAACACTCCCTCTTGAAAATCATGATTCTTGCCTAAGAGGGATAGACGAAAGAATCATGAATCAATAAGATTATAGATCATAATTATTCAAATCCAAGATAGGACTGGGATATCTCTCGTGAGGGGGGAAATTGTTTGTTAATTCAAGTTTCTGTTTATTCTTTAAGAAAGAAGAGCTATGCACATTATTCTTTTCCCTTTTAATCACAGTTTTGAAGAACTTGATTGTTGATTTCTGCACATCCTGCATTGTTCCAGAAATCACTTTTTGAGGAAAAAAGGATTTCATAGGAGATTTCTTCTTCTTCTGCACACATCATTCAGCAGAGGAGGACTGCTTTTGATCATTCGCGTTAGGATGATCCTGATTTTCACACAAGGAAACCGAGAGATTTGGTAGCATCTTGTGTTTCTCTGTATCACCCTTGTTGTCAAGATGACTAGAGAGTGATATATAGTTGGATGACATTTGCTGACACAACTTATGAGACACCGTTGGAGTAATTCGGCATGTCGTACAAGAATCACGATTGTGATTTTCAGCAAAGAGATTAAGAGAACAATCACAGGTTTCATCCTCAGGACAATAATCAAGAGTATTCATCCATGCTTTAGTTATCTTGTTCACCTGAATATCTGGACCTTTGGAAGTATGAGCACTTTTGCAGCACACGAGACTAGTTTCGCTAGTACAGTTTTTCTGAACTCTTTTATCCCTTTTATTGATTGATCGAGCTTCTTTTTGAGACTTTCTTTTACTTCGTCTAAGAATTTTCTTAAGTTGTTGTATGAGCAGAGACAACATAGAAATAAAGCAATTCTCATTTTTCTTATCAATCAATTTAGGACGGTGAGATTTTCCATCAAGAGTAGTAACATGATTACTAGACGAGTGAAGTTTATCTCTTGATTCGCGATCGAAAATTTAAAGTTTCCCGACAAATGTATTTCGTGAAAGTGTATCAAGGTTATTTCCCTTAATGATGGCATGCTTTTTAGATTTGTATTTATATGGCAGCGATCTGAGAATCTTCATCACAATTTCCCTTTCAGGGATAGTCCTACCCAATGCACAGGATGCATTAACAATTTCAGACATTTTGTGATAAAATTCATCAAATGAATCTTCTTCTGCCATATGAAGGTCTTCCCATTCGGAGTTCAGGTTTTGAAGCTTAGCTTCCTTTTCACTGGTGTAACCTTCAAATACGGTTTCTAAAGCATCCCAAGCATCTTTAGACGTAGAGCAAGAAGCCACATGGTATCGAAGATCTGGGGTAATGGCATGCATGATGGCATTCAAACCGTCGAAGTTTTGCTTTGCAACAAGAGACTCATCAGCAGTATATGTACCGATGTTTTTAGGCATGGTAACATTTTCAACTATAACGACGGGAACCTCATAGCCATTTATAACATAAACCCATGATTGAAAATCACGTGATTGAAGAAAAGTATGCATCGCAACGTTCCACCATAGGTAGTTTGAGCCATCGAAGACTGGTGGTACGTTTACTGAGATAGCACAACTTTCCATAGAGTCGGATCGCTACAAACACAGACTTGTAAGGTCTTAACCGTGTTTGCCTGCTCTGATACCAATTGAAAAGGCGGGGGTCTAACAACACCACCCAATATTTCGCTTAGAAATCTGTATGGACTAACTCCGAAATACTTTCTAGAGAATCAACTAGACAGTCAGATTCAATCAAGGTAAAAGTATCTCAAGGAGTTAATCTCTCTCTATTGTTTTGATTTACACAAGCTAATAGAAATTAGCGAGTCCTAATCAAATACAAGGAATAACTCGGATGGTACTAAAGACCAATATCCGAGGATCAATCAATGACAATCAACAACCAAAGGTTGGATTACTCTAATTGATGATCTAACGCACAACCTGTATTATTTCAATTATAAAGATAAAACAATATAATGCGGAAACTGAAATAACACAGACACCAGAAATTTTGTTAACGAGGAAACCGCAAATGCAGAAAAACCCCGGGACCTAGTCCAGATTGAACACACATTGTATTGAGCCGTTAAAGACACTAGCCTACTCCAAGCTAACTTCAGAGTGGATTTTAGTTGAACCCCAATCAGTCACTCACTGATTTAAGGTACAGTTGTATTCCCTACGCCTCTGATCCCAGCAGGATACTACGCACTTGATTCCCCTAGATGATCTCACCCACAACTAAGAGTTGCTACGATTCGAAGTCGAATACTTGATGACAAACAAATTTGTCTCACACAGACAAGTCTATCGAAGGATTAATCTGTCTCCCACAGATAAACCCTAAAAGTTTTTGTTCCGTATTTTGATAATAATCAAGGTGAACAGGAACCAATTGATAATCCGGTCTTATATTCCCAAAGAACAGCCTAGAGTTATCAATCACCTCACAACAATCTTAATCGTATGGTAGCGAAACAAGATGTTGCGGAATCACAAACGATGAGACGAAGATGTTTGTGATTACTTTTTATATCTTGCCTATCGGAGATATCAATCTCAAGCCAATCAATATGATTGTACTCGTACGATAGAAGATGCAAGATCAGATAACACAACTACGATAAAGTAGTTTCGATCTGGCTTCACAATCCCAATGAAGTCTTTAAGTCGTTAACCTAGTTTTAGAAGAAGAAAACCAAAGGTTAAAGGAGAACCGACTCTAGCACGCAAAATAGTATCACACGTAAGGTGTGGGGATTAGTTTTGCATTTATGCTAGATGTCCCCTTATATAGTCTTTCAAATCAGGGTTTGCCATTAAGTTACCTTGGTAACAAAGCATAACATCCACCGTTAGATGAAAACCTGATTTAGATTCAAGCTAATATTTATCAACCGTTAGATCGAAAACTTAGTTTGTTACACACAATTGAAATGCATGCTTCTAGGTTTGTTAACCGTACCCAAACGTATGCACTTGTTGGTTCAATAATAGTTAACCAATAGGTTAGCCATATGAGCATTTCATATCAACCATGTTCTTCTCCACCATAACTAGTTCACATGACTCAAATGAACTAGTTAGAGAGATGTTCAATTGCAAAGAATTCTTATGTAACTACACAAGACACAATTGAAGCAAAGATGATTTGATTCACTCGAATGGGTTCATGAACTTTTATAGCCACGGTCTGCAAACTGCATTCCTTAGTCTTTTTAAGTTAAGTTCAGAAATCATCTTCAGATATATGTGGATGTGGAAAAACGGTTTGCTGGTTTTCTAGGAAAATGGAGAGTCGAGCGTGCTGTCGAGACTCCTCGACCGAGCAAACCGCTGAACCTCACACAGATGCACCGCTGCAAAGGGGGTGCTTAGATTCGGGAAATCGATATATATGACTCCGGCCTCAAACAATGGCCGTTCCAGAGTCAATTCGGTCGCAAAGATGGAGATGGGTTGATCTGTAGGAGGAAAGCTGATAATTGTGTGGGATCAGTAGTGATCAAGGATTGTGGGTGTATTGAAGGTTTCTGCAATAATATGTGAACTGGTGAGTTCGAATAAGTTCTGATGGATTGATGAATTCTTGAGAGTTGTTACTCGTAGAATTCTTGTGAGACGTATGTTAGAGAATTCGAATCTTGTCCTTAAATCATGGATTCAGAGACTTATTTATATTGTCATAGTAGTGAACACCTCGATCCATGTAAGTGTGACGGTTTCTTGAGTGAAAGAGTGGGAAAGTGGGAGATCGTGGTAAAGTCAGTTCCACGTCGTGTGGAGACTTGATTGATCGTGCACCCACTACTTTGCTAACTCCTTAAACCGTTTACACGACTTACACACATTTATCGTTGTGGATGAATACACGTGTCGTAGACCTCCAGACCAAAACCCTAAGTGATATCCCCCATTTATGACGTGATTGATTTCTCACGAATCGTGAAGTCTACAAGGCAGATGTGTATTAGTTAGTCAGTTGTTGACTAACTAGACAATGGGTCTAGGTTTGTTGAATCGAGCATAAGTGGTGAATGCTCAGCGATTCATGGATCGAACATGTAGTTCTCTGAAGTGATATCAATATTGCAACTCAGTGATGAATTACTGACTATTTGAGCGATTGAGCAAGTATTGCTCAATCTGGCGAATTGTTGAATTTAGAGAATTTGACGAGCAACTGAGCAAGTAGTATTGCTCAATTCGACAAATTAATGATTTTTGATAATCTGATATACAACTGAGCAAGTATTGCTCAATTCGACAAATTATGAGGAATTACTGAATATTGATAGTTGGATCAACATTCGAACAATTGGGCAAGTATTGCTCAATTTGACGAATTATTTACTGATGTCGTGACCCAATAAAATATTAATCAAGAATATTGGTGAATTATCGAATATTATTAATTTGGATGTTGATTGCTGAATCAACATAATTTTGTGTTTGAACTTGCTCAGAATGGTGATTCGTGGAGCGTTTGTTCGAAACCCTAATTTTTGATTAATCCGTTAACAATTGGTGAATTGCTGAAAATTAGTCAGGAGTGAAGAGAGACCGACCACATGGGATGATGAGCTTCCATGTGGTGCCCAATGCTCGAGTGAGCACGCACCAGGGTTCTCAGTAGGGTTGGTGGAAGGACGATGATTAAATGCTGGTTTCATCATTTACTGAAATATTGCTGGATTCAGCATTAGGTGATAAAACCTAAGTATGAGAGATGGGGACCGACCAAGAGGGAATGGGACCGGCTCTTGGTGGTCATGGGACCAGTTGTTGGTCATATGGATAATTCCCCAGTTGGTTGGAGAGAGTTCGGGCCTAGTATGAGCAATTTGAGCAAATTAGGTCAGAATTATGAAAATGTGTGAGACCGGCTTTGTGCAAGCCCTAGGAATGACTCTGCTCGGTCATGAGGCGTGCACGTGTTGCCATGGTATCCGTGTCTCCATACTGAGAGTTTCAGTATTTTCTGATGTGCG
Organism: Papaver somniferum; assembly: GCF_003573695.1. Lineage (NCBI taxonomy): Eukaryota > Viridiplantae > Streptophyta > Magnoliopsida > Ranunculales > Papaveraceae > Papaver > Papaver somniferum. The sequence continues at coordinate 166,740,564 of NC_039364.1, read as the reverse complement.
TTCGAGCAACATCGTGAATTTTCAGAAGAGTTTCATCTTGACTGAGAATTCTCGATTTTTGTTGGAATGAGCATGTATGCTCAATTCATCAATATTTTGAAAATATTAAAATAAAATATTTAATATTTAAAATTGTTGTGAGAGGCTAGCTAGTCGTGTGACTATGTTGGCTTTTGGTTTTTCGTGATTCGAGCAATATTTGAGAAAATATGAAGAAATCATGAATTTTGCTCAAACCCAGGAGTTTCACGAATTGAGAAAAATAATAATTATGAAAGATTAGGGATTGCAAGGTGTGGGACCGACCATGCTAGGGCATGGCTGGACGGCCAGGTTGCCCGGTCCCGCACACCTTTCCCTATAATATTATTTTTCGTGAATCCTTGAAGTTATGGAGAATCTTTGAAGATATAGAGAATCCTTGAAGATATGGAGAATCCATGAGTTTTTGTTGAAACAAGGAGTTTCATGAGATTAGGGAATAATTATAAAAAGCTAAGGATTGTGAGGTGTGGGACCGACCACAGCTCGGGCATCGCCTGCCGGCTGGGTTTCCCAGTCCCACACACCTTTCCTTATTTTATAATATTATTTGGTGAATCCACGAAGTTATGGAGAATTCACGAGTTTTTGCAAAAAACAAGGAAAGTTGCTAAAATCAAGGAATTTTCATAAGTTCATGAAATAACAAATAAGGAAAATAATGGGAGAGGCACGGACCGACCATGGCTAGGGCACGGCCGGCCGGCCGGATGGTGGGCCCACCCTGGGCGCCTCCTATTATTTTATTATTATTTAATTGTTTTCTCCTGTTTTGCGAAGGATTCTTCATCGTTTCACATTTTTGGATGCTCGTTCGTGCATCTGGGTGCTCAGTCGTGCATCATTGTCGAGTACACTTGCACCATTTTGGTGGGGCTTACTCAGTGATGGTCCAGATGCCCGATTGTTGAGTATTTATTACTAATTTATGAAATTCAGTGGAGAATAATTCATGAAACTGAGCAATAAAATGAATAGTTGTTTATCATTAATTCATAGGATCAGCTGTGGATTCGACTACGAATTCATAATAGTAAAACAAACATTACCATCCTACGGGATCGTGGATTCGACCATAGAATCAGAGTAATTAAAATTATCTATTACCGTTTCATGAAATCAGTGGATTCGATCATGAAATCGGAGTAATGAAATAGTACAGTTGTTTTATTGCTATTCTATGAGATCAAGTCGTGGATTCGATCATAGAATCGAAGCAATTGTTATTGTCGTTCCATGGTATCAGGCCGTGGATTCGACCATGGAATAGGAGCAATTGTTTATTGCCATTCCATGGGATCAGGCCGTGGATTCGACCATGGAATAGGAACAATTGTTATTGCCAATCCATGGGATCATGCCGTGGATTCGACCATGGAATAGGAACAATTGTTATTGCCATTTCATGGGATCAGGCTATGGATTCGACCATGGAATATGAGCAATTGTTATTTCCATTCCATGGGATCATGCCATGAATTCGACCATGGAATAGGAACAATTGTTATTGTCATTCCATGGGATCAGGTTGTGGATTCGACCATGGAATATGAGCAATTGTTATTGCCATTCCATGGGATCAGGCCATGGATTCGACCATGGAATAAAAGCAATAATAGATTATTCAGGGAATTCAGTAGTGAATGTCACGACAGAGTTAATCTATTGCAGAAAAGATATTAGCCAGTTAAAGCGTCACATTCATTCTGAATGATGCATAGTCAGGGAGTCACGATGTTGTTTACGACCTGAAGGCGTTAGTGTTCTCAATCTACGGAGAACCGCCTGAATCTATGCACAATCTCTCCACATAATCAAGGAACGGTGAGTGTCACCGACGTCCTGAAGGCGTCCGCCGCCCAACTATTCTTCTATGTGGAGGTGGATCTCTCTCTTGCAGTCAGGGAACAGTGAGTGTCACCGACATCCTGAAGGCGTTAAGCTCTCAATCTACGGAGAACCGCCCAAATACGTTATTCTTCATAGAGGTCACGACGAAATGTCAGGGATTTAAATCTCATCTAGTGGAGGCTTTTAGAAAACATATTCATCATGGCTTCGTAAAATATGAATCGTTGCATGCCTGAAAGCCGTGTCAAAAACATGCCTCATGATTTTATAGTTTTGTCCTTTGTTGAAAATCCACCATCTACAATATAACCTTCTTAAGTTTGCAGACTTGGTTCGCGGACTTAAGTTACCGAGCAGAGTTACAAACTCCAGCAGAAATTCTCAGGATGAGAACTTCTCCGGTTCGCGGACTGAGTTCGCGGACTTAGCTTCACGCACTAGTTTGTCAACTCTAGCAGAAATTCTCGGATTTGAGAACTTCGGCAGTTCACGGACTGAGTTCATGGACTTGGCTCACGCCATTCTTCTGGTTCTCTTGATCAACAAAGTTCGCAAACTTTGGTTCAAGGAATAGGGCTTATACATAAATGTGTTTCCATAACAATGCTTATGTCCACATTGGTTATGTAATCTAAACTTTCATTCCAATCATTGAAACATTCTTCGTTAAAGCAATTTTCAAAGTGATTGAAACATATCATGACTTTCGTCACTAGGTAAAGATAAACTTGGTCGAAGCGAAAAGCTTACCAACACATATTTCGAGATATAGATAGGCGAGGTATACTCGGCTTGAAATAATCAAAGTCTATATATAGCATACGACTTTTTGTTTCAAGAAGTAGGAGATAGAATAGATGGACTTTTGAGTGATAGATAAGTTCAAGTCTTCACATACCTTTTTGTCGAGAAGTTCCACCGGTTCCTTGAGTAGTTCTTCTTCTTGTATGATGAATCGCCATGAATTCCTTGAGCTCAACTACACTTTCTATCCTAGTCCGAGACTTAGCTATAGTAGACTAGAATCAAGACTTATAGTTTTGATCACTAATATTGACAAACATGCTTGAGATAGCAATGCATACAAGTTCGACCGATCAATGCTCTAACAAAACCGAATAAAGAATAAACATATTTGTGGGAGACAAATTTGTTTATAAGTCTTCGACTTTGGGTCGTAGAAACTCTTAGTTGTGAGTGAGATCAGCTAAGGGAATCAAGTGCGCGGAACCGGACGTGGTTCTAGAGGCGTAAGGAATGCGATTGTACCTTAATCGGTGTGAGACTAGATTCCAGTCTGAAGTTAATTTGTAGTAGGCTAGTGTCTGTAGCGGATTAATACAGTGTGGTGTTCAAAGCTGGACTAGGTCTCGGGGTCTTTCTGCATTTGCAGTTTCCTCGTTAACAAAATTTCTGGTGTCTGTGCTATTTCTTTTCCGCATTATATTCATTTATATAATTAAAATATCACAGGTTGTGTGTAGTTCAATCAGTTGATAAATCCAACTTTGTTTGTTGGATATTACTTGATTGACACTTGGGCATTGGTCTTTGGTACCGTCCAAGTTATTTCTCATATCAATCAGGCTCACGGATTTCTATTTGTTCGATTTGCTGATTGCTTGTAGAGATAAAGCTCTTTTATATATCTCTTGATTGAGCTCGCTTTTAAGTTGGTGCTCTCGGAATTATATTGGAGTTTGTCCATACAGATTTCTGAACGAATTATTGGGTGTGGTTGTTATACCCCCGCTTTTTCAGTTACCTCTTCACCTTCATAGGAATGGTGACTAAAGGTAATGTATATAAAATTGGGTTTTATTAGATAATGAGAATACTTCATTAAATGGAATTATATAGATATACTCCAAATCTATTTGTCGTCGGTGTTAATTGAGTTTTGGGAGAGAAACAGAAGAATGGTATAATTTTTTAAAAAGAGAAAGAAAAGAAACACATAAAAAGTAATTAAAGTAAAAAAGAAGAAGGGGATTTTGGAAGTTTGGCCAACAAATTAGAAGGGTCGTAATGTGTATCCTCCACAAAAACCGTGGTGCGCAAATTTGGACTCATGGAAATCTACAAAAACCTTCGAAAATACTTACTGGGACATTTTTATATAATAAATAAGAATAATTTTATCCATCCTTCCAACGATAAGGACAACATATCTTTCCGCTAAAAAAAGAACCAGATAGACTATCCATAGTGATCCCTCAAATTTTAGAGGTAGATGATAAAGTGTACCATGGTAGCATTTTTTTCATTAACATCTTGTGGACCATCATAAACTTATGGGTGGGTAAAAAAACCTAGGGTTTGGCCGGACTAGCTCCGGTTTTTCTCTCTTTTCTTTTCTTCATGTTTTCTTTCTTTTCTTCAACGATTTTGTGTCAATCATGGCGCAAAATCGACTTATTCCACCTGATCTTCATGATCGATCACGTAGAGTTTTTAGGCCTAATCAGTATAATAATCGCTCACGTTCCAAATCAAGGCAAAGGCTAGTTTATGTTCCAAAAACAGGAAACCCTAGTTCGGTTGAAACATGGAATTCTAATAATGATGTCGTTAGTCCAGAAACAGGAAATCGTTCTTATGCTAATATTGTTAAGAGGCGAACACATGTGATGTCAAGTATTAATGCGGATACTTTGTCACATCCTCCAGTTCGTTCCTCTACAGGTGAGATTGTGATTAAAATTCTAAAATATGTTATTACACGATCTAAGGAAGCCTGGAAGTTTAGTCTTGTTGTTCGTTTCGATTTCAAAACCCTAGGTTTGAAGTTTGATGAAGTTAAGCAGATTTTATGAAATCAATGGAAGTTAATAGGACATGTTCAATTTATTCCATGGATTAAAGGTTACTTTGTTATTAAATTATCCAATGAAGTTGATCGAAAGAGAGTTATCTATGAGGGTTCGTGGAAGATTAAAGAACAACAATTGAAGGTGATGCCATGGACGCCTCAATTTCATCCGGAATCTGAGAAGGTGGTGTGTTTTACACGCCTACATCTTGAATATTGGGATGAAGAAATTCTTTTTAGAATTGCTCGTGGCCTTGGCAAGCCTTTGGCAGTTGATCCGAGAACCCTAAGGCATGAATATGGCTATTTTGCAGCGGTTCTCATTGATATAGATTTTTCAAAACCTCTTGGTAGCATTGTTATTGATGATGAAGATTTGCTTGAAGGCTTTTATCTCGATTATGAGATCTTGAATGAGCCTGTTTTTTGTGATCATTGTAAATCAATTGGTCATGTTGAGGATGATTGTAGAACTAAAAAGTATAATGAATTGAAGAAGAAACATGATGTTGAAGCTGATCCGGAGAAGCGTGCGGCTCTTAATAATGAGATGGATGAGTTAAAAAAATATGGAAGACGCGGAAATACAAGAAGAATGATCCGCCTGAGAAGCCGCCTGAAAAAGAAGTTGATGATGCAAATAACATGCCACCGGAGGATCCGAAGGATAAATCTGATGAGTTATTGATTGGTGGTGTTAAGTTTTTTGGTATCCACACACTCATTCCAAGCCCTTCTAACAGTACTGTTGGAGATGTTCGTATTGGTGTTGTGGCACAAGATAAGCTCACGCCTGAATCTGTTAGCACAAATCGTGCAGCATATTCGGTGCAGAATTTATGTGAAGTGGAAGATGATGCTGCCACCACTAATGATGCTAGTTTGGAAAAAGAAGAAGAAGAGTTGTTTGCATACTATGATGAGCAAAAGAGGATTGCTGATGAGTTGGCTAAGGCTGCTGATTTAGCAAAAATTGAGCAGGATTCGACGTTGCAAAAACTTCAAAAGGCGAGAGCTTTAATCATGGAGAAAAAAAGAGTTGATGGGGGGAACTGTATTCAGAGGGAAGCAAGTAAAGAACATGAATCTCAAGAAATTGAGACATAATCTGAGACACGGCAAGCCGTAGCACAAAGTACAGCTATTCCAAATATTGAGTTTGTAGCCACTGGAGATCCACCAACTACATATATTATGGAGCCAACAGGAGATGATGGTTTTAGTCCCCCCGCTAAAACACCAAGAAGGAATGCGCCAGCCAACACAGTGGAGCCTCTTGAGACTTCTAATATGTTCGATATTGACAATGATGAGAATGAGGAAGAAGTTGAAAACATTGTTATGCAGAACTAGCCAAATACCTTGCATTCTGCGAGTACTACTAATACAGTTGAGACCGAAGCTGAAAATTTGGAGTGGAGTGCTGCTAAAGATGAGGAAGAGCGATTAAAGAAGGAACGGGCTGAAAAGAATAAGTTTGATAATTTGGACAAGAAGGGCGCTTCTAAAACTGGGCCAAAAAAGAAACCTAAAATTGTGCCCAAACCGGGCGAAGAAGAAGTCCAAATTGGAAGAAGAGGTAGAAGTCAGACGCGTAAAGATGATGATAAGGGTTCGGGAAGCCCTTCTGGAGACTTGGTTAAATAATACGTGTCTTTTATTGGAATTCTCAAGGATTGGATAAGGATGGTGCAAGGGCCAAGTTGGAGGAGCTATATCACTTGCATAATCCAGACATAATTTGTATTGCAGAACCGCAAGTTTTTTGCACTACATGTTTTGTTAGGAAGTTAAAATTAGTTGATTTCTTTGAAGATGTTATTAAAAATGAAGCTGGTGGAGAAAAGGGTAACATTTGGGTCTTGTGGAGAAATTCTTTGGCTAGGCCGGATGTGTTATCTTCTTCAAAGCAAACAATCACTTTGAATTTTGCTGGTGACTTGGGCACGGTTCATGCTTCTTATCCGGTGGAAAGGAAAAGACTTTGGCAACAATTGGGGATAGGTTTCATATATATTCCTTGGTTGGTGTTGGGGGACTTTTATTTTGTTTTGCGCTTGGATGAAAATAAGGGTGGTAGGCCAATAAAAGAAGTTTATATGAATGAGTTTAGAAGTAGGATCTCTGGTAATGGGTTGGTTGAAGCTGATGCTATTGGGAAAAAATATACTTGGTCCAATTTTCGTAGTGGAATTCAAAGAATCGTTTCTAAACATAATAGAGCGGTTGTTAATGATGCTTGGTACGATAAATATACGAATTGGAGGTGTAAAGCCTTGCCTAGGGTTTGATCGGATCATTCTCCTCTTTTTGGGTTTGCTTTTGAGAACCCAAGGTCGGCTAGAGTACCTTTCAGAATTCAAAAAATGTGGCTTTCTCATCCAAGTTTTATGCAGCTGGTAGAGGATAATTGTAAAATGAGGCTTGATGGTGCGCCTCCTTTTGTTTTTACTTCTAAATTAAAGATATTGAAGGAGACGTTGAAGATTTGGAATAGAACTATTTTTGGTGATGTTCAATTTCGTTTGAAGCAAGATGAATTAAATCTTGAAACTGAGAATGATCTTCTTGATTATGACCCGGCGGATGATTTTCAATTTTTGAAAGTTGCGGATGCTAAGAAGGCTGTTGACGATGTGAGAACGGAGTTGGCAGTTATGCTTAAGATGAAGTCGAGAGTAACTTGGTTGGAGGATGGTGATCAAAACACTCGATTTTTCCATAATAGCATTCGGATGAGGAGGAGCCAAAATACAATCTCAGAACTTAAGGTTTCTACTAACACTACTTTGTTTTTGCAGGAAGAGATAACAGATTACATTGTTAATCATTATCAATACAAATTCAATGGTGGTGACGTTAATATTGATCCAATGATGTTTGATATTGAGCATGAGAGCATTTCAGCCGCTGAAAGTGCTTTTATGGATGCTATACCGTCTTTGGAGGAAGTTAAAGAAGTTATTTTTGACTTGGGAGCGGATTCTGCTTCTGGCCCAGATGGCTTTACAGGTTCTTTCTATAGACAATGTTGGAGCATTATTTCTAGAGATCTTTTTAATGCCATTGCAAACTGTTGGGCGATGCGAAAAATTCCCAATGGCATTAACTCTAGTTTTATTGTTCTAATTCCAAAAAATAATAAATATGATGCTATCAAGGAATATAGACCAATTGGTTTGAGTAATTTTTTATTCAAAATCATTACAAAGATTATGGGTACCAGACTTGGTACTGTGCTTAACAAGTTGATTACTGAGGAGCAAGTGGTGTTTATGAAGGGAAGGAATATTCATGAGAATATAGCTTTGGCGTCTGAATTGATCAATGAAATTAACACTGAAAGGAAGTATGGAAATGTTGGCCTCAAACTGGACATTGCCCAAGCTTTTGATACGGTTAGTTGGGATTTCATAGCTGAAGTTTTTTGTCAATATGGTTTCTCCGAGACTTGGTGTAAGTGGATTATTAGTATTCTTAATTCGGCTCGGATTTCTGTTATGATTAATGGATGCCCTGAAGGTTTCTTTAGTATCACTAGAGGTTTGCATCAAGGTGATCCCCTTTCACCATTGATTTTTGTTCTTATTGAAGATGCTTTAAGCCGCAATCTCTTTGAGTTGTTTGCAAGACGAAGCATGCACACTATGGTTAGTAAGAAAGGTGTGGCGCATACGCATCTGCTTTTTGCGGATGATATTCATATTTTCTGCAGGGGTAATCTTCATAGTCTACAAAATTTGAAAAATATGCTCGGTATGTATCAACGAGCTTCTGGCCAATGCGTAAATTATGCCAAAAGTAAGTTTTGCTATGGAGGTGGTACATGCTCTCGTGTTATTGCTATATCTAATTATTTGGGCATGGAAAGAGCTTTATTTCCGGATAAATATTTGGGAATTCAATTGAAGCCTGGTATTGTTCGCCTCATTCATGTTCGTCAAGTGGTGGAGAAGATTATGGACAAGCTGGCTGGTTGGAAGGGTAAGATTTTATCTTTTCAAGCTAGACTTGTGTTAATTAGATCGGTGATTTCTAGCTATGTTAGTCATTCCATGGCTGTGTACAAGTGGCCATGTACGGTTATTAAGCAAGTGGAGAGGGCCATTAGAAATTTACTTTGGTCTGGTGATGCTGAAAAACGTAAATATTTTACGGTTCTTTATGATGATCTGTGTCTTTCAAGGCGTGAAGGTGGCCTTGGTATTAAGAAATTTAATGATGTTAACAGGGCCATGCTAATGAAGTTGTGGGTTTATATTAGAGACTCTAACAAGACTTGGGCCAGATTTTTGAGAGCGAAATACTTCAAAATAAATGGCAATTTGATTGATTATAAACTGGGTCCTTCGGTTTTTCCAGGAATCAGACTGGTTTACAATTTTGTGCAGAAACATACACACTCGATTATAGGTGATGGTGTTAATACTTCCTTATTCTTTGATAATTGGTGTGGGGATTTTTCGATTGTGCAAAGGCTTGGAATCACTTCCAAAGACCCTAATGATTTTACGGCTAAGGTTAGTGATATTATTGTTGATGGCGCTTGGGACATACCTCAGAGAACAAGAGATTTGATTTTACGCTGCAACATTGATGTTGACAATTTGCCTCTTATTGCTGGTGGTGAAGATTACAAAATTTGGGACCTAGATAGTAAAGGCGTTTTTTCGGTCAAGTCTGCTAAAGCTGCCATTAAAGCGCCTGCAGAAGTTCTGCCTAGTGCGGCTCTATTTACTAAGCAGGTTGTGCACCCTACCTTGAGTGTGCAATACTAGAAGATTTGGGCAAAGCAATGTTGTGCTAGTGAAGACAACATTATTAAGAAGACTGGCAGGATCATGCCTACTATGTGTCGGTTGTGCAGGAAAAGTTGCGAAACTATTAGCTATATCACTTGGAAGTGCAGAGTTGCTATGAGGATTTAGGCTTGGGCGGCTGGAATTTTTAATCTGCAACCGAATGAAGATCTGGTGGCCTCTTACAAAGCTGCTAAGGGGCGTAGCAGGATGATAAAGGACCTGTGGCTTGTTGCAAATATTGCAATTGTCACGGAATTATGGAAGCTGCACAACAAGGCTTATTTTGAAGATAAGGTGGTTCAATGGCTTGGTTTTAAAGGGAGGGTCTATCAAGTAATTCGTGATAACTCAATTAGAATGAAGGGCCATATGTACAAAAATTTTGAAGAGTTGCGCATATTGAATTATATCAAGGTGCGGCATAGATCATGCAAAATTTCTACTCCAATTGAGGTTAGTTGGTCTCCTCCTAATCAAGATGAAATCATGATCTGTTGTGATGGTGCGTCACTTGGTATCCCATCCCAGGCTGGTTTTGGTGTTACTTTTCGTGATGTTAACTCAGTGGTGCCTGGCGTTCTTTGTATTGGCCTTGGCTGGCAGACTAAGTATTATGCAGAAGTGTGTGCGGTTATTTATGGTGCGATGTTAGCCAAGAGGTGGAATGTTAAAAATATTTGCATTCGTTCAGATTCGATGAGTTGCATCCAAGATTTTCAAAAGGGTGAGCTGCCTTGGCAGATAATGCAGAAGTGGATAATGGCGAGGAATTTCTACACCAACATACGCTATATTCATGGCTATAGGGAAGTTAATTTTTCAGCTGATGCTTTGGCTAAGCAAGCATGTTTGCTGGCTGAAGATATTTTTGAGTTTTATGAGGGTAGGCCAGGTTTTATTCTATCTGTAAAATGGCCTGGGGAGGTTTATTTTCGTTTCAAATAAGTTCTTCCTAGCGGGTGGCCTCACGGCTAGCTGCTGGTAAATCCTAGTCCTTATACAGTTTTTTCTTTTTTATTTTATTTTTTGTTGACCGAGAAAAAAAAACATAAACTTATGGGTGTTTTTGTATTCCACATGAGTTACCCTTGAAAAGCATTATTTGGAACTGCTTGTATTTTATGGGGACGAAAAAAGCGGGGGTCTAACAACACCACCCAATATTTCGCTTAGCAATATATATGGACTAACTCCGAAATACTTTGCTAGAGAATCAACTAACAGTCAGACTCAATCTAGATAAAAGTATCTCAAGGAGTTAATATCTCTCTCTTGATTTGATTTTTACTCAAGCTAAAAACAATAGCGAGTCTTTATCAAATACAAGGAATACTTGAACGGTACCAAAGATCAATGTCCAAGGATCAATCAATATCAATCAACAACCTAAGGTTGGATTTCCAATTGATGATCACGGACGCACAACCTGTATTATTTAAATTATATAAAATATAATGCGGAAAAGAAATAACACAGACACAAGAAATTTTGTTAACGAGGAAACCGCAAATGCAGAAAAACCCCAGGACCTAGTCCAGATTGAATACACACTGTATTAAGCCGCTACAGACACTAGCCTACTGCAAACTAACTTCGGACTGGACTATAGTTGAACCCCAATCAGTCTCCCACCGATCCAAGGTACAGTTGTACTCCTACGCTTCTGATCCCAGCAGGAAACTACGCACTTGATTCCCTTAGTTGATCTCATCCACAACCAAGAGTTGCTGCAACCCAAAATCACAGACTTGATAATAAACAGATCTGTCTCACATAGAAAAGTCTATCAAAGGATAAATCTGTCTCCCACAGATAAACCCTAGGTTTTGTTCCGTCTTAAGATATAAAATCAAGGTAAACAGGAACCAATTGATAATCTGGTCTTATATTCCCGAAGAACAGCCTAGATTAATCAATCACCTCTCTACAATCCTTCTGACTACACAGGAGGTTTGTCGAGGAATCACAAACATTGAGACGAAGATGTTTGTGACTTCTTTATCTTGCCTATCGGAGAACTCTCACGATCGCAAGTCAATCAATTGATTGTACTCATACGATAGAAGATGCAAGATCAGATTACACAACTACGATAAAGTAGTATCGGTCTGGCTTCACAATCCCAATGAAGTCTTTAAGTCGTTAACCTGATTTTAGAGAAGAAAATCAAAGGTTAATGGAGATCGACTCTAGCGGGCGCACTAGTAGCACACAGACGTGTGGGGATTAGTTTTTCACAATGCTAGATGTCTCCTTTATATAGCCTTCAAATCAGGATTTTGCCTTAGGTACAAAGCAATCCATATTCATCGTTAGATGAAAACCTGATTTAGATTCAAGCTAATATTTCTCAACCGTTAGATCGAAAACTTAGCTTGTCACACACACTTGGGTAAACGTTTATTGGGTTTGTGAAAACCATGCCCAAACGTGTATGTGTATGTTGGTTTAACATAGTAACCCAAAAGGTTAACCATATGAGCATTTCATATCAACCTTCTTCTTATTTACCATAATTAGTTCAATTGACTCAAATGAACTAGTTAAAGGGTTGTTCAATTGCTATGAGATCTTATGTAACTACACAAGACACAATTGAAACAAAGATGATTCGATTCGATTGAATTGGCTCATGAACATTATAGCAACGGTTTTCATAAAGCATTCCTTAGTAATTTAATGTTTCATGTTCAGAGCACATCTTTAGATCATAACCTCTTAATTTCACAAACAAGTTCGCGAACTTAAGTTAATCGGTTGACTTTTCCAAACTCAGCAGAAATTCTCGGAAAGAGAACTTCCGCCAGTTCGCGGACTGAGTTCGCGGACTTAGCACACAAACGAGTTTTGGAAAATCCGGCAGAAATTCTCGGTCGAGAACTTCCGACAGTTCGCGGACTGAGTCTGCGGACTGGGTTCGCGGACTTGGCAAGCCAATTCCACAATCCTCCCGATTTCTCTTGATCAACAAAGTTTGAAAACTTCGGTTCAAGGAATACATGGTTATGTAATCTAAACTCTCATTTCAATCATTGAGACATTCTCAGAGGACGTTATGTAACCGTTATGCACAGACCGATTCACGTCAGAGCAATTCTCAAAGTGATTGAAACTTTTCATGACTTTCGTCACTAGGTGAAGATAAACTTGATCAAAGTGAAACGCTTTACCAACACACGATTTAGAGATAAAAGATAAGCAATGAATGCTCAGCTGGAAATGTCAAATGTGTATGATCTAGTCTATATAGCATACGACTTTTGTCTCATAAGAACTAAGAGATAGAATAGATAGACTTTTGAGTGATAGATAAGTTCAAGTCTCCACATACCTTTTTGTTGATGATGTTCCACGGTTCCTTGTATAGATCTTCGTCGTTGTATGATGAATCGCCATGAAGTCCTTGAGCTCAACTACACTTTTTTATCCTAGTCTGAGACTTAGCTATGTAGGCTAGAAATCAAGACTTAGCTATGTAGGCTAGAAATCAAGACTTATAGTTTTGATCACTAACATTGACAAACATGCTTGAGATAGCAACGCATGCGAGGTCGACCGATCTATGCTCTAACAATCTCGCCCTTTGTCAATTTTAGTGACAAAACCATTAATACATATGGAATACAAAAAAGATAAGCTTTAGTGGCTCCTATTCCATAGTCTAATCTTTAACGTTCCCTGAAATCTTCGTCCTTCCAAGTACTCCAATGATCCCAAAGGTTGTAAGTTTAGCATCACCGTTGTTGAAGATCCGTAGCTATGAAAATGAGAGAAATCGAGATTATCGATCATTATTATACTGTGTCATAGTATTATTATGTAATATCAAAGTCCAATTGTATCACGACTTTAACAATAATACTACGGTGATATGTATCGCTCCCCCTTAGTCAATACTCCATCTCGATCATGGAAACCACTCCCCCTTACACAATGATCCGAAAACCATATGTTTTTGTAGTGTGAACTACATTATTTCTCCCCCTTTTTGTCAATAAAATTGGCAAAGGTACAAGAACGGGATCATAATGAAATTTCCACAAGAGACATTTCATAGACTAAAAGAAAAATACATACCAACTTAATTTAGATTCAATCAAAAATCCAAAGTTAAATGCATTCATCAAGGAGTTTTAAGATACAAGATAACCCCTATAAAATTCCACAGCCGCACACCCCGCAAGATATTACCATTAAGCACAAGTTCAAAAGAACTCTCCCCCATTAGATGTCATTCCCGAAAGAACAACAAGAGCGACCTTAATTTCGAAAGAAAAGAAGGATTTTTTAATTGGACACCAAAAACCATAGGAATGATTTTCTATATCCAAAGTTGAACCAAATTAATCACAAGTAAAACCCATGATTAATTCAATTGAAAACGCAACTAAATCAAACCACAAAAGTGATCAATTTAATTGAAAGTGCTCAACATAAGTAAACTTATGAAGATACGACTAAGGTAATCATACGGAGATGACTAACTTAATCGTTCACATACTCCACATAAGGAAAACCTTACGGAATATACGACTACATTATCCAATAGAACATGATTAGTATAGTCGTTCATATACTCAACACAAGAATTTATGGAATATATGAAAACTCAACTAGATTAATTACAAGAGAACCTATAATTAATCTAATTGGAATACAAACAACCAAACTAATCACCGAAGTAATCAATTCAATTATTTTGGGCTCAACATAAGAGAACTTATGGAACCCCAAGCACAAGTTCAAAGAACTCTCCCCCATTAGATGCCATTCCCGAAAGAACAACAAGAGCGACCTTAATTTCGAAAGAAAAGAAGGAATTTTTATTTGGACACAAAAAACCATAGGAATGATTTCCTATATCCAAAGTTGAACCAAATTAATCACAAGTAAACCCATGATTAATTCAATTGAAAATGCAACTAAATCAAACCACAAAAGTGATCAATTTAATTGAAAGTGCTCAACATAAGTAAACTTACGGAGCTACGACTAAGGTAATCATACGGAGATGACTAACTTAATCGTTCACATACTCAACATAAGGAAAACCTTACGGAATATACGACTACATTATCCAATAGAACATGATTAGTATAGCCGTTCATATACTCAACACAAGAATTTATGGAATATATGAAAACTCAACTAGATTAATTACAAGAGAACCTATAATTAATCTAATTGGAATACAAACAACCAAATTAATCACCGAAGTAATCAATTTAATTATTTTGGGCTCAACATAAGAGAACTTATGGAACCCCGACTAAGTTCATCATAGAATATGACAACCTTAATCGTACATGTACTCGACATAAGAAAGAAAATTTATGGAGTACAAACTAAATAACCAAACTGGTTGATTAATTTAGTTCCTAATGCTCGACATATAGAATCTTATGGAACAACCAAGAAAGCCAAGGTAAATCGACTTAGTCGTAAGGTGCTCAACATAAGACACACAATGGAGCCTTCAAGGTAAAGCATAATAAAATGGATCAATGAAGATCAATACCGTGGATAACATACAAGGATCTATTCTATTTTCCATCATAACGATATAATAGACTTCATCCTTGTCAAACAAAAGATATCATCCTATTTTCCATCAAATACATGACTGCATAGGCATAACTTTTGTATATGTCAAAAGTCCATTCGTCTTTTCATCAATACGAATACCGATTCATAAACGACTTTAATTTTGACCGCAATATGGGATCTTCAATTTCACGGACGCAAATAATACATATCCCATAATCAAATTCAAATATCACAAAATCATAACGATCAATACTGCAATAACATCATCCTCCAAATATTTTTAGAATTTAAAAATCAATAAACTTAAAAAATAACATAAGAAGATGAAAACAAAAATAGCTATGTGTAGTCACAATCATCGCTATTCAAAGCACTAGTTATTCTTCCAACTAATCCAAAAAGAAGATATACTAGGCAACAATTCCTTTGAGAAATTCTTTATCATTCCCGAACTCCTTTTTATCGACAACCATCGGGACATAAGGTTCACGGAGATAAGTGTCAATACCCACGAACTGTCTTGGCTGAAGAGGTCGAATTAGGGCCCTCTGAATTTCCAAAGATTTAGACACGAACGTCTTTATTTCATAAATCTCCCTTCTTATTTCCTTTAACTCATCAAAAACATCTGAAAACTTCTGAGAGTTAGAAGGAACAGCTCTGGGTTTTCTTGAATTCCTTCTTTTTCTTTTCAGGGACTTAAAAACAGGAGATTTTTCTTTTTCCTTGATTGAAGACTTAACAATCATGTTGACATCCTTTCCATCTGACGACATAGTGCTTTGAGAACAGTTATAAACAACTGGATTTGTGTGATTGAATCACTTAACTCAACAAGCAGTCTTATATAGGATGTCAAGAGGAAAAAGGAATGTAGGGTTTGAAACCTATTGACAGGTTCTTATACGCCCAACTCTAAAACCCTATAAATAGTAGAATTGTCGATAATAACCTTTTTTTTATATAGACAAAAAATAAGAAAACTAAGAAAAGAAGGAAAAACTCTTCTGAAGCCTGGATCAGCACTCAATCTTGTCTATTTTTGAATAGGCACATGAGACAAGACAACAACACAATCAAGTTGTGTTGCGATGAACAATGATTTGTCCATCTTTTTCCTCATGGAAGGAATCCTCTGATCTTTGTCTATCAAAACGATTTGACCATATGTTATTTTCAAATGGTCTTATTCTATCCTTGGAAACCAACTTCTTAGACGAAGATAAGATCCTACATACCTCGGCGGTCTTCTGAGCAAGTTTCATCTTCCTTGCTAATTGATTTACTCTTCGTTGAAGTTTGCTGGCGTGCCTTATTTGGTGCTTGTATTTGTAACGCCTTGATAGTTCGTGTCCCTTCATCGAACAAAACGAGCACGTCAAACTTGGATAGTATTCAGGCATCTGAGATATGCAAGCAGACAGACATACAGTTGATCCTGAAACATCACTGAAAGGGTTTTCAGTTATCTGATTCAAAGAATCTTCCAGCTTGATTGGGTTTCCCTCTTCTCAGAACCCATTGAGGTTGATATATGTATTGCTACAAGTATCAAAATCGATGTTTTCACAAAGAAGCCCTACACTTGATTTCCTATCTTCATCAGAATCATAGGTTTCGGACATTTCATCAAGTGTTACAGCTAGACCTTTGTTCCCAGTGTATTTTCTACGATGTGGGAATTCGTTAGAAAAATGACCAAAACCCTTACACTTAAAGCACTGAGGCATGTCCTCGTCATCAGCCTCATCAGCATCCCTGTTTTTAGGAGGTACGTGACCGTGAGGTTTGTCTGATGACTTAAGTTTGTCTCTTGAAAATCGTTTACTTCTCTTCAACAGAAGATCCCTAAACTATTTTGTGATCAAGGAGACTGATTTTTCAAGATATTCATCCAAAAAATCATCCTCAGACTAATCATCCTCAGAGACATGAACACTCTTACCTTTGACCAGTATTTTAGTGTTCTTCTGTGCTTTAAAGGAAACATCCTTACCGACTTTGGATGTATGCTCATGGTCAAAGATCTTAAGCTTTCCAACCAAGGTGTTTCTGGAAAGATTATCGAGGTTATTCCCCTCAGCGATGGCATGCTTCTTAGACTCGTATCTAGATGGCAGCGATCTGATAATTTTCATCACAATGTGGTTTTCAAGAATAGTCTTACCCAATGCAAAAGATGCATTAACAATTTCAAACACTTTGTGATTAAACTCATCAAATTTTTCTTCATCTGCCATACGAAGGTTCTCCCAATCGGAATTAAGGTTTTGAAGCATAGCATCCTTTTCACTGGAGTTGCCTTCAAATACGGTTTCTAAGATATCCCAAGCATCATTATATCTAGTGCAGTTTGTCACATGATGCTGAAGATTTGGGGTAATGGCATGTATGATAGCATTTAAACCGTCGAAATTTTGCTTTGCAGCATTTATCTCAACAGCGGAGTATTCACCAATAGGTTTGAGAACGTTTACATCACCGACTGCCACAACGGGAGCATCATAGCCATTAACCACATATACCCATGATTGAAAATCACGCGATTGAAGAAAAGCTCGCATAGCAATTTTCCATCATAAGTAATTGGAGTCATCGAAGACTGGTGGTACGTTAATAGAGATAACACCTTTGTCCATAGAGTCAGATCGCTATAAACACATATTGATGAGGTCTTAGCGTGTTTGCCTGCTCTGCTACCAATTGAAAAAGCGGGGGTCTAACAACACCACCCAATATTTCGCTTAGGAATCTGTATGGACTAACTCCAAAATACTTTGCTAGAGAATCAACTAGACAGTCAGACTCAATCTAGATAAAGGAATCTCAAGGAGTCAATATTTCTCTCTTGATTTTATTTTTACTCAAGCTAAAAACAGTAGCGAGTCTTTATCAAATACTTGGACGGTACCAAAGACCAATGTCCAAGGATCAATCAATATCAATCAAAAACCTAAGGTTGGATTTCCAATTGATGATCGCGAATACACAACCTGTATTATTTCAATTATATAAAATATGATGCGGAAAAGAAATAACACAAACACCAGAAATTTTGTTAAAGAGGAAACCGCAAATGCAGAAAAACGCCGGGTGCTAGTCCAGATTGAATACACATTGTATTAAGCCGCTACAGACACTAGCCTACTGCAAACTAACTTCGGACTGAATTGTAGTTGAACCCAAATCAGTCTCCCACCGATCCAAGGTACAGTTGTACTCCTACGCCTCTAATCCCAGCAGGATACTACACACTTGATTCCCTTAGATGATCTCACCCACAACCAA
Organism: Papaver somniferum; assembly: GCF_003573695.1. NCBI lineage: Eukaryota > Viridiplantae > Streptophyta > Magnoliopsida > Ranunculales > Papaveraceae > Papaver > Papaver somniferum. Next base: position 166,722,222 of record NC_039364.1, on the reverse strand, counting down.
GAGTTCTGCAACCCAAAATCACAGACTTGATAATAAACAGATCTGTCTCACACAGAAAAGTCTATCAAAGGATAAATCTGTCTCCCACAGATAAACCCTAGGTTTTGTTCCGTCTTAAGATTAAAATCAAGGTGAACATGAACCAATTGATAATCCGGTCTTATATTCCCTAAGAACATCCTAGATTAATCAATCACCTCTCTGCAATCCTTCCTGACTACACAGGCGGTTTGTCGAGGAATCACAAACAGTGAGACGAAGATGTTTGTGACTTCTTTATCTTGCCTATCGGAGAACTCTCACGATCTCAAGTCAATCAATCGATTGTACTCGTACGATAGAAGATGCAAGATCAGATCACACAACTACGATAAAGTAGTATCGGTCTGGCTTCACAATCCCAATGAAGTTTTTAAGTCGTTAACCTGATTTTAAAGAAGAAAATCAAAGGTTAATGGAGATCGACTCTAGCGAGCGCACTAGTAGCACACAGACGTGTGGGGATTAGTTTTGCATAATGCTATACGTCTCCTTTATATAGCCTTCAAATCAGGGTTTTACCTTAGGTATAAAGCAATCCATATTCACCGTTTGATGAAAACCTGATTTAGATTCAAGCTAATATTTCTCAACCGTTAGATCGAAAACTTAGCTTTTCACACACTTGGGTAAACGTTTACTGGGTTTTTGAAAACCATGCCCAAACGTGTACGTGTATGACGGTTCAACATTGTAAACCAAAAGGTTAACCATATGAGCATTTCATATCAACCTTGTTCTTCTTCACCATAACTAGTTCAATTGACTCAAATGAACTAGTTAAAGAGTTGTTCAATTGTAATGAGATCTTATGTAACTACACAAGACAACGGTTGAAACAAAGATGATTCGATTCGACTGAATCGGCTCGTGAACATTATAGCCACGGTTTGCGTAAAGCATTTCTTAGTAATTTAATGTTTCATGTTCAGAGCACATCTTTAGATCATAACCTCTTAAGTTCACAAACAAGTTCGTGGACTTAAGTTAATCGGTTGAGTTTTCCAAACTCAGCAGAAATTCTCGGAAAGAGAACTTCCGCCAGTTCGCGGACTGGGTTCGCGGACTTAGCACACAAACTAGTTTTGGAAAATCCAGCAGAAATTCTCGGTCGAGAACTTCCGACAGTTCATGGACTGGGTTCGCGGACTTGGCAAGCCAATTCCACATTCCTCCCTATTTCTCTTGATCAACAAAGTTTGAACACTTTGGTTCAAGGAATACATGGTTATGTAATCTAAACTCTCATTTCAATCATTGAGACATTCTCAGAGGACGCTATGTAGCCGTTATTCACAGACTGATTCACGTCAGAGCAATTCTCAAAGTGATTGAAACTTTTCATGACTTTCGTCACTAGGTGAAGATAAACTTGATCAAAGTGAAACGCTTTACCAACACACGATTTCGAGATAAAAGATAAGCAATGAATTCTCAGCTCGAAATGTCAAATGTGTATGATCTAGTCTATATAGCATACGAATTTTGTCTCATAAGAAGTAGGAAATAGAATAGATAGACTTTTGAGTGATAGATAAGTTCAAGTCTCCACATACCTTTTTGTTGATGATGTTTCACGGTTCCTTGTATAGATCTTCGTTGTTATATGATGAATCGTCATGAAGTCCTTGAGCTAAACTACACTTTTCTATCCTAGTTTGAGACTTAGCTATGTAGGCTAGAAATCAAGACTTATAGTTTTGATCACTAACATTGATAAACATGCTTGAGATAACAACGCATGCGAGGTCGACCGAGCTATGCTCTAACAATCTCCCCCTTTGTCAATTTTAGTGACAAAACCATTAATACATATGAAATACAATAAAGATAAACTTTAGTGGCTCCTATTCCATAGTCTAATCTTCAACGTTCCCCGAAATCTTCGTCCTTCCAAGTACTCCAATGATCCCAAAAGTTGTAAGTTTAGCATCACCGTTGTGGAAGATCCGTAGCTATACCAATGAGAGAAATCGAGATTATCGATCATTATTATACTGTGTCATAGTATTATTATGTAATATCAAAGTCCAATTGTATCACGACTTTAACAATAATACTACGGTGATATGTATCACTCCCCTTTAGTCAATACTCCATATCGATCATGGAAACCACTCCCCCTTACACAATGATCTGAAAACCATATGTATTTGTATTGTGAACTACATTATTTCTCCCCCTTTTTGTCAATAAAATTGGCAAATGTACAACAACGGGATCATAATGAAATTTCCACAAGAGACATTTCATAGACTAAAAGAAAAATACATACCAACTTAATTTATAAGCAATCATAAAGCCGAAGCTAAATGCATTCATCAAGGAGTTTTAAGATACAAGATAACCCCTATAAAATTCCACAGCCGCACACCCGCAAGATATTACCATTAAGCACAAGTTCAAAGAACTCTCCCCCATTAGATGCCATTCCCGAAAGAACAACAAGAGCGACCTTAATTTCGAAAGAAAAGAAGGATTTTTATTGGACACAAAAAACCATAGGAATGATTTCCTATATCCAAAGTTGAACCAAATTAATCACAAGTAAACCCATGATTAATTCAATTGAAATGCAACTAAATCAAACCACAAAAGTGATCAATTTAATTGAAAGTGCTCAACATAAGTAAACTTACGGAGCTACGACTAAGGTAATCATACGGAGATGACTAACTTAATCGTTCACATACTCAACATAAGGAAAACCTTACGGAATATACGACTACATTACCAATAGAACATGATTAGTATAGCCGTTCATATACTCAACACAAGAATTTATGGAATATATGAAAACTCAACTAGATTAATTACAAGAGAACCTATAATTAATCTAATTGGAATACAAACAACCAAATTAATCACCGAAGTAATCAATTTAATTATTTTGGGCTCAACATAAGAGAACTTATGGAACCCCGACTAAGTTCATCATAGAATATGACAACCTTAATCGTACATGTACTCGACATAAGAAAGAAAATTATGGAGTACAAACTAAATAACCAAACTGGTTGATTAATTTAGTTCCTAATGCTCGACATATAGAATCTTATGGAACAACCAAGAAAGCCAAGGTAAATCGACTTAGTCGTAAGGTGCTCAACATAAGACACACAATGGAGCCTTCAAGGTAAGCATAATAAAATGGATCAATGAAGATCAATACCGTGGATAACATACAAGGATCTATTCTATTTTCCATCATAACGATATAATAGACTTCATCCTTGTCAAACAAAAGATATCATCCTATTTTCCATCAAATACATGACTGCATAGGCATAACTTTTGTATATGTCAAAAGTCCATTCGTTTTTCATCAATACGAATACCGATTCATAAACGACTTTATTTTGACCGCAATATGGGATCTTCAATTTCACGGACGCAAACAATACATATCCCATAATCAAATTCAATATCACAAAATCATAAGATCAATACTGCAATAACATCATCCTCCAAATATTTTTAGAATTTAAAAATCAATAAACTAAAAAATAACATAAGAAGATGAAAACAAAAATAGCTATGTGTAGTCACAATCATCGCTATTCAAAGCACTAGTTATTCTTCCAACTAATCCAAAAAGAAGATATACTAGGCAACAATTCCTTTGAGAAATTCTTTATCATTCCCGAACTCCTTTTATCGACAACCATCGGGACATAAGGTTCACGGAGATAAGTGTCAATACCCACGAACTGTCTTGGCTGAAGAGGTCGAATTAGGGCCCTCTGAATTTCCAAAGATTTAGACACGAACGTTTATTTCATAAATCTCCCTTCTTATTTCCTTTAACTCATCAAAACATCGAAAACTTCTGAGAGTTAGAAGGAACAGCTCTGGGTTTTCTTGAATTCCTTCTTTTTCTTTTCAGGGACTTAAAAACAGGAGATTTTTCTTTTTCCTTGATTGAAGACTTAACAATCATGTTGACATCCTTTCCATCTGACGACATAGTGCTTTGAGAACAGTTATAAACAACTGGATTTGTGTGATTGAATCACTTAACTCAACAAGCAGTCTTATATAGGATGTCAAGAGGAAAGGAATGTAGGGTTTGAAACCTATTGACAGGTTCTTATACGCCCAACTCTAAAACCCTATAAAGAGTAGAATTGTCGATAATAACCTTTTTTTATGATAGACAAAAATAACAAAACTAAGAAAAGAAGGAAAAACTCTTCTGAAGCCTGGATCAGCACTCAATCTTGTCTTTTTCGAATAGGCACATGAGACAAGACAACAACACAATCAAGTTGTGTTGCGATGAACAATGATTTGTCCATCTTTTTCCTCATGGAAGGAATCCTCTGATCTTTGTCTATCAAAACGATTTGACCATATTTATTTTCAAATGGTCTTATTCTATCCTTGGAAACCAACTTCTTAGACGAAGATAAGATCCTACATACCTCGGCGGTCTTCTGAGCAAGTTTCAGCTTCCTTGCTAATCGATCTGACTCTTCGTTGAAGTTTGCTGGCGTGCCTTATTTGGTGCTTGTATTTGTAACGCCTTGATAGTTCGTGTCCCTTCATCGAACAAAACGAGCACGTCAAACTTGGATAGTATTCAGGCATCTGAGATATGCAAGCAGACAGACATACAGTTGATCCTGAAACATCACTGAAAGGGTTTCCAGTTATCTGATTCAAAGAATCTTCCAGCTTGATTGGGTTTCCCTCTTCTCAGAACCCATTGAGGTTGATAATGTATTGCTACAAGTATCAAAATCGATGTTTTCACAAAGAAGCCCTACACTTGATTTCCTATCTTCATCAGAATCATAGGTTTGGACATTTCATCAAGTGTTACAGCTAGACCTTTGTTCCCAGTGTATTTTCTACGATGTGGGCATTCGTTAGAAAAATGACCAAAACCCTTACACTTAAAGCACTGAGGCATGTCCTCGTCATCAGCCTCATCAGCATCCCTGTTTTTAGGAGGTACGCGACCGTGAGGTTTGTCTGATGACTTAGGTTTGTCTCTTGAAAACCGTTTACTTCTCCAACAGAAGATCCCTAAACTATTTGTGATCAAGGAGACTGATTTTTCAAGATATTCATCCAAAAATCATCCTCAGACTAATCATCCTCAGAGACATGAACACTTACCTTTGACCAGTATTTAGTGTTTTCTGTGCTTTAAAGGAACATCCTTACCGACTTTGGATGTATGCTCATGGTCAAAGATCTTAAGCTTTCCAACCAAGGTGTTTCTGGAAAGATTATCGAGGTTATTCCCCTCAGCGATGGCATGCTTCTTAGACTCGTATCTAGATGGCAGCGATCTGATAATTTTCATCACAATGTGGTTTTCAAGAATAGTCTTACCCAATGCAAAAGATGCATTAACAATTTCAAACACTTTGTGATTAAACTCATCAAATTTTTCTTCATCTGCCATACGAAGGTTCTCCCAATCGGAATTAAGGTTTTGAAGCATAGCATCCTTTTCACTGGAGTTGCCTTCAAATACGGTTTCTAAGATATCCCAAGCATCATTATATCTAGTGCAAGTTTGTCACATGATGCTAAGATTTGGGGATGGTAGGGTAATGGCATGATAGCAATTCAAACCGTCGAATTTTGCTTTGCAGCAGTTATCTCAACAGCGGAGTATTCACCAATAGGTTTGAGAACGTTACATCACGACTGCCACAACGGGAGCATCATAGCCATTAACCACATATACCCATGATTGAAAATCACGCGATTGAAGAAAAGCTCGCATAGCAATTTTCCATCATAAGTAATTGGAGTCATCGAAGACTGGTGGTACGTTAATAGAGATAACACCTTTGTCCATAGAGTCAGATCGCTATAAACACATATTGATGAGGTCTTAGCGTGTTTGCCTGCTCTGCTACCAATTGAAAAAGCGGGGGTCTAACAACACCACCCAATATTTCGCTTAGGAATCTGTATGGACTAACTCCAAAATACTTTGCTAGAGAATCAACTAGACAGTCAGACTCAATCTAGATAAAGGAATCTCAAGGAGTCAATATTTCTCTCTTGATTTTATTTTTACTCAAGCTAAAAACAGTAGCGAGTCTTTATCAAATACTTGGACGGTACCAAAGACCAATGTCCAAGGATCAATCAATATCAATCAACAACCTAAGGTTGGATTTCCAATTGATGATCGCGAATACACAACCTGTATTATTTCAATTATATAAAATATGATGCGGAAAAGAAATAACACAAACACCAGAAATTTTGTTAAAGAGGAAACCGCAAATGCAGAAAAACGCCGGGTGCTAGTCCAGATTGAATACACATTGTATTAAGCCGCTACAGACACTAGCCTACTGCAAACTAACTTCGGACTGAATTGTAGTTGAACCCAAATCAGTCTCCCACCGATCCAAGGTACAGTTGTACTCCTACGCCTCTAATCCCAGCAGGATACTACACACTTGATTCCCTTAGATGATCTCACCCACAACCAAGAGTTTCTGCAACCCAAAATCACAGACTTGATAATAAACAGATCTGTCTCACACAGAAAAGTCTATCAAAGGATAAATCTGTCTCCCACAGATAAACCCTAGGTTTTGTTCCGTCTTAAGATATAAAATCAAGGTGAACATGAACCAATTGATAATCCGGTCTTATATTCCCTAAGAACATCCTAGATTAATCAATCACCTCTCTGCAATCCTTCCTGACTACACAGGCGGTTTGTCGAGGAATCACAAACAGTGAGACGAAGATGTTTGTGACTTCTTTATCTTGCCTATCGGAGAACTCTCACGATCTCAAGTCAATCAATCGATTGTACTCGTACGATAGAAGATGCAAGATCAGATCACACAACTACGATAAAGTAGTATCGGTCTGGCTTCACAATCCCAATGAAGTTTTTAAGTCGTTAACCTGATTTTAAAGAAGAAAATCAAAGGTTAATGGAGATCGACTCTAGCGAGCGCACTAGTAGCACACAGACGTGTGGGGATTAGTTTTGCATAATGCTATACGTCTCCTTTATATAGCCTTCAAATCAGGGTTTTACCTTAGGTATAAAGCAATCCATATTCACCGTTTGATGAAAACCTGATTTAGATTCAAGCTAATATTTCTCAACCGTTAGATCGAAAACTTAGCTTTTCACACACTTGGGTAAACGTTTACTGGGTTTTTGAAAACCATGCCCAAACGTGTACGTGTATGACGGTTCAACATTGTAAACCAAAAGGTTAACCATATGAGCATTTCATATCAACCTTGTTCTTCTTCACCATAACTAGTTCAATTGACTCAAATGAACTAGTTAAAGAGTTGTTCAATTGTAATGAGATCTTATGTAACTACACAAGACACGGTTGAAACAAAGATGATTCGATTCGACTGAATCGGCTCGTGAACATTATAGCCACGGTTTGCGTAAAGCATTTCTTAGTAATTTAATGTTTCATGTTCAGAGCACATCTTTAGATCATAACCTCTTAAGTTCACAAACAAGTTCGTGGACTTAAGTTAATCGGTTGAGTTTTCCAAACTCAGCAGAAATTCTCGGAAAGAGAACTTCCGCCAGTTCGCGGACTGGGTTCGCGGACTTAGCACACAAACTAGTTTTGGAAAATCCAGCAGAAATTCTCGGTCGAGAACTTCCGACAGTTCATGGACTGGGTTCGCGGACTTGGCAAGCCAATTCCACATTCCTCCCTATTTCTCTTGATCAACAAAGTTTGAACACTTTGGTTCAAGGAATACATGGTTATGTAATCTAAACTCTCATTTCAATCATTGAGACATTCTCAGAGGACGCTATGTAGCCGTTATTCACAGACTGATTCACGTCAGAGCAATTCTCAAAGTGATTGAAACTTTTCATGACTTTCGTCACTAAGTGAAGATAAACTTGATCAAAGTGAAACGCTTTACCAACACACGATTTCGAGATAAAAGATAAGCAATGAATTCTCAGCTCGAAATGTCAAATGTGTATGATCTAGTCTATATAGCATACGAATTTTGTCTCATAAGAAGTAGGAAATAGAATAGATAGACTTTTGAGTGATAGATAAGTTCAAGTCTCCACATACCTTTTTGTTGATGATGTTTCACGGTTCCTTGTATAGATCTTCGTTGTTATATGATGAATCGTCATGAAGTCCTTGAGCTAAACTACACTTTTCTATCCTAGTTTGAGACTTAGCTATGTAGGCTAGAAATCAAGACTTATAGTTTTGATCACTAACATTGATAAACATGCTTGAGATAACAACGCATGCGAGGTCGACCGAGCTATGCTCTAACAATCTCCCCCTTTGTCAATTTTAGTGACAAAACCATTAATACATATGAAATACAATAAAGATAAACTTTAGTGGCTCCTATTCCATAGTCTAATCTTCAACGTTCCCCGAAATCTTCGTCCTTCCAAGTACTCCAATGATCCCAAAAGTTGTAAGTTTAGCATCACCGTTGTGGAAGATCCGTAGCTATACCAATGAGAGAAATCGAGATTATCGATCATTATTATACTGTGTCATAGTATTATTATGTAATATCAAAGTCCAATTGTATCACGACTTTAACAATAATACTACGGTGATATGTATCACTCCCCTTTAGTCAATACTCCATATCGATCATGGAAACCACTCCCCCTTACACAATGATCTGAAAACCATATGTATTTGTATTGTGAACTACATTATTTCTCCCCCTTTTTGTCAATAAAATTGGCAAATGTACAACAACGGGATCATAATGAAATTTCCACAAGAGACATTTCATAGACTAAAAGAAAAATACATACCAACTTAATTTATAAGCAATCATAAAGCCGAAGCTAAATGCATTCATCAAGGAGTTTTAAGATACAAGATAACCCCTATAAAATTCCACAGCCGCACACCCCGCAAGATATTACCATTAAGCACAAGTTCAAAGAACTCTCCCCCATTAGATGCCATTCCCGAAAGAACAACAAGAGCGACCTTAATTTCGAAAGAAAAGAAGGAATTTTTATTTGGACACAAAAAACCATAGGAATGATTTCCTATATCCAAAGTTGAACCAAATTAATCACAAGTAAACCCATGATTAATTCAATTGAAAATGCAACTAAATCAAACCACAAAAGTGATCAATTTAATTGAAAGTGCTCAACATAAGTAAACTTACGGAGCTACGACTAAGGTAATCATACGGAGATGACTAACTTAATCGTTCACATACTCAACATAAGGAAAACCTTACGGAATATACGACTACATTATCCAATAGAACATGATTAGTATAGCCATTCATATACTCAACACAAGAATTTATGGAATATATGAAAACTCAACTAGATTAATTACAAGAGAACCTATAATTAATCTAATTGGAATACAAACAACCAAATTAATCACCGAAGTAATCAATTTAATTATTTTGGGCTCAACATAAGAGAACTTATGGAACCCCGACTAAGTTCATCATAGAATATGACAACCTTAATCGTACATGTACTCGACATAAGAAAGAAAATTTATGGAGTACAAACTAAATAACCAAACTGGTTGATTAATTTAGTTCCTAATGCTCGACATATAGAATCTTATGGAACAACCAAGAAAGCCAAGGTAAATCGACTTAGTCGTAAGGTGCTCAACATAAGACACACAATGGAGCCTTCAAGGTAAAGCATAATAAAATGGATCAATGAAGATCAATACCGTGGATAACATACAAGGATTTATTCTATTTTCCATCATAACGATATAATAGACTTCATCCTTGCCAAACAAAAGATATCATCCTATTTTCCATCAAATACATGACTGCATAGGCATAACTTTTGTATATGTCAAAAGTCCATTCGTCTTTTCATCAATACGAATACCGATTCATAAACGACTTTACTTTTGACCGCAATATGGGATCTTCAATTTCACGGACGCAAACAATACATATCCCATAATCAAATTCCAATATCACAAAATCATAATGATCAATACTGCAATAACATCATCCTCCAAATATTTTTAGAATTTAAAAATCAATAAACTTAAAAAATAACATAAGAAGATGAAAACAAAAATAGCTTTGTGTAGTCACAATCATCGCTATTCAAAGCACTAGTTATTCTTCCAACTAAACCAAAAAGAAGATATACTAGGCAACAATTCCTTTGAGAAATTCTTTATCATTCCCGAACTCCTTTTTATCGACAACCATCGGGACATAAGGTTCACGGAGATAAGTGTCAATACCCACGAACTGTCTTGGCTGAAGAGGTCTAATTAGGGCCCTCTGAATTTCCAAAGATTTAGACACGAACGTCTTTATTTCATAAATCTCCCTTCTTATTTCCTTTAACTCATCAAGAACAACGAAAAACTTCTGAGAGTTAGAAGGAACAGCTCTGGGTTTTCTTGAATTCCTTCTTTTTCTTTTCAGGGACTTAAAAACAGGAGATTTTTCTTTTTCCTTGATTGAAGACTTAACAATCATGTTGACATCCTTTCCATCTGACGACATAGTGCTTTGAGAACAGTTATAAACAACTGGATTTGTGTGATTGAATCACTTAACTCAACAAGCAGTCTTATATAGGATGTCAAGAGGAAAAAGGAATGTAGGGTTTGAAACCTATTGACAGGTTCTTATACGCCCAACTCTAAAATCCTATAAAGAGTAGAATTGTTGATAATAACCCTTTCTTTTTTTTTGATAGACAAAAATAACAAAACTAAGAAAAGAAGGAAAAACTCTTCTGAAGCCTGGATCAGCACTCAATCTTGTCTCTTTTCGAACAGGCACATGAGACAAGATATTCCCAACAACACAATCAAGTTGTGTTGCGATGAACAATGATTTGTCCATCTTTTTCCTCATGGAAGGAATCCTCTGATCTTTGTCTATCAAAACGATTTGACCATATTTTATTTTCAAATGGTCTTATTCTATCCTTGGAAACCAACTTCTTAGACAAAGATAAGATCTTACATACCTCGGGGGTCTTCTGAGCAAGTTTCAGCTTCCTTGCTAATCGATCTGATCTTCGTTGAAGTTTGCTGGCGTGCCTTATTTGGTGCTTGTATTTGTAACACTTTGATAGTTCGTGTCCCTTCATCGAACAAAACGAGCATGTCAAACTTGGATAGTATTCAGGCATCTGAGATATGCAAGCAGACAGACATACAGTTGATCCTGAAACATCACTGAAAGGGTTTCCAGTTATCGGATTCAAAGAATCTTCCAGCTTGATTGGGTTTCCCTCTTCTCAGAACCCATTGAGGTTGATATATGTATTGCTACAAGTATCAAAATTGATGTTTTCACAAAGAATCCCTACACTTGATTTCCTATCTTAATCAGAATCATAGGTTTCAGACATTTCATCAAGTGTTACAGCTAGACCTTTGTTCCCAATGTATATACTACGATGTGGGCATTCGTTAGCAAAATGACCAAAACCCTTACACTTAAAGCACTGAGGCATGTCCTCGTCATCAGCCTCGTCAGCATCCCTTTTTTAGGAGGTACGCGACCGTGAGGTTTGTCTGATGACTTAGGTTTGTCTCTTGAAAACCGTTTACTTCTCTTCAACAGAAGATCACTAAACTGTCTTGTGATCAAAGAGACTGATTTGTCAAGATCTTCATCCAAAAAATCATCCTCAGACTGATCATCCTCAGAGACATGAACACTCTTACCTTTGACCAGTAATTTAGTGTTCTTTTGTGCTTTAAAGTCAACATCCTTACCGACTTTGGATGTATGCTCATGGTCAAAGATCTTAAGCTTTCCAACCAAGGTGTTTCTGGAAAGATTATCGAGGTTATTCCCCTCAACGATGGCATGCTTCTTAGAATCGTATCTAGATGGCAGCGATCTGAGAATTTTCATCACAGTGTCCTTTTTAGGAATAGTCTTACCCAATGCAAAAGATGCATTAAAAATTTCAGACACTTTGTGATTAAACTCATCAAATGTTTCTTCATCTTCCATACGAAGGTTCTCCCAATCGGAATTAAGGTTTTGAAGCATAGCATCCTTTTCACTGGAGTTGCCTTCAAATACGGTTTCTAAGATATCCCAAGCATCATTATATCTAGTGCAGTTTGTCACATGATGCTGAAGATTTGGGGTAATGGCATGTATGATAGCATTCAAACCTCGGAATTTTGCTTTGCGGCAGTTATCTCAACAGCGGAGTATTCACCAATAGGTTTGGGAACGTTTACATCACCGACTGCCACAACGGGAGCATCATAGCCATTAACCACATACACCCATGATTGAAAATCACGTGATTGAAGAAAAGCTCGCATATCAATTTTCCACCATAATTAATTGGAGTCATCGAAGACTGGTGGTACGTTAATAGAGATAACACCTTTGTCCATAGAGTCAGATCGCTACAAACACAGATTGATGAGGTCTTAGCGTGTTTGCCTGCTCTGATACTAATTGAAAAAGCGGGGGTCTAACAACACCACCCAATATTTCACTTAGCAATCTGTATGGACTAATTCCGAAATACTTTGCTAGAGAATCAACTAGACAGTCAGACTCAATCTAGATAAAAGTATCTCAAGGAGTTAATATCTCTCTCTTGATTTGATTTTTACTCAAGCTAAAAACAATAGCGAGTCTTTATCAAATACAAGGAATACTTGGACGGTACCAAAGACCAATGTCCAAGGATCAATCAATATCAGTCAACAACCTAAGGTTGGATTTCCAATTGATGATCGCGAACACACAACCTGTATTATTTCAATTATATAAAATATGATGCGGAAAAGAAATAACACAGACACCAGAAATTTTGTTAACTAGGAAACCGCAAATGCAGAAAAACCCCGGGACCTAGTTGATAGACGCATTTTTTTGTCTAATTTTTCCTCAATGTCCGTATTGTTGGAACTCTATTTTTGTACTAATATTGTGTTTTTATGTATTTTTAGGAAATAAACATTTTTGGAAAATTCGGCTCGAAAAGTTGATTTTGGCGCCCGGAGGACAAGTGTTATCCGGACTCTCGCTTTTGGATAAGGGGTAGCCTAATTACTAAGGGGCACCCCCAGGTCACCCCCAAGGCATCTGCTATTCGCACCCCAGTTCAGGATAGGGGGCATATCATCTTCAACATTCAAATTCGTTTTTTGGCGGGAAATTAAATTCTCAACTGGCAGAAGTTTGATCACAAAAATGAAGGGGTTACGGGTCGATTCAATGGCTGAAATTTGATAGAGAGATGTGATATAGGTTAAGGAACACATTTTGGGCAGTGGGTTCGATCGGAATTGGCTGGAAAACGCGTGATGATTCACACACCCAAAACAGAGCACGTGTACTGTAACACGAGCAAAATTGAAGTTCTTGTGTGCATGGAGGAGTTCTAATAGCGTTGGAAGAGTGCCGAGACGTGGAGAAGGCTAACTAGAGCGTGCAGGATCAAATCTAACGCGTGCATGGGCTTAAAAATAGAAATTATCGTTATTTTTGGCAGCAAGGAATAATCGAATTAAAGAGAGTATATACGCAATCAATGGTCGGATTTTTGGCCTCAATTCACTATAAATACACGTACAATTGAAGCTAGCAAGTTTGGAAAGTCATTGGGAGAGAGTTAGAGCCGAGAGAATCAAAAGAAGAGGTCGACAGGCGAAGAAGTTCTGCTGCTGCTCAGCCAAGAACACGAAGAACATTGTACAATCCAGGAGAGTCGTTGACTAGTGTCACATATTTGTGACAATTCTCAGTTCCTTTCCCGCGACTTCGGTGTTGTGCTTACAACACTTATAAAGTGCCGTTGTTCCCTGACGCTTTCAGTGGGTCGCAAAGAACGGTCTTAAAACGATTTTCTTCTTATTTCATCATTTGTAATCAACTTTTGAGCATTAATAAAATCTTTTGAGTATATTTCCAACACGATGAGAGGCTAAATTCTTGGTGATTGAGGCAATGGAGGATCTATTCACTCATGTTTGATTGGTAATATTTTTATTTATAATTTCTTTAATTATTTACTTTATTTAATTCACTTGGATAAATATAAAAAAAAGGGATAAAATGGTTTTCTTAATTAGTTGTGAATCAGTTTGATGTTTTATGCTTAGAATAATTCTTTGATAAATCATGCTTAAGGATTACAACTTAATATTTGGACACCCTTTAAATTAAAAAGTGATTTAATAAGAAAAAGAGATTAATAATAATTTCTGAAATATTATTTATAACCAATCAACTTGAAGTGGTAGTGAATCCTGAGCCTTAATCCTTCTAAAATCTTGACATTACTATTAATTTCCTTCATTTATTTATTTGTTTAAATCTTAAAAAAAAAAAAAAGAGTTACCTTCACAAGTTCGAAAAGAACCCCTTTTACCACTATCTACAACAACATTTGAAAAAACATTAAATTTTTGGCGCCGCCGACGGGGACCTGTGCTTAGGTAGAATTTTTTTTTTAGGTTTATTATTATTTTTTTTCCTTTTTACGTTTCTTTTAGTCTTTGATTTGCAGGTTCGAAGTGGAGTACTAAGGACCTTGGAAGGAAAAGCTTAAAGCGAAAGGAGCGAAAGAGGAATTTTTATATATATATATATATATATATATAGAAAAGAGAGAAGAAAAAAAAAGAGAGATTTTTTTTTTTTGTAGGTTATTTTTCTTTTTCTTTTGCACTTTACTTTATTTGGACTTTGGACTGGACTCTTGGACTTTATTATTTTTTTTTTGAAACCCTACGGAAGGGTAGTTAAATACAAACTGTGTGCAGGGAAGGACGGTGATTACAATATCACCTCGGCCCCTCGGGTTCGCACACGGCATAGGAGTCGTGGCCCGAATCGACGACAACGGTTCATCCCCCGTCTGGTACGGGAGGTAAGTCCAATCGAAACACTCGCGAATCTCCTGTAAGCGAGTTACTGTATTCCTTAAGGTGATCATTGATTGAGGACGAATTTGGACTGTCTTTATTTTCCTAGTAAAGGGCAAGGCCTGGCCTAAACAAGATAAGGGTTCGGATTTCATCACCGCTCCCTTCTTGCCCGCTTTAGGAGAACAAAACCTAACGCGAACCCAAGCTTTAAAATCTGATTAGAAAGAGACCTATAGGGTATCGAGCTTGTTAGGAAAAATTTTCGAAGGATATTGGTTATTCTTTTAGCATACTTTGAAGTTCATGACGGTTTCTGTGAGTTGAATGCGTGACTGCGCCGCCTTGTACTGCGGTGAGGCCTTGGGTATCAAAGCTCCACTGAGCTTCCCTCGCCTCAATTCAACTTACTTTGACTCGGATTGATTCCATAGGGTAACGAATTCCATTTCGAAAGATAGAAGTTGGTCTAGAAACAATCTAAGTGAGCCATCATGCTTGTTGTTTGCTAGAAATCTCTAGGTTTGCTGTGGTAAAGTCGAGTCATCCTGCTGTGTGATTGCTAGAACCTTCCTGTTAGGATTTTTATTTCTTTTTGATTTTTATTTAGTGTATGCCCGATTTTGTTAATAGGGCTTGGAAAAGAGATACTCTAGGTCGATTGATTAGCGAAAAACCTAGTAGTTCTTCTGATATAAGCAGGGAGCTCGAAGATTGTTCTTTTGAGAGCCCTGTTTTTGGAAACTTCAGTTTTGAGAATTTATCTCTAAGTGACAAAAGTACCCCTAGTACTCCAGTTGTGCCAACGATGGCAACTTTGAAAGATTACATGTTCCCAACTAGGACCAACCGAGCTTCGTGCATTTAATTGCCAGCCACTACGGCTAATTTCGAGATAAAACCTAGTATTCTCCATCTGATCCCTATATTCTTAGGAAAAGATGATGAGAACCCTTATTTCCATATTAGGGACTTTGAGGAAATTTGCGGGACAATTAGAATAAAAGACCTTACTGATGAAGTCTTGAAACTTAAAATGTTTCCCTTTTCCTTGAGAGATAAAGCCAAGACCTGGCTGAACAACCTACCATCTGAATCCATAGAAACATGGCAGGAACTTATCGTTGCCTTCTATATGAAGTTCTACCCTAAGCATAAAACTGCAGCTGTTAGGCAGAACATTAGTACTAGTGTGTAACAAGAGGGAGAGTCTCTTTATAGGTTTTTGGAGAGATTCAATGATATCCTGTCCCAGTGTCCTCACCATGGATTTGATAAGATGAAACTTGTAGAGATTATTTATAATGGTTTAGACTATTCGACCAAAGCCATGGTCGAGTCTATGTGCGCTGGTGAGTTCACTAGTAAAAATGTTGATGATGCTTTTACCTTCTTAGGAGCTATCGCTGAGAAATCCCAACAGTGGGAGTCTTGTGTGGAACCCCCTAAAAGACTCTTAGTCAATAGAAGTAGCACCAATATGGTAGATACAAGTTTTGCGTCAGATGCCAAGTTTGCTGCTTTATCTAGAAGGTTAGAAGCGTTGGAAATGGGTCAACCTAAAAATAAGTCCCTTGTTGAACCTAATAGAGCCTCTCAAATCTCTAGTTGTGGAATAGAGCCCGATAACTCATTTTGGGAAGGTCAGGTTAGTGAAGAGCAAGCTCATGCTGTCTATAACAATGCTAGGTTTGAGAACCGTCAGAAGTTTGACCCCTACTCAGAGACCTACAACCCTGGTTGGAGAAACCATCCTAATTTCTCTTGGTCTAAGGGCCAGAATCAAGGCCAGTCTAGTAATTCTCAGCCTCCCCCAGGTTTTGGTTATACTAAGAACCCTTCAGGACAGACCCAGAACCCATCTGAGAATAGAATAACTAGCTTAGAGGAAACCCTTAGTATATTAAGGAAGAGCCAGGAAATGCTATCACAAAGCCAGGAAATGTTAGTAAAAAGGCAGGGTAATTTTCAAGAGGAAACCAAACAGAATTTTAAGAATAGTGCCCAGTCTTTTGCTAAATTAGAACTTCAAGTCGGCCAAATAGCTAAGTATATTAATGAGAGAGAGGAAGGAAGGTTCCCTAGTCATACTGATCCTAACCCTAGAGGATAGAAATCGTACAGTCATGTTAACTCTGTTACGACCCTTAGGAGTGGAAGGAAAGTTGATAATAAGGTCGACATACCTGAAAGTGAACATGTTGTAGTTCACCCATCTAAACCAGAGAATGAAGAGACTGATAGAGTCTCTAAAGAGACCAATGAGGGTCATGTTGAGTCTAATTTTGTTCCCAGAGCCCCATTCCCACAACTGCTAGTTCCGACTAAGAGGGAGTCCAACTTTAATGATATATTGGAGGTTTTTAAGCAGGTTAATATCAACCTTCCATTATTAGATGCAATTAGGAAGATTCCTTCTTATGCCAAGTTCCTTAAGGACTTGTGTACGCGAAAGCGTAAGCTTAGTGTCCAGAAGAAAGCCTTCATAGCTAGTCATGTGAGTTCTATTATTCAGAATACCACTACTCCTAAGTATAAAGACCCAGGGTCCCCTACCATTGCTTGTACAATAGGTAAGTACCGTGTTGAGAGACCGTTGCTTGACTTAGGAGCCAGTGTGAACTTACTGCCATACCATGTGTACCTTAAGCTAGGACTTGGTGAGATGAAACCTACACAGATGACACTTCAGTTAGCTGATAGGTCCGTTAAAATTCCTCGTGGTGTGGTCGAGGATGTTCTCATAGAGGTCGACAAGTTTATATATCCGGTGGATTTTGTTATCCTAGATACCCAACCTATCCCTGACCCAGAGAACCAAATACCAGTGATTTTAGGTCGCCCGTTTTTAGCTACATCCAATGCGATCATTAACTGTCGAAATGGTATTATGAATTTGTCTTTTGGTAATATGACTATTGAGCTGAACATTTTTAATATTAGTAAGCTACCCTCTGAGCTAGATGACACGTTCATTGAAGAGGTCAACATGATAGGAACCTTAGTTCCAAAGTCTGTACCAAACACCGAATCGGAAGATCCATTAGAGAGTTGTCTAGCCCGTTTTAGCATGGATTTCGACGATGATAGCAACATTGAACAAGTAAATGCTCTGTTGGATTCTATTCCTATGTTAGATACCGATAGATGGACATCTAGGTTTGAACCATTATTAGCTACCGAATCTACCTTAAGCCCTTATTTCGAAGAGCCTAAAGATCCTCCTAAGTTGGACCCCAATTATGCATTTGTAGGCCCATCTGAGATTTTGCCTATAACTTCCGATTTGGATAGTGATCATGAGATTTGGCCAGTAATCGTGCTTCAACATAATAAGGAAACTCTAGGTATGACCATAGAGGATATGAAACATATAAGTCCTATAGCTAGTATACCTCAAAAGAATTTATAGGATGAACCACCTGATTATAACTCAGAGAAAGCAATTGACCTTTTCAGGAACCGGATAGTCTAGAAATTTGGAATATTGTGACTAGTTTATCTAGAGACACCCAAAACTCTAAGTTTGGGGGTAGAGAGTGTCAATTATCCCCAGTAGAAGTCCCTAACTTGGGACTCAAGCCTAGTGCATCTGAGGTATCGCTTGAGTCTATTCAGACTCCACAACCTGATCCGCCTGATACTGTTCAGGAAGGAATCCATATATTAGAAACCCGTTTTTCGGATGAATCTATTTTTCAAGACACTCTTATGAATCCCAACTGGAGGCTCTGGATAGATCTGGTTGTCTTGCAAGAAACCTAGATGAGGATGTGCTCCTTCTGTTCATTTTTCTGAGCCAGTGCAGTTGTCTCATATTGGTGTTAGCTCTATTTGGTATTATGGACCCACAAATTTTTCGGCTATTGGTATATGACATTGGAAGGTGAAGATCCTTTTTGAGATATTTGATGCCTGGCTGAAGACTTTAAACTTAGCACTTCTTGGAAGGTAACCCAATCTCATGCAACACGGTAATATCCAATAGTAACCGTTTCTCCTTGTTCATGCTTTTAATTTCATCTTTAGAATATTGAGGACAATGTTAGATTTAAGTTTGGGGGTATGGGAGAAACTTTTTAGTTGCAATAAATAAACTCCAGAGCCTAAAAATTTACGCGTATTTAGGATGGCACTAACCAATCTAAGTGGATGGAAACATTTTTGTTTTAGGAGTTGAGGAACCAATCTGACTAGATGGAAACATCTATAGAGTCTATTCATAAAAGCACAGAGCTGAGGTGTTAGAATTAACATGATAGTTTCGCCATATCTCGTCGAGTCCTTTTCACTTTCTATTTTTAGTTTTCTTTTATTTCAAGTGATTTGGTGGGGCACACGATTCAAGTTGTTACCTTTGCTAGGGTGAAATAGAGTGACTGAGTTACCTTTCCAAAAAAAAAAAAAAAAAAGACCAGACCAGTAGACCAATCGGAATAAATACTAACACTTGGATAGCAATATGTGTGTGTTCTCCCTATTTCCGTCGCCTAAGCAAGTGTGGAATGCAGGACCCGTGGGAACTATCGTGTAATCTGCTGACAAGAAGCATGCGCTTGGATCAAAAAGATCTATTCATGCCGTTAAGTTAAAAAAAAAAAGGTTATTGTTCTGTGTAGTCAACTACTGGTTCCCTTATATTTTCCAGTTTGTTGATCTAGATTTAAGTTATTGACCGCTGGTTCCCTTGTATATGCCAGTGTGTTAATATTAGTCAGACCGGTATCTCAGTCATTTAGGTTAGGTTCACCTTGGCAGAGGCCTTCAGACAGATATGGGAAACACCGTTCACTTTTCAACCATCTACATTTTTCTTTTTCCATCTTCTTAATCTTTTCATGTGATTAGTTTGACTCCGAATATGATGTCCATAGTGCAACTATCTGAGTAGAGCTCTGTCACTTATATATGAATTTTAGTATGCTTGAGTGCAAACTCGTGTACATCAATTGGAATCTCGCATCAGGGTACTTCCTCTTGTAGTCAATAAGTATGGCAACCAAGGAGATTCTTTAGTGCCTTCCAAGGTTCGTTGTAGATAGCTAGGGTCTGGAGTATAAAGGTTTTGTGGGTACACCTCTGGTAAACCCTCCGGAGACAACACTCCGCCACTAGGGCCACCTAGTGGTTTAACGGCTTGTTCCACGTGCTAAGTGTAGTCATTTTATTTTTTAGATTAGATTTGCTCGAGGACTAGCAAATAATAGGTTTGGGGGTATTTGATAGACGCATTTTTGTGTCTAATTTGTCCTCAATGTCCGTATTGTTGGAACTCTATTTTTGTGTTAATATTGTGTTTTTATGTATTTTTAGGAAATAAACATTTTTGGAAAATTCGGCTCGAAAAGTTGATTTTGGCACCCGGAGGACAAGTGTTATTCGGACTCTCGCTTTTGGATAAGGGGTAACCTAATTACTAAGGGGCACCCCCAGGTCACCCCCAAGGCATCTGCTATTCGCACCCCAGTTCAGGATAGGGGCATTCATCTTCAACATTCAAATTCGTTTTTTGGCGGGAAATTAAATTCTCAACTGGCAGAAGTTTGATCACAAAAATGAAGGGGTTACGGGTCGATTCAATGGCTGAAATTTGATAGAGAGATGTGATATAGGTTAAGGAACACATTTTGGGCAGTGGGTTCGATCGGAATTGGCTGGAAAACCCGTGATGATTCACACACCCAAAACAGAGCACGTGTACTGTAACACGAGCAAAATTGAAGTTCTTGTGTGCATGGAGGAGTTCTAATAGCGTTGGAAGAGTGCTGAGACGTGGAGAAGGCTAACTAGAGCGTGCAGGATCAAATCTAACGCGTGCATGGGTTTAAAAATGGAAATTATCGTTATTTTTGGCAGCAAGGAATAATCGAATTAAAGAGAGTATATACACAATCAATGGTCGGATTTTTGGCCTCAATTCACTATAAATACACGTACAATTGAAGCTAGCAAGTTTGGCAAGTCATTGGGAGAGAGTTAGAGCCGAGAGAATCAAAAGAAGAGGTCGATAGGCGAAGAAGTTCTGCTGCTGCTCAGCCAAGAACACGAAGAACATTGTACAGTCCAGGAGAGTCGTTGACTAGTGTCGCATATTTGTGACAATTCTCAGTTCCTTTACCGCGACTCCGGTGTTGTGCTTACGGCACTTCTAAAGTGCCGTTGTTCCCTGACGCTTTCAGTGGGTCGCAAAGAACGGTCTTAAAACGATTTTCTTCTTATTTCATCATTTGTAATCAACTTTTGAGCATTAATAAAATCTTTTGAGTATATTTCCAACACTATGAGAGGCTAAATTCTTGGTGATTGAGGCAATGGAGGATCTATTCACTCATGTTTGATTGGTAATATTTTTATTTATAATTTCTTTAATTATTTACTTTATTTAATTCACTTGGATAAATATAAAAAAAAGGGATAAAATGGTTTTCTTAATTAGTTGTGAATCAGTTTGATGTTTTATTCTTAGAATAATTCTTTGATAAATCATGCTTAAGGATTACAACTTAATATTTGGACACCTTTTAAATTAAAAAGTGATTTGATAAGCAAAAGAGCTTAATAATAATTTCTGAAGCCTTAATCCTTCTAAAATCTTGACATTACTATTAATTTCCTTCATTTATTTATTTGTTTAAATCTTAAAAAAAAAGAGTTACCTTCACAAGTTCGAAAAGAACCCCTTTTACCACTATCTACAACAACATTTGAAAAAACATTACTAGTCCAGATTGAATACACATTGTATTAAGCCGCTACAGACACTAGCCTACTGCAAACTAACTTCGGACTGGACTATAGTTGAACCCAAATCAGTCTCCCACCGATCCAAGGTACAGTTGTACTCCTACGCCTCTGATCCCAGCAGGATACTACGCACTTGATTCCCTTAGCTGATTTCACCCACAACCAAGAGTTGTTGCAACCCAAAATCACAGACTTGATAATAAACAGATCTGTCTCACACAGAAAAGTCTATCAAAGAATAAATCTGTCTCCCACAGATAAACCCTAGGTTTTGTTCCGTCTTAAGATATAAAATCAAGGTGAACAGGAACCAATTGATAATCCGGTCTTATATTCCCGAAGAACAAACTAGATTAATCAATCACCTCTCTGCAATCCTTCCTGACTGCACAGGCGGTTTGTCGAGGAATCACAAACAGTGAGACGAAGATGTTTGTGACTTCTTTATCTTGCCTATCGGAGAACTCTCACGATCTCAAGTCAATCAATCGATTGTACTCGTACGATAGAAGATCCAAGATCAGATCACACAACTACGATAAAGTAGTATCGGTCTGGCTTCACAATCCCAATGAAGTCTTTAAGTCGTTAACCTGATTTTAAAGAAGAAAATCAAAGGTTAATGGAGATCGACTCTAGCGAGCGCACTAGTAGCACACAGACGTGTGGGGATTAGTTTTGCACAATGCTAGATGTCTTCTTTATATAGCCTTCAAATCAGGGTTTTACCTTAGGTACAAAGCAATCCATATTCACCGTTAGATAAAAACCTGATTTAGATTCAAGCTAATATTTCTTAACCGTTAGATCGAAAACTTAGCTTGTCACACACTTGGGTAAAAGTTTACTGGGTTTGTGAAAACATGCCCAAACGTGTACGTGTATGTCGGTTCAACATAGTAACCCAAAAGGTTAACCATATGAGCATTTCATATCAACCTTATTCTTCTTCACCATAACTAGTTCAATTGACTCAAATTAACTAGTTAAAGAGTTGTTCAATTGATATGAGATCTTATGTAACTACACAAAACACAGTTGAAACAAAGATGATTCGATTCGACTGAATCGGCTCATGAACATTATAGCCACGGTTTGCTTAAGCATTTCTTAGTAATTTAATGTTTCATGTTCAGAGCACATCTTTAGATCATAATCTCTTAAGTTCACAAACAAGTTCGTGGACTTAAGTTAATCGGTTGAGTTTTCCAAACTCAGCAGAAATTCTCGGAAAGAGAACTTCCGCCAGTTCGCGGACTGGGTTCGCGAACTTAGCACACAAACGAGTTTTGGAAAATCCAGCAGAAATTCTCGGTCGAGAACTTCCGACAGTTTGTGGACTGGGTTCGCGGACTTGGCAAGACAATTCCACAATCCTCCCTATTTCTCTTGATCAACAAAGTTTGAAAACTTCGGTTCAAGGAATACATGGTTATGTAATCTAAACTCTCATTTCAATCATTGAGACATTCTCAGAGGACGCTATGTAGCCGTTATTGACAGACTGATTCACGTCAGAGCAATTCTCAAACTGATTGAAACTTTTCATGACTTTCGTCATTAGGTGAAGATAACTTGATCAAAGCGAAACGCTTTACCAACACACGATTTCGAGATAAAATATAAGCAATGAATGCTCAGCTCGAAATGTCAAATGTGTATGATCTAGTCTATATAGCATACGATTTTTGTCTCATAAGAAGTAGGAGATAGAATAGATAGACTTTTGAGTGATAAATAAGTTCAAGTCTCCACATACCTTTTTGTTGATGAAGTTCCACGGTTCCTTGTATAGATCTTCGTCGTTGTATGATGAATCTCCATGAAGTCCTTGAGCTCAACTACACTTTTCTATCCTTGTCTGAGACTTAGATATGTAGGCTAGAAATCAAGACTTATAGTTTTGATCACTAACATTGACAAACATGCTTGAGATAGGAACGCATGCGAGGTCGACCGAGCTATGCTCTAACAGGGACTGCTTTGGAAACATGTCATGTGGTATAGAGGGACAAGGGATCCCACTGAGTAGTAAATAACTCCTTTTATCCTTTAATTTTTAAAATTATGGATTACCTTTACAGTAATCTAAAACCCTAGCCGAATTGAAAAATTAAAACTCTAATTCAGAATCATTTTCTTCTTATTTTTCATAGTTATAGTTAAACCTTAAACGATTAATTCGTCTTTGATTCGAGAACACTTGCAAATAAATCAACTTAGAGAAGAAATCGAGTCTCCAAGACGAATATATCATGAATACTCTGAGATATTTTATGCTTTATTAAATTTGGTATTTTAGTATTATATAAGGTTACTTTATAATATTATAAGTCCAAGTTCTGAGAGAATAGGAAAGTTCATGATAAATATATTACACGATTCCTTTTATATTTGTTGTCTTTCTGGAAAACCTAATTTTCATATTTTATTTCTTATTTTGGTTCTAATTTACCCCTTTTAGGTATCATGTAAATACTGAATTATTTCTGGTATTTCGGAAACTTGGTTTTCAGGATTCTTACTTGATATAAATACCACTTGAACGGTTTCGATTTCGTACAAAAGATTTTTGTTCAAGATGGGTGAAGCTTCAACTATATATTGATTCTCAATTACGAAGTCTTGAAACATATAACACACCTGAAATCAAGTTTTATCTCTCAAAAGAACATAAGGTAAATCAGTTATTTCTTGAACTTGTGTTCATGATTATCCATGATTTCAGAATTTCTCAAGAGCAACTTGATGTTAAAGGAATGGCTTGAGTCCAAGGTTATGAAGATGATTATCGAACTGAACCTTTCAAAAGCACAGTTCAATCGATTGAAAGAAAGGAAGAATCTCATAAGAAAATCTGAAGAATACGTAATCAAGCATGGCACATCTAAAGATTAAATAAGATCTTCTTTTTTGTATTCTTTTATGAATAGATTATTCAATTGATGATTTCTATCAATATTTATATAAGGCTACTTGAAACTATTAATAAAAGTTAATGATAAGCTTTATTTTATAACTTTGTTTTTTATTTTATTGATGGTTTTGATTGCGAAACTTGCTCAGATTTAATGATTTCTTGTTTTTATTTCAGTTATGAGATAAACTTTAAGTTTTCATCAAGTATAAGTCTTCGTCTCATATTTGTCTTATCTTTTTATGATTTTTTGATTTAGCGGATTTAGCGGATTTCATGTCTAACCTTTAAGGTTGCTTTATCAAATAATCATTAAAAGATGATGGCATGTGTGACTTGTGAGTCACATATATACTAGTATCGATTTACGTTCTATAAATTGTGTATTTGCTATACATACGAGTTGTTTCGCTTTTAGCTTTTTAGTTTCTCTTGTGGAAGGTGAAGCAGAGATCTTATTGTCCTTTCTCTTGTTTAGTAAAGGTTGTTTTTTAGTAAAGGTTGTTTTTTGTTATTCTTTTGTTTTGCAAGGGATGGAATACATAGGGTGAGAGTTCTACGTTGAACTGGTGCTTAATGAATATTCTTGTGGGGTGTGTAGTTGTGGAAATCGAGGGAAGAATTATTTTGATAAGTGTTAGATCATTGCTCGATTGAACCCACAAGTTTTGCTATCTCAAGCTTGTTGTCAATGTTAGGTGATTAAAACTATATCTTGATTTCTAGTCTACTAAGTCAAGTTTCGGATAGGATATTATTGTAGGTGAGTATCAGAGATCACCCTTGAAGACTGAAGATCGACGAAGACATTTGGAGAACTTCTGTATTAGGTATGTGAAGACTGAACCATTCTATTTTACTCACTATATCATTATTATATCTATTGAAACTATGTCGTATGACTTACAGTAGAATCACAAAGAAGATGTTTCAAGTAAAGCTTGTCTTGTAAAAAATCTCAAAATATGATTTAGGGATTAGATGTTCAAAGGTCCTTAACAATATTATTTATGTGAATTAATTTGTGGATCAATTAAATATTTCCCATGCAAATGATTATATCACTTGGTAATGTTTCAAACATCATAAGAGAGAAATATGAACTTACTGAAATTTCTACTCATGCTAGGTTGGTGAACCAGTTCGCAAACCATAGATATCCGAGATATTAAAATAACAAGAAGGTTGGTGAACTAATTCGCAAACCGAAAGTTCAATAGGGAACAGTTCACGAACCTAGTTGGCGAACCATGGTGAACTGAATTTTAAATGTTGGATAAATAGGCTAGCAGTTGGTGAAATCGGTTCACGAACCGTGATCAACTGAGTTCGGTAGTCTAGTAGGGTTGGCGAACTCGGTTCAAAAACCGTAGCACCCTGACTCGTGAACAATCCCTACGGTTGGAAAACCTTTGTACCAACTATCCCGACAATGTTTAACAGGTGCTCAAATATTTATTATTTTAATATGTTTAACATTGCTAGAAATCTTAAACACTTTTATAACTTCATTGATTACTTAAACACTTATGTGTTTGTATCATGATTAATTTCTTTGGTGTTTAAATGAACATCAAATAGCTTTCAATTCTTTGGATAACTTGCCAAAACGAACAGTCATTAAACACGGTTCCGCGACCGAACCTATGTGTATAATATTCTATTGTATTTTGAAGACCTAAATTATATTCTTGATTCTCAAGTTATCTTAGCTTGAATTCTAGGATAACCCTGATCTTGGAAAACTATAAATAGAGCATCTCTGTCAACTGGGAAAATCAATCCCTGACACTTTGTGCCCTAGTTGATCCTAGAGTCGCCCTCTGTTGACCTTTTAGGTCTACCAATAAAACACTTTACTTAGGGAATTCGTGATGCCAGGTCCGACTATCTTTACCTTGATTGTTTGTGAATCCTGATCTTTCTTTTATGTTATCGAGGTTTTCGTAATCTCTTTTAGGTAAGATAGATAGTAATCACAAAGTTCTCTTCGTCTAATATTTTGTGATTCCTCAAGATAAATATCTAAAGACTGATCTTAGTTGATCTTTCGATGATTTTTCTTGAGGGGTGGTTAAGAATCTAGACTGCTCTTCGGGAGTCGTAAGTTCCAGATTTGTGAGATTTGCTAGCTTGTCTATTGCAAACAGATTTTCATACCTTGATCTTTGATCTAAATGAAAATCAAATAAGATTATCTATTAGAGAAAGATTGGTATCAGAAGTCTTCACTTTGGATGAAAAACTCTTAGGCGGTAAAGGACGTCAGCTAAGGGAATCAAGTGCGTTGAACCTTGTGAGGTTCTAGAGACGTAAGGAGCGCGATTGTAACTGAATCACTTGGAGGGTGGATTCGGTCTTAACTACATTTCATTCCAAAGTCTGATAGTAGGCTAGTGTCTCTAGCGGCTTAATACAATGTGGTGTTGAATTTGGACGAGGTCCCGGGGATTTTCTGCTGTTGCGGCTTTCTCGTTAACAAAATTCTTGTGTGTGCTTTTTACTTTTCCGCATCTTTTGATTGTTAAAATTACTACATAGGTTCATATTATTATCAAAACGAAAAAGTTGGGTGTATTTGGTATCCCTTGCGTTTTCGATAGGTATCAGAGCAGGTTCGTGTACCAACAGTGTAATAATCGACATGACGATCTCTTACTTTGATAGGAGCAATCAATTAGAAAATCCCGAGTATGTTCTAGAAACCACCGATGTTGATTTGAATATTGATTTGATTAAAGTCATTAATAATCTTTGTCATGAGAAACAATGATTAATAAGGAAAATTGATGGATTTCGTTGTGAACTATACATCAAAAATTCTGATCTTCGAGAAGTATCTGAAAGAAAAAAGGTTCTTCAAAGGGAGTTGGATGATCAAGTTAGTATTAACAAGGATACTGCTGCCATGTAGGCTGATTCAAAGGCTACCTTAGCAAAAACCCTTGAGAATTTGAAGTCTGAAAAATAAAAATCTAGCTCCATAAAGAATCTATGTCATGTTCCTCTTGATTCTTGTCTAAAGAAATGTCGAAAATCAGGAGATAAACGAGGTCTTGGCTTTGTTAAACCTGATGGGACTCGGACTTTTACGGAAGGACCTAATGATGCATCCACCACTTTTGTAGGCTCTTGTATGTTTTGTGGTTCATATAATCATTGTCAACATACGTGTAAGGTTTTTAGACAAAAGTTAAAAGCTGCCAATGTTTTATATAGGAAGGATATAAAACTTTTTGAAAAACTTACAGAAGGAACGACAAGAAATCTTATTTCAAGGAAAAGTAATGTCAGTTTGGGAGCTTTTGTTTTAAAGTCAACCTCACCATTTCAATGGTTTCTCGACAATGGATGTAGTCGGCATATGGCAGGTGATCTTTCATGGTTCATTAACGCGGACGAGTTTAAAGGAGGAACTATGACCTTTGGAGATGGGAGTTGTTGCTATGGTAGCAAAAAGGGGACGATGAAACTTCCGGGAGTACCTGAAATCCATGATGTTGTTTACGTCAAAGGTATGTCTGTTAATCTTCTTTATGTTAGTCAAATTTGTGACAAAAGCCATAAAGTTGTCTTCGATGCTGAAGGATGTGATATTGAAGATAAATATGGAAAAGTAATTTTTCATGGCATTGGTGACAAAAAAAACTGTTATCTTCATGATATTCAGTTTAATCTTTGCAGCAACTTGACTAAGGTGGAATCTACTCAACTTTGGCATGTGCGTTTTGGTCACATCAATTATCACCTCCTTGATGAGATCACTAACAAAGAACTTGTTAGAGGTGTACCCAGAATCAGTGCCAAAGTGGATGGTGCTTGTGGTGCCTGTCATAAAGGCAAACAAGCTAGAGTTCCAAATAAGTCATCACAAGATTTAATTCATATGGATTTATTTGTTCTTATTCAACAACCTACCTATGGACTCAAGACGTGCAACAAGAGCGAAGGTTTCGTCAAAATCTATTTCTTCAATTTTGGAGTAGCCTTGAACGACAAATCTTGTTTTATTTCGAACCACCACAATCTTTTTGATATCAATCTTTTTTATTCTTTCAATCGTTTGGATCTTGATACTTTGCTTACTTCACGAATCTTAACCTCGTATCTTGAATGCTTGATTGTTGCTTGTGTTTGTAGCTTTAGAATCATTGTTCCTCGGGGATACTGTGGGTTTTCCTGCAGCTACATTCCTTGCTCTAAGGGTGTGGTTATTATGGAGAGAGATGGCAGTTGTGGTGGGGTGATAAGCAGGAAGAAGCACAGAAGAGAGGGCAATATCTAGGTTAGGGAGAGAAGGGCGGTGATTAAAAAAAATGCTTTAAATCTTAAAGAGGTTTGAGATATAAAAGTAGGAGGACGTAGAGGTTGTGATTGATGTAGTGAGTTTGACGGTGGTTCCACTATACGAAGCCGACGTTTTCTGCATCTACATTCTGCAGCTGCATCTTCTGGGGTTACAAAAGAGAGTAAATGCAGGGATACAGAGTATAGTTGTTGAAGACGGATATGGTGAGGGTTTTCAGATGAGTGAAGACAAATGCAACTTTAAATAAGCGAACATTTTCTATTTATTTTTTCTCCGTCAAGAGTGACAACAAAAAATGATTTAATTAGGGTTTTTGAAAAGGTTTTAGCAGAGCGGAGAGATAAGCTTTTAATTTGTTGGGGATGAGATGAACGACGAAGTTGGTACATTGTCTGGGTCGGAATTCACGTAAGAGAAGGTAGTACAGGTAAAACGGGTAGGATGTGAACCCGGAACTAAACCTTCCGGTATTGTGCAGTGGAAACTCTATAAATTAATGTTGTTTGGACCACCAAAATTTATTTATTAAGCGAGATATTAATTAACCGATAAATTAATAATTAATAATGTATATATTAATTAATATTTTATTAGCTTATAGATAAATTTAACTTTGATTAACAGATAACATAGGTTAAGATAGTTTAGACGAACAGTTAGACGGTGATATCACTCAAGACTTGCAAAATTTGATCGAAAAGTTGGGTTGTCGCAATTCAGTGAATGTCAAGATGTCCTAAATATCTGAAAGAAAATGAAGTTACGCAATTGTTGATTGATGACGAAATAATCGAAAGCGTTATGGAACTGATAAAGATGGGAAAAAGATGATGAAATCTCTATAATAGATCCCCCTCACGAAACGAGGTTGTTAAGGCAACAATCACATTAAATAATTTTTCGCTGGCCATGAGAAACAACACTGGAAATTCTTACGATGATAAGAAAAATTAGTTCAATGTGATATTGATTTTAATAAAAAACAGAAGACAATTGATTCATTTTTCAAGAAATCTTCTTAATATAATGGATTATTAATTTACAACTACTTCTGCGCGCAGACAGCTTTGAATTCGGAATAAATGTATCCTCCTCAATATATAGGTAATAAAAAATGTATTAATTTATAATTTTAGCGAAATATTAGTTTGGCACGTTGTCCCCGATTCGGGACTTGAAAATATTATTTAAGATAGTCTATTAAATAATCGAGTATTAATTAATGGTTGGTTAATTGTGAGAGACCATTGGAGACTTGGACTGGTTGCTGGTTCATTCGCTGATTATTGAAGTTAAGTACCCAAGTTGCCCAACTAATCTTATTTGGCTGATTGGCAGGGCTCACACATGGCAGGGGATGGAGTGGAGCCTAGAGAGATTCTTTCATCACCATGAATTCTCGTCAAGGACCAGGAGTCCTCCATCAAATGGATTTTCAGAGTTTCATTGTGTTTAAATTCTTTTGTTTAGGTAAAGTGTATCAGATTGAGCGGGGAATACATGATCACCTGAAATGGCTAAGCAGTGAAACTTTTGAGATTTTTGTGGACTGTTTGAAAGCCTAAGATTAATGACAATGAAGTTCACAGTAACTTGGTTGTGAAAAAACTATGGCCCAGATGTCAACTTCATTAAATGCAACAAGCAACTATCTGGAACTGGAACTAAGGTTATGCTGAAATATACAAGCAGTTCTTTAATCACTTTAATCACCGTGCTACTACGATTTACAGTAATCTACTTTTGGTTTACTTTCTACTGAAAACAGCTCCAGAGTCCAGACTTCTTACACACCTACGAGTCTACAAATCTATCTAGTTTTCTTGTGCGGCCTCAACATATTCTTCAGCAAGCTTCTTCACCTTTTCACCTTCCTTGATGACAAAATTTGCAGTCTTGTCTTTCATGTGGTATCTCATTACTTTTTCTGTTGTTTTAGTCACTGCCCATCGATACTGTTCTGCTGTAATGACACCACTCTTGCATAGTGGCCTGATGTGCTCCTTGATGTAAGCTTCAACCTGAGAAGGATATTTAGTGATAACAAACAGGTCAGAGAAAGACAAAGCTTGAAAGATATAAAAAAATCCGAGTCCATAACTGTTTCAGCTTTTAAACAAACTACTTTCTGTTTCAGAAGAGTACTTTAACTGAATGCATTCCCACCTTCTGTCTCACTTTCTGTTTCAGATGAGTAATTTAATTCTGAAAAGCATTTCCATTTTGTGTTCTTGAGTTGATCACCACAACATACCTAGTCTACCATCAACTTAATTATAAACTAGTAACAATCCAAAAGATAAGTGCATGGTTAGTTTCAAAATGAAATATCTAAACTACCACTCTTCTTCTTCTTTCTTTCTTCTTTTTCGTTCTTTTTTCTATTCTATACACAATTAACACAATCCAACAGTGAACAAACTAACATTCAGAAAACTTAACTTACTTTCAAATGTTTGGAGGGAAATCAAATTAAATGTGTAAAATATATACGTATCGAAAACCTTGTGTTGGCATCAAAACAGTGGATGTGACGATTGATGCAAAAAGGCAAGTAAATGTCGCACAAGGACAACGTGAGTGCCTCTTTACCTTTTTAGATACGGAGTGACTGATCTCAGTCTGCTTGCCACTTTGGGGTTTCTTGTCCTTCGTCCTGACACTCTTACTCATCAAGGAGTGATTTGGTGAGTGATTCCCCTCAGAAGACCCAACTTCAGCGGGGAAACTTTCTTCGACCATTTTTTCTGCAGAACTCTCACCTTGATGTTCAGATCCTTTACTTATTGTGTGATTTACAATATCCCCACAACTAATGATTGACTTATTTTGCTCCATTGATTCTATTTTTGGAAATTTTTCTACTAAGGGTTCTTCGTCAGGGCCATACAGTTCTTCATATTCTGCAAAAGAAAGCTCCCCATCTAGTTCACCTTGTAACTGTTCTAATGAAGGACAAGAAGTATTTGTTGCCAACTCTAACATTGAGTTTTCCATGTTTCTTTCTTTGCTATCAGGTGGTTTTTCATCAGTTACTGTCCTCTTTTGGTCTTTAGAGTTCAGGGAATCATCTATCTTTTCTGTGTTAAGGGTAGAGAACACCACCTTCATTTTCATATCTACTTCCTCCGTTTGTGACGTGGATACATTTAAAAGCACTAGCACCAATCAGATCTCCATCTCCCAAATCATACTCAAAATCCCCATATATATCAAGATCTGGATGAGAATCCATATCAAACACACTGTCGGGTTCTTTTTCTGTAACACGGTAAGGACTGTCACCAGGGGAATTGGATACAAGTCCTGCCATTTTCAATGCTTCCTCGATTGATGGATCGGTGGAATCTCCTGGAGAAGGTTCTTCACTTTCAGGATGAGGTGGTGATGATAAAGAAGGATTTGATTCTTCAGGTCCAACAAGTTTGCTGCTATGTACATGTTGACGTAGAGCCTGAGAACAGAGATTTACATATACTAGTTTGCTACTTGACCTATCAAGAACATCCTTTTCAATGTTAACTGCATCTGCAACAGCCAACTCAGTTATAGCAGTTCTGCGGATAACAGGGAGATCTGCTAACTTTAAGAAGTACTCGGCCATACGGTGAAGTTGTGCCTGTACAAAAACGATAGCCAATAACATATAAGACAGATGCTATCCACATATATATACATATGTGTATATATATATATATATATATATATATATATATATATATATATATAGATAGATAGATAGAGAGAGAGAGAGAGAGAGAGAGAGAGAGACTTTCTGCTATACTTTCACTACACACCTGTCTAACTGATATAGGAACCTTATTATGACGACTTTCTGCTAGTACCGGTTTCATGTCTGCAGGCAGTTGTGCCTGCACAAACCAGTCAACAAAATGCATTCCCAGATCAGTTTCACATGACAGAATCATGACGCACATTACGTAAATCAGAATTGTCAATGAAAGATAAATTCACGTACCAATAAAGGGTAATTTCCTTTAAGCGCAGAGTTGTCTTCCTGTTTCCGTTGATTAGAATCCCTTTCTGTTACCGCTGTTTTCCTCGCGAGAACCTCCAGAGCCCACTTCCTTTTATCAATCTTCGGATCAGATTTACCAGGCGATTCCTTCACAGATTGGGCCTTCATTTTGGAATCATGGGGCATTGGTTTCCTACTAGCAGTTTCAACCTTCAAGCTAGGGGAAACGTTGATTTTCCTTTTATCACCAACTGAAGGACCACTAACTGCGGAGGTATTCTTAGAGTTGCGAATAAGGCTTTGGCCCACTCTATCATTATCGGTTAGACTTGAAATTTTATCCTCTAAATTTGTCTCGTTGTTATCAATCTCTGTAAGAACTGATAGAGGTTTGATATCATCCTTCCTAGGGAAAACAGAAGTATCTGCAAGATACAATCTGGATAGAATTGAACTTTTAGCATCATCTTCAGGCTCGCTATCCACATCTGAGCTCTCAGAACTCTTCCTCAGGAGATCAAGAACAGATTTCAGAGTTTCCATCTTTTCAGGTCTGCTAATATTTGTGGCACGATGCTTCCAAAATTCGACTTCCCATTCCCTGTCCCATGCACGTTTACGCCGTCCATTTACATTTCCGTAGATTTTCTTCGTTAAACTCTCACGTGTCTTACCCTTTTGCAGCATTGACTTTTTCGCCCTTGCAATTGAAGGATCGAGCTTTTTACTTGGCTCTGATTCAGCTTTCTTTCCCCCAACAGCAGCTCTAAATGCTTTAAGCAGCTTTGGGTCAAATGCATATTTGTTTAGATCTTTAGTGTCTTTGTTGCGAACTGCTTCTCTAATTTGGTTTCTCAGTTCCTCTAATAGTTTGGATGACTCATCCTCCACATTCCTGCGCATTATCTTCTTTACTCTTAATCCAGCTCCATTATCTCTTCCGTCAGATAACCTGACAGTAGGTTTTGATAGTGTCGCTCTGACAATTGTCATAATATCTGGAACCGCACGCTTCTTATAAGCAACATCATTTACCTTGTCATTTTCAGAAGCTGCTGGGAGCCTAGGGTGTTTCTGGGGTCCTCTTTTCAAGTAATCTTTAACTCCAGAGTTACATGCTGCTTTTGGGAACTTTCTATCAGCTCTTGCACTCTTTGCGGAAACTCCAGTATCCACTTTGACACTGTTTTCTCTAATCCCAATTTCAGAGTCTTCATTCACATCGATGTGACCACTACTATTACCACAGGCAGACAAATGAATCAGAAAACTGGTAACAAATCAAAGATCCAGCTAACTGAAACACACATTGATTCTTAGAAGAACCCCAATGGCAGTTGATATCTAGTTTGGTGATAACTACTGACCTAGGACTCATAACCTTTCTCTTTAAAGCATTAAAACCAACAGCAGACTCCTTAGCATCAGGTCCCAACTTTTTAGCTGAAGACAAAAAAGAGGGGTGAAAAAAAGAAAAAAGGAAAAAGGGAGTACATGCTTAGAGACTGTGTAAAGGAAATAAAACAGTTCTATACCACTCACTTCTATAAAAGGGAGATAAGGACACCCTATACACTCACTTCTATACCTGCTGCATGAGATCTTCCATGTGACTTTCAGTTGCATTAAAGTCATTCTTGTCAACTAAAAGAATACCAAGGAACGACCAAAAAGTGAGTCATTAAATCTCGAAGGGAACAGCCAATATACACAAAAGCCTCCAACTAAAAATGCATACCTGATAAAGAAGACTGCGAAGATAAGCCAAAATAAAGATCAAAATTGGGTACACTAATAGTTGGCTCACTCCCACTCGAGGTCATATCAGCAGCAGTTTTATCTCCATCAGAAATATCTGGTGCAACTTTTACTTGAACCCCATTACTCTTCAATTTGCCAGGAGTATCTAATGAGAAGGAAAGTGCTGACAAAGCCTCCGGCAGATTACTGTTTGGTTGTATATTATAAACAGATTCCATTTCCAGTGTGGTACTACTAAAGGTAGTGTAAGACAAAGAGTGCTCTTTTATTCTATCCTCTTTTGTGTCGAAGGCTGATGCAATATTATCATTCGGAACTTCACACTGCTTCTTTTCAACCGAGGAGACAACAACAGCAGTTTCTCCGGCATCAGCAACAGATACGTGTAATGGTTTAGACAATGCAGTCTCATCTGAACATTCATGATCAATTTCTGAAGCCCCGTCGAATTTATGTGCAACTTCATTAACAACACACCTGTGTAAATAGAAAACGAGGAGACAAAACAAGACTTTATCAAAATATTTTGCAAGAAATAATTACTGCATCCTGTAAACAAACATAAAGCACATGGTAAACCTAGGACCTGGGAAACAATATTTAATGGCTTCCAACAACAGGGATGTGAAGAAATCAATTTTCATAAATGTCACTGGTTAAGTTAAAACCATGCGCACATAAAAATCCCAGGGGTCTCACTCCTAGACAGACGGCGGCATTTTCGTATAGTGCATGATTACATTTCCTTTAGTTGTACATTTTCATATGAGTGCATAAACTCATATTTAACGAAGGCCGTGACTGAAGGGAGTGTTCTATTGGCTGCAAAAAGAAACAAGATATTTTATTTTTCTGAATTACCTTGGACATAACCACGAATTCTCGGATGTAGCTTCTGTATCAAATCCTACACAGAAAGCATGATACCTGGCTCCACAGATAAAAAAACCAAGTATTAGATGACGAAACATAAAAAAGTGGCAAACATAAGAAAGATTTGCACACCAGGTTAAGACAAAAGAAAAAACGGGTGAAATCACTGCCCAATAACAAGGAAAAGCTAAGAAAACAAGAATACTGGAAAAGCATGGAGAGGGCAGCAGAAAAATCAGAAACTTAATGTTCATTTGCGTTAAATTGGAACCTCTGCTTCCAATCTCTGCTACTAGCAACTTGACTATCTACAGACACGGACTTGAGCGAAGATAATATACCTAAATGGTGAATTTCCAGGTGACACATGACAACTTCGGAAATCCAAAGAATATTTTAGTCCTACCTCATTTAGCCTGGCTTCTGATACTTATAATTTTCTCTATCCTGAGATTGATCAAAAGTTATAAATCCTAAGAAAGCATGTTGGTGGAACCTGTAAGGTTAATGTTCAATAGAAGGACATCAAACACTGGTACGAAACTCCTTAGTTTTGTCTGAAAAATATTCAACTGATGCTATCCCACTACAATTTTCAGACTAACAACCCCAATCCCCTGCTACAACATAGTATTCTTTAAGAACCCATAAGAAAAGTTACCATAAATCACAAGAATCACAAGCGATTGATGTATCAAGATTTGGATCATCCTCAATTTTTGCTGAACCACTTCTTATCTTGCAGCCATCTCCATCCAAACAGATAACTGCCTACAAAGTGTTACATACAATTACATAGAAAAATGAGCTGCTATCATCATGGTAAATAACTTCAATAATAAGAAGACATGAGGCAAATGGAAAAGGGCATTACTTAATTACATTTTCATCAATGTAGTATGATGGAAATGAAAGAGTATTATTCAACCCCTGAATGCTCCATTCTTCATCTCTAAAAGCAAATAATGCCACCAAAAGTTTAGAGATGCAATAGTCCTAGTAATTTTGTATGTCCCTTTTATCCCGATTAATAATCATTTGAATTGGGATGTATTACAAAGAGAACAAAATAAACCACATACCCTGAGAGAAATTCATCATCAGCTCTGCCACTTCCAATCGTGTCGAATACCTTAAAAAAAAAAGAAAACAAAATACTTTAGTTCTGGAATTTCATATATAATATCTGCAAACTATTTTAGAAGAACTTATAGAGTTAAACTACAAAAACTTAAGAAAGCAGAGATGGATAAAATAAGCTCGTAAAAAAAACAGATACCATACAAATGGTACTTAAAAACAATTCGAGCAGTACAGGACTCTAGGGGAAAAGTGTGCAAAGTTAATGGATACTTACTGGAACACATGTGATCAATTGAAATTCTTTCTGACAAAGTGGGCACAAACTTGTGATTGTAGACCAATTGTCAATGCATGAAAAGCAAAACCTGAAAATGCAGAACCTTCATAGTAAAAATACATAAAAACATAATTTCCGAAGTTACTTTAGCAAACACTTTGAGGCGACTAAGCTAAATAAACAGAGACATCAACAACAATCTATATGAGCATACCAATGCTGGCAGCTGTCTATAGCACCCCTGTCTATGACAACATCCATGCATATCCCACATTTTTCATTCTCGAAAGAAGTGGTATCCTGCGAAGCGCAAAGGATGAGAATGTTAAAAAATTCAAAAATAGCAACAACCACAATTTGATTCATTACTTTTATTGTACAAGTGTACTACTGAAGGATGAGATGTGCTGAAAACATATAACCAGCAGAGGGATGAGATTACAGTCTCAAAATGCACCCAAAGTAACCGGTTTTCAGAAAAAGTACAACAGAACATTACTTACCATATCACCCATGATTGCAAAACTAGAATCCTCAACTTCAAGCAAGCCACTAGTATCTAATTCTGCCTCCATCTTATAACTCCAAGTAGTAGAATGTTAACTTCCACTTTAGTAGTCACCTGCCAAGAAACATTTAAGCTAAAAAGGGAAATATAGGTGAACCGATGCAGCTAATATGAAAGCTCCCATATCAGAAAACAAAAAGCATCACAGGGAAATTTCAACAGAATTTGATTAAAAAAAACTTTACTTATCCATCAAATTAACTGATCATAACAAAAATCTACACCCTAGAGTTGTTATTAACCTGAATGTTGCTAGATTAGATAAAAATTTCTCTGAAGTTACGAGTTCTTAGAATTTGGTTCACAAATGTTGCTAGACAGCTAGGGTTTTCCTACAAAGCATTCAATCCCTTCTATCTTTCCCAATCCTCTCTCCTTCATTAGTGAATGTGTAATTTCTTGTTGATGAGATCTAACCCTCTCAAGTTTGCCGATAATCATCTTTTGAAAGTACAAACCCTAATTCTCAGAGAAAGTACAGCAACGTTAAAAATGAAAATTAGGTTAGAGGAACAAATATACCTGAACTCCATCTTCTATAAACAAAAGCAGAAAGAGAAACAAGTGTGTAGGGAAAGAGGACAAAATTTGGACGGGATTTCTGCCATCCTATGGAGTAAACTGGTAATAAACTCTAACTTTCACCCTGGGTTGTCAACGGATCCGGTTCGTTCCAGGTAACACTGGACCCGGTAAAAAACGACGGGTTCTAACGTTCCGGATCTTCTTTTAGTGGACCGAATAAATCTAGAGGGATTTACTGTTTAGTCCAGAAAACCCGACCCGGATTACTGGCTAGTCCAGCACCAAAAAATATTTACTTCCTAGTCCAATTTTTTTTTGAAAAGAGTAAATTACTCTACTAACCCTATTATATAACATTACGTATAATAATACATATGTAGTATACTAGTATACTAGTATATACTAGTAGTAATTAGTAGTAACTAGTATGTAGTAATAACATATGTAGTATGTAATATACTAGTAGTAACTAGTATGTAGTAATAACATATGTAGTATGTAGTATACTAGTAGTAACTAGTATACTAGTAGTAATATGTTATGTATTGATACTACATATTGATATGTAGTATGCTATGTATTACTACATATTGACATGTAGTATGTTATATATTGATATGTAATATGTTATGTATTGATACTACATATTGATATGTAGTATGTTTGATATGTAGTATGTTATATATTGATACTACATATTGATATGTAGTATGTTATGTATTGATACTACATATCAAAAAAAAATTGTTATGTATTGATACTACATATTTTACTACTAGTACTAGTTACTACTAGTTTACTAGTATACTATACTATAGTAGTATATTAGTTTAGTATAGCAAAGTAGTTACATAATTTACTAGTAACAATAAGATATTTTTGTTACTACTAGTACAGTATATATTAATATGTAGTATCACCGTATTGATACTACTAGTATGTAGTAACATACTACTAGTAACATTTACATGTGTTGATACTAATTAGACCTGGAAGGGAGTTTTAGGAATTTATAAAATACACTTTATAGTCTCCACGAAGTTTTTGGACTAGAGAGTAAATAATCTAGTCCAAAAACATGTTTTTGGACTAGAGAGTAAATCTTTTCCACGGGTGGACTAGCCATTAACTGGGTCTGCTAGAACTGAACTAGCCAGTAATTCCTACATAAATCTAGGTAGTGAAAAATACTAGAACCCCCTACTATATGGGTTCAATATGTTAGAAGCCCCACAAAATGAATCTGTCACTATCAACTCCATACTTTCACTTTTTGATTTTTCTAGGCCCTGAACTTTTATTTTTGGGGTCAGGTTTTGAATTCTTCCGGATTGCTGACGTCAGCAACCTTTTTAATAAATTTAAAAATACCAAAATTAACCTCCAGTATTTATAGTCGTTTTATACAGTAACAGAAACAGAAAATCAAATCAATTAGTTTTTTAGCTCTCTCTTCTCTTTGCTCTCGTTTATTTTTTCTTCGGGAACAGAATTAGAATTTTTTCTTCACACGAATCGTTACATTGAAGAACAAGAATTCGTTAGTTTGTTGTGTTGAAGACGAGAGGAAGAACAACAATTCGTTAATTTTTTTCTCAATTTGTTGATGTTATTCACTGGATTTCAGATCTGACGAGAGTGAGACAACGCATTGAAGAACAACAAATAGGTTTGTATCAATTTATCTTTTTTGTTTGTATCAAATAGGTTTGATTCACTAGTTTTTCTGATCGATTTTTTGATTTCGATCTTCTACTGATTTTCGTTTTTTGTTTTGTTTCGATTGTGTTGAGTCTGAGAAGAGGAAGAAGACGGGTTGGAATAGAGAAATCAACATAGGTGTGTTTTTAATCTAGTTTTCAATTCAATTTATTTCGGTTTTTATGATTTGGATCTTTCTTATTCGTTTTTTGATTTGGTTGATACTGAGCATTATTTGGTTGATACTTACA
Source organism: Papaver somniferum (assembly GCF_003573695.1). NCBI lineage: Eukaryota > Viridiplantae > Streptophyta > Magnoliopsida > Ranunculales > Papaveraceae > Papaver > Papaver somniferum. The sequence goes on along the minus strand of NC_039364.1, from coordinate 166,682,349 downwards.
ACAGGATTGGTTGATAATGAGAAGAGGAATAGAAAAAACATTGTTTCAGAAGAAAGAAAACAACAAATATAGGTATGAATTTTATTTTAGTTTGATTTTAAAACTTCTTTTAATTTATTTATTTTATTATTTGTTGTTCTTGCATGTCCGATCTGAGAATTTATTGTTTACTTTTGTTGATACTGAGAGGAGTATGAAGAAACAATTTTGTTTCGGAAAAACAACTTCAAATTGATGTAGACATGTTGCTTTTTTTTTCGTTACAATATGTATAACTTGAGGTTACACATATATATCCTGATGTATTTTAAGCATGTGTAAAGAGGATGAAGATACAATTTTGTTTCAGAAGGAAAACAATTGATGCAGAGATGTTGTTTTTTTGTTACAGCATGTGTAACTTTAGTTTACACATATATATCCTGTTGTATTTTTAACATGTGTAACTTGAAGTTACAGATATATGTCATGTAGCATCTTTATTTGTAAACAATTGTATCATTTGTATCTTTTACTCATATTTCTATTGTTGAGTATGTTGATTGCTCATTGTATTATTTAGCTTGCCTCATAGAATATATTTCTCGTGAGGGGGCAACGCCCCTGGGTGAATTGCGTTCGTTTGTTTTTTTGATATTTTTATTGTATGTTTGTATTTTTCAGGTTGTCATGGATGTTGTTAGTTGCATTGTTGTTGTTCGCTACTTTTCAGATTTCATTACCATCCATGTTAATGTTGAAACTAAACTTGATGAGTTTAAGGAACAAGTTTGCAAGGAATGGAAGCAATTTACTCTACTTGGTATTTGTTTCTTCTTCCGAGAAGGTGGGAAAGAATTTCCGGTTGACTGTGATTATTCGCTTCAAGCTCTTGCATCCATCTCACATAGTAAAAATAAGACCAGTTTTGACATTTTCTTGCAAAATGTTACTCATGTAGCCTCATCATCTATATCTAGGGCAGCTTCTTCAATTTTTAATGGTTCTAGTATGTCTTCATCGAGAAATAATCGTTATGTTGGAATGTATTTGGAAGATAAAAGCAAACCTGCAAATCCTTTGTTATCGTATGGTTGGCCCAAGGTCCTTGGTGGATTGGTCACGTGTTTGTTGAAGGAGTTAAGCAAGTCAGGATTGCTTACACCAAGTATTGTCTTCGCACTGGTTTCAACATGGTTGTAACACATAATGAGCATTCTAGGTTCACGTCTAAGTGTGCAGTAAAAGAATGCGGCTGGAAAATTCATGCAGCTTCTATTGATGAAAGGAACGAAATGTTTCAGGTAGGTTTTCCGTGTGTCTGTCATCTTATGTTTTGTTACAGTATGTGTAACTTTGAGTTACACATGATGTTTTTTGCACCATATTGGTTTTTGGTTTATTTGTTTATATTTTATATAAACCTCTCAGGTCAGGGCTTATAACCCTGAGCACATTTGTGATGCTGGTGGGCGCAACTGGAATTAAAAATACTCCACCAGCTTCATGTCTAGTTTGATTGAGGAAGAAGTTCGGAAAAATCCTCACAAGAAGCCAGAGCAAATTGCAGATGATTTCCAGACCAACTATGGATTACCATGGAGTATTATCAGGCCTATAATGGTAGGGAAAAGGTTTACGAGACCATTTATGGTGACGATGTGAAGTCCTACTCACACTTGGTATGGTATATTAACGATATAAGAGAAAAAAAACCCAGATAGTGTGGTTGATTTTCAATTCGATCCTGCAACAAAAAAATTCCATCGCATTTTGATCTCGTTTGATGCATGCATCAAGGGGTACCGGTTTTGTCGGGCAATGGTATGCTTGGATGCTACATTCCTTACTGGTAGATTCATAGGTCGCCTGATGGCCGCTAAGGGAATCAATGGTGGTAAAGGTATGCTACTTTTCTGAACAACTGTAACTGACAGATACTACATAGTTGGTTAGGATGTGTGACTTGTATTTACACATTGTTTTCTGTTCTTTTTGCAACTTATTATTCTTTCATTTATGCACACTTTGTAGGATTTTTCCCACTTGTTGTGGCACTAGTCAGTTATGAGACTAACGAAAACTGGGAGTGGTTCTTAAGGAATTTGACTCAAGTTGTTGGTGATGGGAGGCCAATCACCTTCTTTTCGGATCGCCATGAAGGAATCTTGCGTGGTGTTCCACTTGTCTTTCCAGATTCATTCCACAGCTTCTACTACTATCATTTGAAGAATAATCTGCCATCATGGGCTCAGATCCTAGATACACGCTTGTGCTGGACCATTTCCAAGAAGCGACATACGCACTCTCACCTGAAAACCAGCTAAGGCCATACAAAAAATTAGAGATTTGAACTGCGATTGGGTGGATGATTACATCGAGACCGTCCCACCTGAATCATATGTGAATGCCTATTTCAAAGGTTGTCGGTATGGACGCACATATAGTACTCTAGCAGAATCACTCAATAGCTGGATTATGGTTCACAAGAAGATGCCTGCATCTGCTCTTCTTGATCAGGTTAGTAGAGTGTGTTTTTTTTTCTTTATTTCTTGTTTTGTCACTTTGTATATTCATAAGTTTTTTTCCTTTTCAGATTAGGATGAAAATAATGGTAATAATGGCACACCGTCGTGAAGATGGCGCTAATATGATGACTCCATTAACCCCAGAGCAATGTAGTTAATATCAGATATCAGTTTATCTCGGCCGGGACCGATACACTGGTACGACTTTATATCGAGGATATTATCGTTGAAATATCGGTATAATATCGGTTCCAAATTTTAAGATTATAATTTTACAACAAACATTTTCTGTTAAGATATAATAGATACCATTAATTTTATCAAAAACACAAAAGAGTAACTTCAATAACATTAAAGTTCACTACCTAAAATGGTTATTAAACAAGTTCAAACTAGAAACAGGAGAGTAACTTCAACAACTTTAAAGTTTACTACCTAAAATGGTAATTAAATAAGGATATTACAATTTTAATCAAAATCATACTAGTAATTATAGATATCGGCCGTTATTATCGGGAAAATACCCTTAATCTTTACCTAAAACGACCAATTTAATAATACCGGATTATCCTAAAAATTTCGTATCGGCTCATATCGGCCGCTATTATTGGTAAGATATTGTATCGCTGATATACTGCTTCTCGTATCGCTCCATAGCGATATCCGATATTTCGCCGATATATTGGTCGATATGGCCGATATTGACTACATTGCTCCAGAGTATGAGGAAAAGCTTGAGGATCTTCAAGATGAAGGTTTGGCTTGGAAAGTATTGGTGGCTAGTCCTACCGTGTTTGAAGTTTTTAGCGAAAGCACTCACGGAGTGGACCTCGAACACGAGACTTGCACATGTCAAAGGTTTTATTCTTATGCTTTATTTCTTTTTGTATGTTTTTGTTTTTTGAAAGTTTATAGAATGTGTATCTTATAGTTACATTAGATATATGCATGTGTAAATACTAGTTACACATTTATTTTGCAAGTGTAACTTAAAGATACACATCCTGTATATGCATGTGTAACTAGCTAATTTTTGAGTGTTTTATGATTTGCATGTGCAACTAACTGATCTTTTTATTGTTTTTGTTTTTTTAATGTGGCGCTCTATGGTTTACCTTGTGCTCATGCTCTTGCAGCCATACGGAAGATTAAACGTGAAGCTATTGATTTCATTTCACCGTATTTTACAAGCGACTATTTTAGGAAGACCTATTTGCATGTCATCCAGTCGATTCCCAACTACAACAGGCCTGCTGAAATTGAAAAAGACAACACCATCAACCCGCCTATCGTAAAGAAGCAACCAGGTAGACCCCGAGGAAAAAGAATTCTAAGTAAAGGTGAAAAGAAGGTAAAGAGGAAAGTTCATATTGCAGCAATTGTAAGGAAGCAAGTCACAACAGGGCAGGTTGTAAGAATCCTCTGAAGTATACACCCCCCTAGCTTTAAGCTGAAGAAGTTCATTTCTACATGCAAGTATTGATTTCATGTGTGGTTTCTTATTTGGCTTGGATTATTGTTTTTTAGTTTTCTTCATTTCTGTTTGCATGGACCAAACTTTTTTATTTTTCTGCAAGGATCATTTATTCATATCACGTGCAACGATCATTTATTCAGATTTTATATTTTGTGAGTACACAGGTGAGTATCTTCTGAATACAAGGGAAATGCATGTGTAACTTTGGTTTACACTTATAAAACATGGATGTGTAACTATTATTTACACATTGTTATTTTTACAAATTTCTAATTTAGCATGTGTAAATATGAGTTACTTAACTTATTTTTTCAGCATTTGACCCTGTTACACATTCCACTACCCTATCTTACTTGTTGACTGGAAACTGTTATTTTTTTATCGTATGTAAATTCAAGTTACACATCTTAAATTGATGTGTAACTTCAAGTTACTTCAGGTTACTTAACCTTTTGGATACTTCTGAAACCTTTAGGTTACTTAATTCACAACCTATTTATAGCAAGTATTATTAAATAGATAACTTTCTATTTAATTAAAGATATACTATCTGACGAAGTATAGAAGTTCTAACAACATGTTTTGCAAGTCTAACAAAAGTATAAAAGTTTCTTAATCCAAATGAGCTGCTTTGCATAAAAGTATAGAAGTTTTTCAATACGACGAACTGTTCTACAATAATGTTTAATCAGCCCTACTGTTTGCATCTTAAATAATCTTGTAAATCATGCTTGCTCTCATGTCACCCACCTTTTGAACCGTTACCCTATGCATGTGTGTGCCTACGCGAGATGATTGTGTTTCAAATTATGTATTCTTCATCCCACACTTCATGTAATAGCATACAAATAACAGACAATCAGGATGTGAACCTTATTTAGGCGAATTGATAGATCTGGCCTTCGGATTCAAATCAAGAAGAATTCGATAGTTCAATGCTTGACTTATTGCAGCTGCATAGGACTTAGCTTGCTCAAAGTGTTCTTTCTTCACAGCGCTTAACGAGTTCCTGTGGCACCAACCTGCAGCGCTATTCAAGTCATACTCCAGTAGTGAGAAATGGGTCTTGTTGTTACTCATGGGTGCGAACAATTTGACTGGTTTGCAATCACGATAGTCATTATCAAGCTTTTTAATCCAGAATTTCTTGAATTCATGCTTATCATTCAGAAAAGATTCTTGCATAAACATAAAGCAAAAGAATGAACGTTATAAATGCATATTGTATAAGTATGTGTAACTTTAAGTTACTTACAAGAAGATTTTAAATTTTTTGGATCTACATACAAGAATGAACATTATAATCCAAGAATTAGCCTTTTTTTAATCTACATACAAGAAGATTTTAAATTTTCCAATGTACTTACATATGCTTTCGGGGAGAGGGATATCGCTTTTTCATACTTGGGGTTTGAGTTCATCTTTGTCCTCAACCTACTAATGTAGAAGTCAATGACTTCCGAATCCAAGTAGGCCTCTTTGCTGGTTAGTTGAAGCATAAGTTCTCCACTTATATCAAACATCGGGCTACCATCGTCTTTGAATCCCATCCAAGCAATGTCTCTGCATTAAAAATAAAAAAAATTAAACCACATAACAGAAGTAAGACGCAACGTTTAACATTAAAATCTATATAACAGAATCAATAAGCGCATAACCTTTTTGGTTTCATTTGTATCTACTTACATTCTGTGATGTGTATTGAAGTATTCAAGTACTTTCTGCTTTTGATCGCCATCCATCATTTCAATAATTCTACAACCTTTTACATCCTTGCTCATTGTCCCATCATCTTCTTCAGCATATGCATCCATTGTTTCTTCTACCTATGAGACTGCATCCATTGTTTCTTCTTCTTCTTGAACTACAGACATTGTTTCTTCAATAACAATACCTTACTCTTCTTTGGCTGTCTTTTGTACTTTTGATATCTTGTTTCTCAGCTTTTCTGCTCCTCAGCCAGCGTTGTTGTATGATTCCAGGTTGGCTTTGTTCATTCACAAATCCCTTGACTAGTTCTCCAACAGGTAATGGAGTATCGTCTAGGCCAAGGCTAAAAGTAGTTGGATCACTACCAAGGTTCAGTTGAGTTTGATCTGTGCAACAACAAAAATAGGGATAATCATAAAAAAAAAAAGTTGTATTTCCTCATGATTGTGTAAACTAAAGTTACACTTGCATATACAATGTGTAATATGAAGTTACACATGCATATACAATGTGTAATATCAAAGTGTGTAATGTAGCCTTAAGTTACACATGCATATACAATGTATAAATTGAAGTTACACATGCATATACAATTTGTAAATTGAAGTTACACATGCATTATAAACAACAAGAGAAAAATATGGAATCAGAAGGAAAAAAATTCATAAGAAGTTACACAAGGAAGATGGTTTACCACTGGAGGTAGGTTCCGGATTCATCTATGCACTTCAGCTTAGTTAATGTTGCTGACAACTGCATCTATCATTTCAGTTACATCCGTCATATCACCAGGGTTAGCTCCTATTCGCACCAACCTGTAGGTCTCAGGATTGTCACACGGAGTTTGATGTATTGTAGCAGTTATCACCAACGAGTCATCAAACTGTGTAGAAGTAAAACTGTCATCAAAAGTTGAAGGTGTTGGCCGAGTTGGAGAAGTCATAACCAAACTGCCACCAACAGTTGCAGGTGTCTCTTCATCGACATTTGCATCATCACCAGCGGCTTTCTCCTGCGGCTCATCCACAACACCACCTTCTACAACTTTCTTCTGCGCCTCATTAGCAACAGGTGTCTCTTCATCAGCTTTCTTCTGCGCCTCATCAACAACATCTGCAGGAGTGGGCTTTTTCTTAGCAATTGGCCTTTTCTTTGGAGGAGTCTTGCATTTTTTCACACTCTTCATACTCGAACTGTATGTCCTGAGAGGTGCTTTGCGGCCCTCTGCAGTAGTTTGAGATTGCATAATTGTGGGTGTATTTCCAGCTGCAAGACTGACACATGGAACTGCATAAGGATCGAAATGAGAAATAATATTAAGGCTTTGTTTATTTAGGATGATGATGATGACGTTAAATTTTTTTTTTTTAAAAAAAGAACGAAAAACAACTCCTTACAATCTTCTTGGAAGGAAGTTTCAGCGTCATCTTTGTCTTGCTCAGTCTCTTCTTCGTACTCTTCTTGTTGATGCTCAGTTCCTCCATGTCCTTGTCCACCATCTTCTTGTTGCATAAACTCTTCTTGGGTCACTTTGTAAGGTTCAATACCCATCGCTTTCATAATGTTGCAACATACAATGTGCTTCTCGAATTTTTGTGTGTCGGTAAGGTCCCTTCTATTATACCTCCTCTGGCAATTTCACGCACTTCATCAAACATTTCTTGCTTTGCTTGTAGTTGCTCTTTTAGTTTTTCGTTCTCAATTGTTTGCTCTCTGAGCCACCTTTTCAGCTCTTCTTTGCTTGGTTCCACGGCTGCTATACCAAGATGCTTTTCAAGCTGTGAAAACTCATCCACAAAGCTAGCAGTTGGCTGCAATTAACAGATGGAGAGGTTAAAAAGAGATACAAAAATGCATTTGTAACTTTAAGTAACACAATGTAAATATACAAAATGTAGTTAAGTTCACTGGTATCTGCATGTGTAACTTTACACAAGCACATTTATATATATGTGTAACTTAAAATTACACAAGCTCATTTGCATGTGTAACTTACAGCTACACATGACAAAATCTGATGATGTCCAACTACCAGATGCATTTGTACCATAATTATACAAAAATATAAACCAAGTAACATAGAACACTTACTGAAAACTCTGTCATGTTTGTCCTAGATATGAAATCCGAAATCTGTTGTACATCCCACCTTCCAACCCTTGGGATTTGTTGTTCGTGGTTTGGAACTTTGGGGATTAAACCTGCTGGTGTGTGCTCAACAAACAAGATCTGCAACATATAAATTTAATTAGTCGATTGAATGAAGTAGTTTTGATTGTGGTACTAAGGATTCGATTCTCGGACTTTTATGAAGATTTGGTTTTTGATTACTAAAAGAATTTACTAAGACAAACTAATTAAAGTTAATTTTTAATTTATCAAGGAGAGATGATTCTAGGGTTTTGGATTCCACTACTTCCAATATTTGTAAATTCAATAACAATTTCTTTGACAAAATACTCATATTTTACTCAAAACAATTTCGAACCCAATCTCATGCTTTGGAAGATATGACGTTACAAGCTCTTTTTATGACTCTTGTCACTATTTTAAGGCCTAATTCTCCTTCGCTTATAAAAGATCGGTAGAAATTACCCAAAACAATTATTACGAAGCATGTAAAGAAGAACGAATTTTTAATAATTTTAAAGCACAATATTGGAGTATTTTTTGTCATAGAAAATAATTACTAAAAATTACGCATCAAAAATAGCTTCTTCCAAAACCCTAGAAAAGAAATTTAGCTACTCATGAATCGAGAATTGAAGAAAACTTGATTAATCATTGTATTCAAAAAGATATAAATATGCTTACAACAATTTTTGGTCGCCAAAGGTATTCAGCCACGAAGCTGTTACAATAACTCAGTTGTGAAAGATCTACTGCAACTAAAATAGTGTACGATATTGTCCTTATGTTGTTGAATATAAGACTGCCGCTGCGACTGTTCTGAACGGCCTATGTTCTTCGTGTTCTTGAATTTTGCAGCAGCAGGTAACTTTCTGAAACTTGTGATTTTTTTTCGATTCAGTAGTATCTATTCTCTCCTGGTTTCTCCGTATATCGACTCTGACTCAATCGAAGGCTATATATACACCACAGAACCCTAAATTTCTCGATTAAATATCTTATCTTTCCTCCCAAGTCTCGTACTTTCCCTTTTTCTACATGGATTATCTGTGTTGTCAAAACCTTTTCTAACCAATAGAATACAGTTGTAAGATCATACGTGTACTGTGTAATCGAAAATATTCCCAAACTGCACGTAACTTCCTTTGTTTTCAACTCAAAATTTCCCTGTAAGAAAACCAAGAATATTTCTCCTTCTCTGTTAACGCAACAACCGTATATATAACCAGATTTGATTCCTTCTTTTAGATCCAATACACGTCATTCTTCCTTTTTTTTATTAGGTAACAATGTATCCAGACCGTAGAACCCTTGAAATTCTCCCAAACATGCCAAACTCGAACCAACAGAAACCCGTGAATATTTCTTCCACAGTTTTGCTTCAATGTGGTGATTCAACCCTATTTTCTCGAATCCGGAAGATATACCAATCCTGTTTATCTGTAACAAGCTCAGTCCAAGTCAAAACAGCGATTGAATCTCCTTCTAACTTACTGAAAAATTAAACTCTAATTCTGGTACATGAAGAACAGGTTTCCCGCCAATTTTCGAAAGCTCTGATTTAGCTTTTCCCGATTATATAGCCAATTCTAGTCGAAACTAAAACCATCACCAGATCTGTTAAGTCTATTAGGACGAACCCATTTAGTTTCAGGGCTTTAGTCTCACCACAACTTGCCTAAAACACAAACCCTAATTCTGCAGCCATTAAAACCAGCTTTCCCGCCAAAATTTGAAATTCAAATGGAGAAGATGACCTTCCCCTTATCCAACAACGGTGTCCCTTTAGCAATTTGGGCTACGTTTAGCAATTTCTTGGGGTGCGAATAGAAATTTGTGGGGTACAAAGATGACTTTTGGGCTGTATATAGTGAAAAACTGCTAGGTGACTTTATCAACTCCTCCGGGACATTTCTGGGGGTGCCTTTAACACTTTTCTGGGTGCTTTTAGTAGTTTCTCGAGCCGCCAATCCATCTCTTACCTCTCATATTCACTTCTTTTCTTCAATTTTTATACATCACTAAGGTTGCCATGCTTTTCAGACAAAACTTGCATCACTAAAGCCGACATGCCTTTCAGAATGAGATGAAGAATTAAAAGTAAATAATGAGAAATAAGTCGCCTCTAACAGCAGTTGCACATGAAATGACACTTTAGCCCTTTTAAGCGACGTTTCTTCTTCTTTTGCTCCAAAGTACCTAAAACTCAAAATTAAACATAAAATACATAATTTACAAGAAAACTTATCAAAGAAAGCATAAAAAATAGATAAATATCAAGGTGTTTTAGACCCCTATCATTGAACAAAAATATCTACAACGAAACAATAAAACTAATTTACAACAGTAAAGTAAAAATATTATCCATACCAGTAGGTATGGCACACAAGCTTTGACGTTTGTAACACTACCAGCATTTTCTAGAAGTTGGGTAAACAAGTACTCGTGTATTAAATCGGGCCATGACACTTTGAGCACAGTCTCATAAGTCCCGATAATAGCAAGAAATTTCACATTCACCGCGCTTGCGTTTATGTCCCCGAAAAAGAGTACAAATCAAAGATAGAATCCTATCATATAAACTACATGTTGATTATCAATCTTTCTCATCTTATTTCTGTTCATAACCTGTTTTATCTTGTCTATGATATTCCTCTTGGTCACCGACGTTGTATGTGTTGTTTGTTTATTATCACTAAAGTACTTGTTGTATAAAACGTTATCTTCCAAATCGCCTATCTTAAACTCTCTTAACAACTTTTGACCCTTTCTACTTCCAGTCCTCTTCATCGCAAGTATACCAGCAAAATTTTCTGGTGTGGACTCTATATACTTATCACCAAACTTGAACAAATACGACATGTCACCATCTATGTCAAAGCAGTTCAGAAGCTTTTGTTGATGTTGGTTTTTAGTTCAGGGCTAAATTTGTAAAACCTTAGATTTAATGTGTCGTCACTCTGCAAAGAAACAGAGCTATGTAAAATTGATGAGTGTTCAACCTCTCCACTGGCGCATTTATTGAGCAACTCAATATATTCACATGAAATTTATCCAGAATGGTGCATGCAGCAACAATCCCAGATATTCTGTAAATTTCAGCACCTTGCCTATATTGTCCAATTAATATGAGCTTCTTTGAATGATTTCTGTCTTATGTTCCCCGGTTGAACCATTAATATTGATATAACATGACAATTAATATTCACTCGCAGCAGAGTAGCATGAATTTCCCGAAATATCAAGGTTAAGGTCTTTGCATAAAAGTACTCAATAGGAAAGCATACTGCTCTCCGGCAATAAATTTAAAGAACTCTATGCAGAGTTCGATCAATTTTGTGCATGATAACTCACGAAAATCAAATCTCAACCCTATTAATTTGCAAAATTAGGGTTTTGCGCCCCGCGCAGTATGTCAGACCCCGCTGGTCGAAACTAAACCTAGGCAAGCTATGCAATTGATCCGCCATGGATTAGTAGGTACAAAATCCTACCCAAAATCAGAAAACAAGGGATAAAAGAGGAGTCGCGGAAAATAGGATCAGCAGCAAAGGGAGGTGTGGCCGTGCCATTGTCCAACCGGCGCCACTTGCAGATGGCCACACCCCCATGCTGCTTGACCGGCCCTCCTATTTCCCATCGACCAATCAAGTCGCTTTAAACCCGCCACACGCACACTAGTGTAGCCACTCCCATGTTTGATCGACCCCTTTTCTATTGACCAATTAGGTCGCAAACCTGCCACAGTACTAAAAGAGGCAAATTGTGCCAGATGGTCACAATGCCAAATTGGCTTTCCAAAGCCGCGCCAACATGCTAATGGCATGCCAAACGTACCATTCCGCTCTAGCGTGCTAATGGCATGCCAAACATACCGTGTCGCGCCAATACGCTAACCGGCATGCCAAAGTGCCACTTTGCCGCAGCAGCATGCCGAGCATGCCAAACGTGCCACTTTGCCGCAATAGCATGCCGAACGTGCCAACGTGCCATAAATAGGGCGCCTACGTGCCAACCCACCTCCTGTTCGTAGCCAACGCCATAACGAATTCCAATTATGGTATTATAATCAGAAACACGACTTTGCTTTAGTGACATTATTCGAAACCCTAATTTCCAATCGTGGCCCAAATTACGCCACTTTGGCTCCCACAACATGCCACGAGCCATGCGGGACTAAAAATGGCGCCATGTTATGGCCACTCATATCCTCCCTTGCTCCTGTGGCCATCCCCATGTTATGGCTCTGCCATAATTCCTTTGGCGTGGCCATGGCGCCGTTCGCACAAAAAACGTCACCGTGCCACGACCACATGCCACATGCGCAAATTAGGGTTTCGATATGCCAAACACTAATTTAGCTAAGGTTGCCACGCCAACCAAGCCAAGTAATGCTCCCTAGGGCATTAAGTTTGATATGACAACTGGAGCCAATGTTGCCGAAGCCATATTTAGGTCTAACACCAATATGCCAAAATCCTATCCTTGGACATGCTTCCAAGCCCTTAACTTTGGCCACAGCACCAAATCCTAGCTTTGTTCATGCCACATGCGAGGCTATGCCACCATGCCACAGGTGCGGCTATGCCACCATGCCACCAGCATGTGCCAATGGCTCGACTATGCTATTAAAAGATGCTAACGGTATGTGGCCATAATCAATGGTCACCCTCTCGCATGAATTACAATCTCAGCCGTCCAAATTCGCCACAGAATTGACAGGCCCATGGTAAGTTTTAGGCGACCAGCAAGCCTAATAGCATCACATGCTATTCTCTTACGGCAAGTCTCATGACTTTGACTTACCACACATGGCTATTTGCTACTTAGTTGGCGTATAATTAATCAAAGCATCCAGGTCTTGTACACAAGATCCACTCTGCAATCTATTACACTTTTCCATACTCGAGACATCAAACATGTCAAAAACTGGGGGATGCTCATTAGGGTATTGGTCTGGCGATTTACAGCGTGCGGCGTGCAACACGCCCATCATAAGAAAGTGTCAGGAAAACGGGGAAGTTAGTGGCGGCAAGAAGTAGTGGGTGTAAACAAACCCGTTCCTTCATATTGGAGGCGTGGTTTCTGGCAGTTACACATTACTCCACTTCTCCATCACTCAATCACTCCCATTTCCTACGAGATCAGGGTGCGTACAATTATGACTTATATAAATAGGTTTTACCTATCTCGACCAAAACAACAGAGTTTTGGTTAACAACAACACAAGTATCCATAAAAAACACAAAATAACTGATAGCTTACATTCCGCAAGCCAGTTCCATATTCTGATACAAGTCACAAAACAGCCAAACCTTCAGAACCAACCATTCTGGTCTCAACACCTTCTTCGCTTCCCTCCATATGACCAACCCTTCTCCTTCACTTTGTGACCGAAGCAAGACTGAAACGACCATTTCTTGGTTTAGGCCAGGATTGTACAGATTGATCTGTCGAATCTAAAGTACTCTCGTGCAGTGCATTTGTTTAGGTCTAAATTTGTTTCTCATCAACACACCCAAATTTACCAAAACCAATTGGCGACCACAGTGGGAGATTAATCTCTCGGTTGTGAAGCCAATTTCACAATTTTCATTCCAATCTTCTCAAACTCAAGATGGTGGGTCTTAGATATAAATTCAATCATTAACCAGAATTCACTTCAATCATCAATCCCAACCTTTCGCTTCATGAGTTACCACGGCCATCCGAAGCACTTCCAAAGCCGCCAATGCTCGAATCACCATGGAAGAGTATGGCAAACCGTCTTTGGCAAAAGCCCGCAAACATTTGCTCGGAGAGCGCCAGAGATGACACAAAAATGTTGAATCCTTGTCTGAGGTATGTGCCTCCGCCAACGACGATGCAGACAGAGTATGGGGCCGTATCGAACGAGAGCAAAAGGGAATGACCAACACCAATGTACCGTCCGCAAGCGCAGTCGACACATCCCATGGCGTTACATCCTTTAGCACCAATGCCAGCAGAAGCATCCCCTTTGGCGTGACGCCTCCTATTACCAGAGCCAGAGCCGCCGTTACTCCTAATATTTCTTCGAGCATGACGCCTCCGATCATCACCAGGGCTGCTACCACTTCTTCCTCAAGACGAGAGACTGGAGGAACTAGAGGAAACCAAACTCCCATTACCATTATCAATTTAATGGAGAGACAAGAAGTTCCCGCCAAAGCTCAGATGGACATGGCCACAACTCAGAAGGAGCGAAGCAATGAACATCCGAATGATTATGTCAAGAGATTCAGAATTCAGACTCTAGATTGTCATGATCCAAAGGTGACTGAACATCATTTAGTGGAGTTGTGCATTAATGACATGGTACCCGTCTATCGCGCTCTACTGGAGAACCTGCATTTCTAGACGTTTTCTGAACTTCATGAAGCTGCTAAGCGGTCGACTACAACAGCACCAACCCTTCTAGAAAGAACCAGGCCTTCTAAGAACGAAGAGCCTCATGATATTCGTGGAAGCATACATCTCACAAACATGCAATACAACCTTCAGTCTTCTGTAAGCAGTTTCACTGAAGCAGCAAGAGAAAAGCCACCGCTCTAGAGATGCAACATCTTGCGCATCCGAAACCGCCAACTCTAACTCTAGTACCGCATGCGCGACGACCACAATGAGAAAACCACGTCCAAGTTACACCATATCTGGTTCAACGGCAACAACATCAATGAGAGACGCTTTCAGAATTTCCTCTCCCATAGAGAGAGTAGTTGAGTTACCGAAGGAGATTGCACCTGGGGACTCGAGAGGAATACCTGAATTATGATATGTTCTGGGGCGCTCATGGATACGTAGCAAGAAAACGGAACTAGGATTATCTCCTTCACCAGTGTCTATACCTGAGAGGATCTCCAACAAGCCATCTAATCCTGAAGATTATTTGATGTTGTATGGACAACTCGCAAATGTGATAAAATTGCCCAGAGAGAGTGTAGCAGCATTTGTTCGCAGGTTCCACACACAAGTAAGTCTCGTTGAACAACTCTATTTAAACCCGGTTATTTTTCGTCCCATCAAGACCTGAGGACTTTTGTTCGTCTATCAATCTGTCATCATCCTAATGTCATCACTAACGCCTGATGCCGCTTACTCACGGGAGAGCCTAATATACCCAAAGACCAATCATGCGCGAAGGACATGCCTAGCGGAGACAGAGCTAAGTAACTATCCTTAAACTAAATGTTTTATATCTATTAGGCCTATCAAATAAATTTTAAATATCTTAGTGTTGAGACGTGCAAATTCCTCAACACTTACCATTGTGTTGCCAGGCGTACTGCCTCAACACGTTTTCCTCTTAGTGTTGAGATGTGCAAATCCCTCAACACTCACCATTGTGTTGCCAGGCGTACTGCCTCAACACGTTTTCCTCTTAGTGTTGAGATGTGCAAATCCCTCAACACCCATCATTGTGTTACCAGGCGTATTGTCTCAACACGTTTTCCTTTTAGTGTTGAGATGTGCGAATCCCTCAACACTCACCATTGTGTTACTAGGCGTACTGCCTCAACACGTTTTCCTCTTAGTGTTGAGATGCGAAAATTCCTCAACACTCACCATTGTGTTGCCAGGCGTACTGCCTCAATACGTTTTCCTCTTAGTGTTGAGATGTGCAAATCCCTCAACACTCACCATTGTGTTTCCAGGCATACTGCCTCAACACGTTTTCCTCTTAGTGTTGAGATGTGCAAATACCTCAACACTCACCATTGTGTTGCCAGGCGTACTGCCTCAACATGTTTTCCTATTAGTGTTGAGATGTGCAAATTCCTCAACACTCACCATTGTGTTTCCAGGGGTACTGCCTCAACACGTTTTCCTCTTAGTGTTGAGATGTGCAAATCCCTCAACACTTACCATTGTGTTTCCAGGCGTACTGCCTCAACACGTTTTCCTATTAGTGTTGGGATGTGCAAATCCCTCAACACTCACCATTGTGTTGTCAGACGTACTGCCTCAACACGTTTTCCTCTTAGTATTGAGACGTGCAAATCCCTCAACACTCACCATTGTGTTGCCAGGCGTACTGCCTCAACACGTTTTCCTATAAGTGTTGAGACGTGCAAATTCCTCAACACTCACTACTGTGTTGCCAGGCATACTGCTTCAACACATCTTTCCTCTTAGTGTTGAGACGTGCAAATTAATGAACACTCACTACTGTGTTTCCAGGCATGCTGCTTCAACACATCCTACCTCTTAGTGTTGAGACGTGCAAGTTCCTCAACACTCACTACTGTGTTGCCAGGCATGCTGCTTCAACACATCTTTCTTCTTAGTGTTGAGACGTGCAAATTCCTCAACACTCACTACTGTGTTGCCAGGCATGCTGCTTCAACACATCCTTCCTCTTAGTGTTGAGACGTGCAAATTCCTTAACACTCACTACTGTGTTTTCAGGCATACTGCCTCAACCTATCATCACCTTAGTGTTGAGACGATGTAATTCCTCAACACTCATTATTGTGTTGTCAGGCATCATTGCCTCAACACATCTTCATATTAGTGTTGAGGCGCGCAATCTGTTCATCACTCACTCGTGTTGTCAGGCGTCACTGCCTCAACACATCATAGTGTTGGCGGCTCCACCACCTCAACACTCATCCTTGTATTCAAGGATCAACTTCCTTAACACTCATCAGTCGAGGCTCCACTACTTAAATACGTCATTTTAGTGTTCTCGGCATCAACGTACCATAAGGGCGATTGCTACTCGCCTCGACATTTAATTAAACATATCCTGCTCAAAATCCGAGCCAGCCTCTATCCTGGTAATGTACGCCAAGCTTCTCTCGTGAATTTCTTTGACTGTCACCATCTAATGCTTACCCCGCAATAGCGTCACTATTACGTGCTAAGCAGGGGACTTAATGTTGATAGTGGTTTTTAGTTCAGGGCCAAATTTGTAAAACCTTACATTTAATGTGCCGTCACTCTGCAAAGAAACGAAGCCATGTAAAAGTGATGAGTGTTCAACCTATCCACTGGCGCATTTATTGAGCAACTCAATATATTCACATGAAATTTATCCAGAATGGTGCATCCAGCAACAATCCCATATATTCTGTAAAAATTTCGGCACCTTGCCTATATTGTCCAATTAATATGAGCTTATTTGAATGCTTTCTATGCTATATTCCCCGGATGAACCCTTAATATTGATATGACATGACAATTAATATTCACTCGCCGCAGAGTAGCATGAATTTCCCGAATATCAAGGTTAAGGTATTTGCATAAAAGTACTCAATAGGAAAGCATACTGCTCTCCGACAATAAATTTAAAGAACTCTATCCAGAGTTCGATCAATTTTGTGCATGATAACTCACGAAAATCAAATCTCAACCCTATTAATTTGCAAAATTAGGGTTTTGCGCCCCGTGCAGTATGTCAGACCCCGCTGGTCGAAACTAAACCTAGGCAAGCTACGCAATTGATCCGCCATGGATTAGTAGGTACAAAATCCTACCCAAAATCAGAATACAAGGGATAAAAGAGGAGCCGCGGAAAATATGAACATCAACAAAGGGAGGTATGGTCGTGCCATAGGCCAGCGGGCGCCACTTGCAGATGGCCACACCCCCATGCTGCTTGACCGACCCTCCTCTTTCTCATCGACCAGTCAGGTCGCTTTAAAACCGCCACACACACACTAGAAGTGTGGCCACGCCCATGTTTGGCCGGCCCCTTTTCTATTGACCAATTAGGTCGTTCTAAACCTGTCACAGTATTAAAAGAGGCATATTGTGCCAGATGGTCACAATGCCAAATTGGCTTTCCAAAACCGCTCCAACATGCTAATGGCATGCCAAACGTACCATTCCGCTCCAGCGTGCTAATGGCATGCCAAACATACCATGCCGCGCCAATACGCTAATCGGCCAAACATGCCAAATGTGCCACTTTGCTGCAGCAGCATGCCGAGCATGCCGAACATGCCAAACATTCCACTTTACCGCAGTAGCATCCGAACGTGCCAACGTGCCATAAATAGCGAGCCTACGTGCCAACCCACCTCCTATTCGTGGCCAACGCCATAACAAATTCCAATTAGGGTATTCTAATCAAAAACACGACTTTTCTTTAGGAACATTAGTCGAAATCCTAATTTCCAATCGTGGCCAAAATTACGCCACTTTGGCTCCCACAACATACCACGAGCCATGCGGGACCCAGAAAACCCTAAAAATGGCGCCATGCTATGGCCACTCATAGCCTCCCTTGCTCATGTGGCCATCCCCATGTTATGGCTGTAACACCCCGATTTTCGGGCCCGGATCTTGCTCGGATCCCATGCCCGAAAACCCGAAGTGCTACTTCGATACCATAGCCGAATCCCGGCTACTAAGCCCAAGCTCGTTAAGTAATTCATTTGGGCTTAATTAATTTATGGTCAAGTTACCATTTCTATCGCAGCGGAATACTTAGAAAATTATTTAGGATAATCTAACCATTGATTTAATCTAAATTTAAAGCCACCGGAAACAAAACACATTTTAGTTCTCAAATAAAAATACTAACACCGTTCATGTTTCATGATAAATTAATAAGTAACGATTTCAAAACCAAATTGTAAAACTGAAAAACAGATAAAGGTAGATTCCTAGAATTTTATAGGCTTCATACGAGTTCCAAAATTCATTATATTTATATGGATTAATCAACACTGCTAACACTATTGTTCATAAATTTTCTAGAATTTTTAATTAGAGATTAGCAGACCAAGACCACAATCAAACTCATAGTCGACCAAACCTGCAGAAAAACAAAACCATGACACTCTGTTTTAAAAAAATTATATTAAATCGCTTACAACTCAGAATTGGATGAGTCTTGTCATTTTAGAAAGATAAAACATAGATGGTGATTTCCTCCGTGGACACTAAGATCTAAAAGCCAATGTATCATAGCTCTTAATAGGATTTTTATAAGACATTTAAAACGGTCAGATATTTTATGGATTTAACACTCGTATAAAGAATTATTTTAAAAATAGTTATACAACTCAGAAAATTCTATGAATTTTACCAAATGTCCCTTAAGATGTTTTACATTTATTACAAAAATAATAATATCAAAACCTGTTGGTAATTTAAAATGATGATCAGTCAACTAAACATCATACAATATTTTTACAGCATTCAAACTAAGATTAATTAAATCTTAAAAATAGAATTTTAGGCATAAATGATAACTTTATACATCTCTAATCATTCTCTAGGCTCCAAGTTAATCAACTTCCTTCTCATGCATCAAATCTGGAATTTTTGTCATAATGCGACGTGAGTTGTGACACCCAGTAGGCAAAGAAGCAACAAAACATTTTATGCAATATTTTTCAATTCCTTTTAAAAACATCTAACATGATTAACAACACCGCAAACACATGGAAACACCTCATCCATAAACAACAATAAATTCAATCAATCCGCTCGACCCAGGGAGCCCCACGTGGGTTTAGGGAAACAAAACCGTTCCCAAGGATATCTCGTATCCCTTCAAAAATGTTTTTAAGAATCATAATCTATGAACCGCAGCCCAACATTCATAATCATGCTCACAACATCGATTATCATCCATATATTAGTGAAAACTTGCAAACATAAACTTAATTAAAAGAAACTTAAATAAAAAAAAGGTTTTTGATTGTGTTGCGCCTATCTCAAACGTTAGCAATAATCCTAAGGAAAAACAGATGCAAAATACGGGATGCCAAGAATCCCCAAGTTCCACCCGTGAACAAAAGTTCTTTCTCTTCCTCTTATAAGATGATATGTATGTGACAATGAGGTTTTAACACTGCTCGCCACCACAAGCAAAAACAGTTTCTCTGCTGGTAACCTATTCTATTTTTTATTTTATTTTTCTATTTTCAATGTTTCGTCTCGCAAGGTGCGCAAAGAAGAGGACAAACCCTAACAACGAATGCCTTATATAAGATTTCTATTAAACCTTAAATTTTCCAAACATCTCGCATGCAGTAAATGTGGATTGAGCAAATTTTATCTCTCACCGAGTTATTATGGGAAGCTATGTCAATCCAAATTACTTAAATCTAGTGAACGGTCCAATGAGAGCTCAACACATAGCAATGTGACATATGCTAACCGATAACAATGTGAGTTGTGGCAAGACGAAACAAAAGAATATGGCAACAACAAAGACCTTTTCAAAACACAATTTTAGCTTATTCTAGCATGGCAGACAAATTAAGTCACCAATCTAGTACCTGGTTGACATGTTGAGAGGGTACTTGGTCGGCCCACTTAAATTAAATCTTAAGGTTAATATATAGGCCCATTAAAGAAGGATATGATGAATATTAATCAGGCCCACTAGCAAAACTATAGTTATTTTTTACTAATTACTCTAACCAATTATAAAGCAAAAATTCGAAATTACCAAACTAGCCTTTTTTGTAAAAGACGAAAATACCCTCGAAATTGGAACGGATATTACAATGGCTCCACCGTAATTCCTTTGGTGTGGTCATGGCGCCGTTCGCACAAAAAACGTCACCGTGCCGCGGACACATGCCACACGCGCAAATTAGGGTTTCGATATGTCAAACACTAATTTAGCTAAGGTTGTCACGCCAACCAAGCCAAGTAATGCTCCCTAGAGCATTAAGTTTGATATGGCAACTAGAGCCAATGTTGCCGAAGCCATATTTGGGTCTAACACCAATATGCCAAAATCCTAGCCTTGGACATGCTGCCAAGCCCTTAACTTTGGCCACGACGCCAAATCCTAGCTTTGGCCATGCCACAGGCGCGGCTATGCCACCATGCCACAGGTGCGGCTATGCCACCATGCCACCAGCATGTGCCTATGGCCCCACTAAGCTATTAAAAGATGCCAACGGAATGTGACCATAATCAATGGTCACCCTCTCGCATGAATTACAATCTCAGCCGTCCAAATTCGCCACAGAATTGACAGCCCCATGGCAAGTTTTAGGCGACCAGCAAGCCTAATAGCATCACACGTTATTCTCTTGCGGCAAGTCTCCTGACTTTGACTTACCACACATGGATATCTGCTACTTAGTTGGCGTACAATTAATCAAAGAAGCTAGGTCTTGTACACAAGACCCACTCAGCAATCTGTTGCACTTTTCCATACTCGAGACATCAAATATGTCACAAACTGGGGGATGCTCATCAGGGTATTGGTCTGGTGGTTTACAGCGTGCGGCGTGCAACACCCCCAGCATAAGAAAGTGTCAGGAAAATAGGGCATTTAGTGGCGGCAATAAGTAGTGAGTGTAAACAAACCCGTTCCTTCATAGTGGAAGCGTGGTTTCTGGCAGTTACACTTACTCCACTTCTCCATCACTCAATCACTCCCACTTCCTACGAGATCAGGGTGCGCACAATTATGACTTATATAAATAGGTTTTACCTATCTCGACCAAAACAACAGAAATTTGGTTAACAACAACACAAGTATCCATAAAAACACAAAAGAACTGATAGCTTACATTCCGAAAGCCAGTTCCATATTCTGATACAAGTCATAGAACAACCACACCTTTAGAGCCAACCATTCTGGTCTCAACACCTTCTTCGCTTCCCTCTCTAAAACCAACCCTTCTCCTTCACTTTGTGACCGAAGCAAGACTGGAACGACCATTTCTTGGTTTAGGCCAGGATTGTACAGATTGATCTCTCGAATCTAAAGTACTCCTGTGCAGTGCATTTGTTTAATTAGGTATAAATTCGTTTCTCATCAACACACCCAAATTTACCAAAACCGGCAGAAACAGTTTTCACCCATAAACAGCTTTGCAACCCCGTGCTTGTTAGTAGTTATTTGTTTCACTTTCACTTTCGCATCGTATTCCTCATAATACATCATTACAAACTCTTCATAAGTTTCATCCCTAAGATATTTTACGGCTCTAGCAGATAGGCCTATTGGTTTTATCTCTTTGACCAAATCCTTAATCGCGTTGAATGAATGTCTTAACTTTCCTGTACACATCACACAAAAAAATAACATGAATCAATATGTGTATCTTTCCAAGTATAATCATGTTTATCTTTTTCCAAGAACATAAACTGAATCATGCTATATAATGTGTTGTGTAACTTTAAGTTACACATGCATATAAAGTTGTACCTTTAACTTACAGACCCCATTTTTGATGTGTAACTATCAGTTACATAAGCTAAACACTATGCAAGGCTAGATACAAACCACAATACAAGTCAGTGGATTAGAATGTGTAACTTATAGTTACACGGGCTTTATTAGTATAGTTCTACAAGCAAAATTAACCACCATAACATGATATCAAAAACAAGTTACACATGCTCATCTGTATATGTAACTATTAGTTACACAATCAATATACAAACCACAACACAATCAGCGGTGAGATTTTGGTTGTGTAACTTATAGTTACACATTCCCTTGTTTGTATAGTTACACATTCACAAGTATTACATGAGAAATAAACATGAGATCAACACAATCAATTTGTTGTATAGTTTTCACATCTTAATACCTAAGGGGGATTCTTTTTTCATCTCACCATTTTAGGTCAAAAAAAATAATTGATCCTGAATCTGCAGTTGAAGTAGTAATAAAATCAAATTAGTTGATTTTAACTCAACTTAGAGTTTATAGGGTTTTAAAACAGTAACATCTCAGAAATCAAATTAGTTGTAAGAAAAAATAAAACAAAAATGAAATCCCCGAAATACAAATGAACATAGAAGATGGAGAAATACTTACATCGTAGTGATGAAGAAAGTTGAATAAAGTAGGATCTGCTTAACCAGCAGACTAAACACCGATAGCTCCAGAACGAGATCTACACCGGCAGGACTCCGTCTGGTCACATGGAACAACGAAAAATAACTACAGAACCGAAATCAAGAACTAAATCAAAACATCAATTACAAAATCAAAACATGAATCATGTGAAATCCAAACCTAAAAGCAGAGAGAAAAAGGAGAAGATCGAAAACAGATGCAAACCTCTCTTCTTCTTCTTTCTTTGGCTTCTTCTTCTTATTTCTTCACCTTCTTATTCTTTCTTCTCAGCAAACAGATCGAAAATATATTGTATTTTCTGGGGTTTTTGGATCTGAAAGTTTTTGGTTTTTCGATTTGAATTTTTTTTTCTCTGCACTTCTCTCTCTCTCTCCAAAATAGTCGAATGTGGTGGTTGTGAAGAAAAAGGTAGGTCTAGACATATAAATACCGAAGGTTAATTTGGTCATTTCAGCTTCTATTAAATTTTATTTTTAATTCGGGTCCTGATTTTAAAACTCTTTTAACTAGGGGCCTCATATTATGGGTTATCCATGGGTGGGGCCTTAGCCTAAAAATCCCATCTAGGTATCAGTCGGACCCGGGTATCATTGGGTATTTTTTTTAATAAACTACCAAATTGTTTATTAATTAAAATTATTGGGTAATGAATCCAAATTATTTGTTTCTTAATTGGGTACTGAAAACTATCAAATTGTTTGTTTCTTAATATTTATTTACTTTTGTTTGGATCCAAATTATTTTTATGCAAATTTATTATTATATGTTTATTATGTTTTAAATAAAGATTAAATGTAAGGAAAAATGAAAAATGGGAAAAAAAATAAAGTCGAAGCTATACTTTGAAATTTACTAAAGGGAGAAATAAACGGGTATCCAATACCCGCTGATATACTCGATTGATTGACATCGACCTGACGAGATTGTTCGATCATGGACCTATTCTGATATGTCGAGTATTTGAAAGGAAATCAGATATTATTGAGTTTAGTAGAATACTCATTCCTAATCTACCATGTCATGAACTGTCGAATGACAAAGTTAATTAGAGTATCGGTATGTATTGGACTCGATGGTCGTCAAATATTGGACGGTCGACCAAGTGGATGGTTGTCCAGATCATGTTGCTCCTTGGACAGTCGAGCAACAAAATGTTGGTAGCAGGACCTAATATTTAAATATTATATGAAATATTGATAGTTGGATCAACATGGAAATTATTGATGTTTATAAGAATTATCATAAGTGAAACCCCAATTTCAGGAACCCCTGGATCGGAGAGATGTCCAATATGAGTAGAGATATTAACCAACCAATAGGTATAAGAACCGTCCATTGGTGGTGGAGAGAACGGTTGAGCGGTGTATGGAGGATTGTCCAACTGGTGGAAAAGGATACACCAAAAAATGGAGAATTATCCAAGATAGATTAAGGAGTATGTGACCGGACGGCTATGATGGCCAAGTGGACCGTCCAGGTCTGGCCATGGTGGTGCACAGGCTACCATGCCAACGACCGTCCATTCCTGAGAATTTTTGGTGTTTTTGTTGGATGTTTGTGCAATATTTTATATTTTCCGAAGAGTTTGATTTTGACAGAAACTCTCAATTTTTACAGGAATTAGCAAGTACGGCTTTTGCTCATGCGTCCAATACTTTAGAATATTAAAATAATGATTGGTGAGAAGGCATGATGGTCGTCGGATCATTTGATTTTGTAGGCTTTTGGAGAATTGGGCAATATTTGAAGAAATATGGAAAACTAAGAGTTTGCACGAATGTGGAAAATCAAGAGTTGTGGAATAATAAGAAAATAAGCAAAAGTGAGGAGGCGTAGGACCAGCATGGTCGGCGATCCCGGTCTCGTGCGTCTATTTTCTTTTTTATTTCATTTTATTTTCCTTTTCCTATTTTGCATAGCTCTCCATACATCCACATTCGTCCATATTTTTGGATGCTCGTTCGTGCAGTATTACTAAGTACACCCGCACCATTTTCTCGTGGCTTACTCGTTTGTGGCCCATATTCCTGAAAGATGAATATCTATTACACTAAGACTGAAATATTATGATGAAAATAAAATATTTTCTAGGAATTCAATTGGTGAATATTGCACTAGAATTAATTAATTGATGGCTCTATACTAGCTAGGAGCATTATATTTATTCGAGAATCGAGGTATGAGATAATCGAAGCATCATACTCGTTCTGAATGTTTATTCTGCATAATCAGGTTACATTTGCGACATCGTGAAGACGTTATTGCTCTATGGTAGTGGTCAATCCGTCCAACCATTCTCGAATTTATATAGAAGTGTGTTTTGGAATTGCTCAGTATAAATGATGAAATATGCAGAATATTGAAAGCTCAGCCTGAGAGGCTTTAATAATTACATAGTCATGCATGCTATGAAAAGCTACACACTCAGTCAGAAATCATCGTGACATGAGTTTTCATGTATAAATTTTAAAATATGAATATCATACATTCGTATGCAGGTAGGTCAGAAATAAAAAAAATTAGGATTTTACAATTTCCTTTGTCAATAAACCACCATCAACAGATGCATAAAAAAATAGCAGACTATGTTGATAACGTAATGGTAAAATCTAAAACCAGAGCAGCTCACCTGGATGTTTTACAACAAGTCTTTGAAAGATACCGTGAATATTAGTTAAAGATGAATCTGCTCTTAAATGAGCCTTTGGTGTTCCTCCGGGAAGTTCCTTGGGTTTCAGGTAACCACGATAGGAATCAAAGTATATCCGACCAAAATGCAAGCTATCACCACTATGTCACCGCCACAAACCGCGACAGATCTTCAAAGCTTCATGGGGAAGGTATCATACATCCGATGTTTTATTCCGGGCTTGGCCCGAGTTGTTGATTCATTCATGCCTCTACTGAAGAAGGAAACGAAGTTAATCCGGTTCTCTACACGATAAGAAGTGTTTCAGAAAATTCAACAATCGTTGTTATCACCCGCTGTCATGAAGTTTCCAACTTCATGTAAACCACTACTCATGTACACGGCCTTCAGAGACATTGCCATAGAGGAACTACTGGCTCAGGAAGACGACGTATGGACTGAATATCCCATAAATTACCTCAGCCGCACATTAAGATACACGGATCTACGATATCCCAAGGTCGAAAGAGTGTGTTTGTCACTAGTTCATGTTATTAATAAGTTTCGACATTATGATGTTGATGGGATGACCCCATAAGTTTCTATTGTCAAAGCCACCACTCATCGGAAGAACGGAAAAATTGCTACTTCAGATGTCAGAGTTTGATATATCTTACATATCCCCAAAAGCTATAAAGGGGAAAGTAGACGCAGATTTGCTCGCAAACTTCCCAAGGGAAGTTGATACCACAACACATGAAGACCAACCTGGAGAACTCCCAGAGGTTTCATTTGTCGAGAAAGAAGTTTGGCTATTATACTTCGATGGATCTGCCACCCCCACCAACAATACCGAAGAATCAAGAGTCGTGCTAGTTTCACCGACCGGAAAAGTCTTTTCGCGTTCGTTTAAACTAGACTACAAATGCATCAATAACTCTACCGAGTATGAGGCTTTCTTATTAGGGTTATCATTAGCAAAAAAAGCTGGTATCGTGCGTTTTGAAATAAGAGGGGACTCAAAGTTGCTAGTGACTTAAAATGGAATATATTCTCTCAAGGAGGCAAGCCAGGATCCATACATGACTGAGGCGCAAAGGTTGCCGTCTCACTTTGCTGAAGCGATGGTCGTACACACGGGATGTGCCAACAAATGACATGATGTTTCCCTAGCAACCCTAGTCTCCAAGATGAAATTTGAAGATATGGAGACGACCCTCATAGTAAGAAAATGTACCATACCTTCGACCTGAATAAAATAATACGAGGAACAAGTAAATGACTGGAGGACACCTATCATTCAATAGATCAGCAACTCGCATAACCAAGAAAAGGTCAGTCTCAAAGACTTAAAAAACTTCGTATGGTTTCATGGGATATTGTATCATAGAAACCTAAATGGGTCCCTGGCGAGATGTTTGGGAGATGATACACCGCCTTACGTATGGGTAGACGTTAATGATAACCCTGTATAGATGTATCCAACGTCTCGGGTATTACTGGACGACCATGGAAACCTAATATCGAGTATTGCACGGGTCTTGCTATAATTGTCAGGTACCACCACAATAATCTGAGATGTTAACTGTACAATATGTTGGGGACTAGCGAGACCCCTCTATTAAATATTTCTGAGATAATATCTTACCTCAGGAAAAGTGAGAAGCAGCATGTTTGATTCAAAAGGCCAAAAAATTCATTTTCCACGAAGGGGTGTATGTTATATTGAAAGAGCTTCAGTGGAGATTTTTTTCTGTGATGCCTAGCCGAGAATGATATTCAAGCCGTCCTAGAAGGAAACGCATAAAGGCGAACACCAAAGCAAGAGAAGTATTATTGGCCAACCATGGAAGATGACACGACTTTATTGTTCAAATATGTCATCAGTGTCGGATCCATGGGAATCTCATTCATACTCATTGTCTTCCTCTCCACCCAGTAAGCAGTCCTTGGTCGTTCTACAGCTGGGGACTGGATCTTATTGGAAAAATCAATCCAGCTTCATCAAAACAACACGAGTATATCCTTAACTCCACAGAGTATTTCACCAAGTAGGTTGAAGTGATACCTCTCGGAAGCACGACCGAGGAAACGATAGCCACATCATATGTAGATTCGAGATACCAAAGCACATAGTCACAGACAATGGTACTCCTTTAGCGAACAAAAATTTCTGAGAATTAATCTAAGAGTATGGTATCAAGCAGATATTCTCCACCCAATACTATGCACAAGGAAATGGGAAAGCTCAAAGCACCAACAAGACTTTAATCTGGATCTTGAGTCGCATTGTGTATGATCATCCAAGAACATGTCATGAGAAATTTCCTATAACATTATGGGCATATTGCAATTCTTCAAGGAGCTTCACTGGCACCTCACCATACTCGCTCGTTTATGGAGCAGATGTTATCCTCCCCCTAGAAATCAAGATCCCATCAGCCAAGATCGCGGTAGCAAGGTGTAATTCATTGGGACAATTTCGAGATACTCAACTCTCGGATAAAGGAATTGGATATTCTTGAATTCAAACGAGACAAGGCGTAAAAGTGTACAGAAATTTATCAACAAAGGGTTTCTAGAGCATAT
The DNA here is from genome assembly GCF_003573695.1 of Papaver somniferum. Taxonomy (NCBI): domain Eukaryota; kingdom Viridiplantae; phylum Streptophyta; class Magnoliopsida; order Ranunculales; family Papaveraceae; genus Papaver; species Papaver somniferum. The sequence continues at coordinate 166,654,495 of NC_039364.1, read as the reverse complement.
AACAAAGCAGTGAAGCCACGAATGTTCTAGGTATGAGATCTAGTTCTTAAGACATCTAAGCACATTCAACACGATATGTCTGCCTCAGAATTTTCGCCGACTTGGGAGGGTCCTTACGTGATCTCGAACGCGATGAGTATATTTGTTCTTGCTGACACAATGAACAAGAAAGTTCCTAACATGTTGGTTAAAGAAAAAATTTATAATCATAACAGAACCTGGAATCTAACTTCCATTGAGAATTTCATTTCTTCGCAGGTGGCAGAGGAGATCAAGGCCAAGCCCATTGGGAGTGATATTGTCAATGAAGATCAGTGGGTGTGGTCTTACATCACAAGTAAAATGTCTTTGTTATAGAGGCCTATAATTTTCTAATTTCAAATAAGATGGGTAACATATTTCCTAATGTTGACTGAAGGTATCTGTGGAAGCTTAAGTGCCCACAAAAAAATAATATCTTTCTTATGACTTTTGTGCCACAACACTCAATCTTAATGAGTTGTTTTATCGAAAAGGAATTACCTCTCACCCTTGATGCAATTTTTGTAATAAGGATTTTGAAACTTCATACCATCTGCTTTTTGGTTGCAGTGCAGTTTGACCGATGTGGAGGAACGAATGGATTTGGTTCAGACCAACCATTGATTATATATCTTCTACTGTGCTCAAAAACATGTGAAGATTCAAAGGATATTTGGCAAAGTGGACTTGATGTACATTCTACCCTTTGTGTTTTGGTCCATTTTTAATGTGAGAATGAGTTGGTGATAAGTGTATAATTCATATGATTTTAGTATCCATTCCATACTTGTTTTAGTTATTATTCTTGCATGTATTCGTACTAGTACTATTGTTTTCTCTTATTTGCCTCTAATAGGTGAATCATCCAAAAATGAGCTACAAAGTCCTTAAAAGAGTTAAGAAGAGAAGTATTCCAAGTGCCCAAGTCCAAGAGAAGTTGAAGAAGTGCGACGAAAAGGAGCAAAACGCTCAAAATCAAGAGATGGGCCAAAGACCGATCTTAACTCATTCAAATTAAGGATTTCTCATCACCATATTGAAGAGAATTGAAATAAGAAAAGAATTCAAAAATAATGAGGTCATTCCGAGTTCGGACGAAGAAGTTGTGACCAAAACAAGTTTTTTATCCAATACCGAAGACAAGCAAGTATGCAAACGGGTACGCATACTTAATTCCGAAAATTTCTGCTAGAATTTGAGGTACGCATACCGGTACACATACTTAGCAAGTATGCAAAGGAGTATGCATACTTGTGAAGGTCTAAGGTCACGTTTGGGGTCGTTATTTCGTATTTTCGGGTCGGGTTCTTAAATCGAACTAGATAATTGATGGCCAAGCAATGTAAACCTATAAAAATAGGTATTAGGCCTTTCACATATCTCATATCACAAGTTATACATCAAAAACCTAGGGTTTACCCCTTTATGGGGAAACCGCCATTATTCATCTTCTTTGCAATATGAGTAGCTAAATCCTTTGTTGATTAAGGATGAATTCAATGTTCTAAGCGTGAAGCTTTATTAATAATACAAATCTCTTTGAGGTTTTAATCATCATCATTTTTTTTTTCATTATATCTAGGTTTTATGATTGATTCTTAGATTGGTTTGGGTGCGCAACCAGATTAGTCTATTTATCATTCTATTGCTAGTAGTGAGTTGAGCGGTCCGTAATTGTAGTTAATCTCCTACACAAGTAGAAAACATGAGACCTTGCAGAGGGATTTTGTAAAACAATAATGTGTGGAAACAACACCAGTAAGTGAACCGAGCGTACTGAGTTTAACTGCTGGGATCAAACCTAAATTCACAAACCCTAAAGCGTTCGATTGAGTTACACCTTGTAAGCGTACCTCAAGGCGGCTCAGTTGGATAGAATCCGATGACTAAGCGTACCTGTTATCCGGTGGTACAAGGAGTTTTGGGGATAGCTAAGCGTACCTGCTATTCTACGGTTGGTGATGAATGGTTCTAACGAAAGATAGATAAGTATTCTAATCCTGTTAACGCTTGGTAATGGCGAAGGATGCCTTGATTATATCTTTCTTCTTTATTGTCTTTATATTTACCCATAAACCAATCCCCCTTTGTTATTTAATTTATCTTGCTGATCAAATAACTTATCAATTACACAGCTTTCTGTGGGAACGATCTCTTACTACCGCTATATTACCAGTTAATTAGTGGGAAATATCTTTATTAATTTGTTGCATTAACGACACACATCAAATTTTGGCGCCGCCGCTGGGGAGAAGTTGCTAATTGATTTGTTATTTGTTTAGCTTGTTTAGATTTTTGTTTTATTTTCTCTTTTGCTCTTGTGAGTGGTCATGTTTCCTTACGGAAATAAAATGTACGGAGCATAAGATTACAAATACAACAGTGGTAATCAATATGGTTTTCAATCTCATTCATATGATAACTACCAACCATCCTATGGGTATAATCAAAACCAATGTGTTGGCTATGATCAATATCCCACGGAACCTTACCGATATTCTCATACATGTCAACAACCTTATGACGGGTATGTAAGTGAGCAACCACAAGGATGGGAAGATAGTGATGTTTCTAACAAGTTTTCTAGTCTGATTGATATGATGCAGAAATATATAGATAAAATTTACCAGCATATTCAAAAGATGGATGAGTGCGACCAGGCTAGGGAAAGTTGAAGGAGTCAAATTGCTCAACTCAGTAAGAATAGTTACGAAGAAGAAGTTTGGCCTCAAAACCAAACCAATTCTGAAATCTCTAAGAACGACAAAGAATATTTTGAAGATGAGAAACCTTTGGAAAGCCTTTGTAACAGTGATGAAGTTATTCAAGCTCCGGATCTAAATAATGATCATTCGCCTATTCAAAAGGAGGAGCCTTGGTATGAACGAACCATTGTTATGAATGGTGTGACATACTCAAATGCATATCAACGTTACAATGAATATCCATATTACAATGTTTTTAGGCCGGTTGATTTGCAAGAAGTAGACCCGATTATTCCCTCAACGAAAACTCATACAGAATACCCCAAAATTTATACTGAAGAATTCATGAGAGCGGAATTTGATTCAGATGACGAGAGTGTTGAAAAAATTGAGATTGAGAATGAAACCAAATTGATTGAAGTCGTGGAAGACCCAATTGAGATAGATAATAATAGTTTGATAGAGGACCACGATATACTTGAGGTAAATAATTCACTGTTAATTAAGAAAGATGAGGATCTGAAACAAGGTTTGTCTAATCCTTTGCATAATTCTATATCTATTGATTCTTTTCCTCTAATCGAAGTAGCTTCTCAAAGAGTTGTTAACCCAACTTTTAAAAAAATACCTCATTTAGGATTGGAGTTGTGTGCTTCCAAAGTTTTAACGGATTATTTTGCTTCTAAGTATCCACCATTTGATGTGTTTGATTCGAATATTGTGCAGGTTCACCAAACTGGGGAACCTTTTGAAGTTCCCGAATTCTATATACTCTATCCACTTCCGAGTGTGAAAGAACTAAGTGTGGGGGAAACTTCAATAAAGTGATAGCTTCAATATTTATATTTTGTGCTAATGGTTTTGTGAAGCTTGATAAACGCATTTATGTGTCTATTTTGTTCTCAATTCCGTATAATGTTAGTATTCGATTTTGTGCTTATTTTGTTATTTTATATATTTGTAGGTGTTTATGGTGAAATAATCTTTTACGAAGAAATTGGCTCTAAAAGTGGCATTTAAACCTGCGGAGAAAAGTACTAAAGGCACCCCAACTTTGGCTAAGGGCATCCCGAAATGTGTTAAAAACGCCCCAGGAGAAGTGTTGAAAAACACCCAAGGAATTCGTTAAAGACACCCCGAAAATTACTAAGGGGCACTATGTTTGCTAAAGGGACACCGGATCTGGATAAGGGGAGGTCATCTTCTTCGTTTGAATTTCATATTTTGGCGGGAAAACTTGTTTTCAACCGCAGCAGATTAGGGTTCGAAAATTGAATGGGTTTTTCTGAGACTCAATGGCTGAAATCAAGTGGGTTTGTTTTCAACCGCAGGGAGATAGATATTCACGGGAGTTTCAGGCGAAATTCAGAGGAGTTTTAATCGGATTAAATTGTTGGATTGGACTGGGGTTGTCCTGTCACGGTAAAACAGGCCTGGTATAGGAGTTTAAATTGATTAACTTGGGCTGAATCATCGATGGGAGCAAAACAGGGGACGCGTATTAACGGAAGACGTAAAACACGGGATTTCTTGTGATTGTGTATGACCGAGACGAGCCGGGAGAGTTGGATCTAGTGTTTGTTGCGTGGAAGAGCTAAATAAGGATAATTGATAGTCAGCAAATACGTGAAGAAGGAAAAACAGGAAATTATTCCCGTGATGCTCTTAAAAAGGAAAGAAGATATTTTGAATTTACTGCGAGGATTCGAGGCTTCTTTTGAGTATAAAATAGGTGCTTGGACAACAAAAAGGGGCTATCGAGAGTTTGGGATTAAGATAGAGAAGATTGATGAGCTGCATAGTTGAAGAAAAGAGCTGCAGGAAAAGTTTCTGCTGCTGCAGAAACTCAAGAACACGAAGAACAAATAGCATCAGAACTGTCGTTTATTTTACTGCACTTCTGTGTTATCGTTTTTTCTAACAGTATATTGCAACATTTATAAGCGTTGCAAATCCGCTGTAATATTATTATTCTTCAATAAAACACCTTTTTGAGCCATGAATCAGTCTTTTGAGTGTGTTTTGAGCATGAGGAGCTAAACCCCATCACTGGGATGACGGAGGAAGCCAATTCTCAACACTATGGTAATTTTATTAAATTATTTTTATGACTTTTGCATTAATATAATTTGAATTATGATTTTAAATTAATTAGTTGTCATTTAGTTTGATGGGTTATGCTTAGCTTAGGTGTTTTGATAACTCATGCTTACCATTTACAATTAATGTTTTATAAAATCTACCTTGGCAAAGATTTAGAGTCAATAGTTATCATTTTTGGAGCTATAATTGTCAAATAATTAATAATTGAACCATAAGAACATGAGTTTGGTGAAATCCCGAGTCCTAGTAGCTCTTAATCTTGTTACTTTCTTTTGCATATTTTTGCTAGTTTTAATATTTTCTTTTATTAAGTCTAAAATCAGTATCTTCCCAAGTCCGAGAAACGAATTCCCTACTCATCACTTGTAAAAATTACATCAGTTTTTGGCGTCGCCGACGCGGACTTGCCTTTAGGTTAGGTTTTAGATTTTTATTAATTAATTAATTTATTAATTATCAACACTATGGTAATTTTATTAAATTCTTTTTATGACTTTTGCATTAATATAATTTGAATTATGATTTTAAATTAATTAGTTGTCATTTAGTTTGATGGGTTATGCTTAGCTTAGGTGTTTTGATAATTCATGCTTACCATTTACAATTAATGTTTTATAAAATCTACCTTGGCAAAGATTTAGAGTCAATAGTTATCATTTTTGGAGCTATAATTGTCAAATAATTAATAATTGAACCATAAGAACATGAGTTTGGTGAAATCCCGAGTCCTAGTAACTCTTAATCTTGTTAATTTCTTTTGCATATTTTTGCTAGTTTTAATATTTTCTTTTATTAAGTCTAAAATCAGTATCTTCCCAAGTCCGAGAAACGAATTCCCTACTCATCACTTGTAAAAATTACATCAGTTTTTGGCGTCGCCGACGCGGACTTGCCTTTAGGTTAGGTTTTAGATTTTTATTAATTAATTTATTTTCTGTTTAGTTTGATTTGATTTTATTTGATTTTCTTCGATTTTACTTTGGGTATAGTCTTGTCTTTGTTGTGCAGGTTATATTTCGTATTTATTGTGGATTTGCCTACCAAAAAGGTTAGTAGCGTACTCAAGATTTTATTTTTGTAAATAAGGTAGTATTAGTTTTTTTTTATTTGTACATAATTCTTTTATTTCTTTCTTTGTAAATATTTTATTTCGTTTTTTATTTGAAAAATAAATAAATTAAAAATACACGTGCACACACCAATTGCATTTCCACCTGGCACCGATTTTAGGAAAACACGTGGTTTAGTACGGTGAACCCTCTGGGCGTTATCATCCGAAATACCACAAGTCTTAGCCACGTACCGTTGACCAGTCTTTGACTGTAGGTATATATTGCTAAAGGTAACCCAAGCTTACCTAAATTAGTGAACCCCAACATTTGCATGTGCACAAATTTTTGGTTACCACTAGTGTCTCTGCTGAAGTGCTTGCGCCAAGAGTTTTGAAGGTACTTCTCACAGGTTCCATGGGCTGACGCGATTCTTGTGGTAGTCGTTCTGTTAGCGTCTTAAGGAAAGTAAGTACCTCTTTCTGAGTCGAAGGCATGTTTGTCTGAGCCTTAGCGAGAATTTCTTGTCTCTCCATCAAATCAACAATGGTAATAGGGGGTTGGCCTCCTCGGATTCCTCCATCCCCTCGTCCTGACGGGGGAGTAGCAGCTGCTCTGGTGACGACTGGAGGCGTTACACTTGAAGAAATGTTGGGGTTTGCAGCTGCTCTGGCTCTGGTGATGGGAGGTGTTACTGAGGGAATCTCTGCCCCGCTGGTGTTGGTGGTAGAGTGCGTAGTTCCACGAGATGCATTGATGATCGTATTGACGGGCTGTACAGTAGCGCCACTGACAGAAACATCAACGCAGAGAATGTTGTCAGTGCTAGTTCCATCGGAATTGGTTGCTAATCCAGACCTAAGATCCACCATTTTGAATTTTGAGAAAATTGAAATGAAATTGAAAAACTGATCTTGCGACCGAGAGATTAATCTCCCACTGTGGTCGCCAGTTGTTTATGGGTAAAAACTGATTCTGCTGTTTTTGGTAATTTGGGGTGTGTTGAATGAGAAACGAATCTAAACCCTAAACAAATGCACTGCACGAGAATGCTTTTAGGTTCGAGAAATCAATCTGTAAGACTCTGGCCTAAACCAAGAAATGGCCGTTCAGATTCAATTCGGTCACAAGGTGAAGGAGAAAGGTTGATCTTAGGGAGGGGAGCGGAGAAGGTGTTTGAGATCAGAATGTTGAACTATGAAGGTGTGGCTGTCTATGACTTGCGTATCAGAAAATGGTTTATGGCTACTTGTGTTGATAACACTTGTGTCTTTTTTTTGAATAGGTTGAAAACCTATTTATACAAGTCATTGAGCGCACCTTGATCTCTTAGGAAGTGGAGGAAGTGAAGTAGTGGAGAAGTGGGTTTTTGTTCGGAAGGTAGTGATCATCGTGTTTTCGTTGTGAGGGAAAACTGATCACACGATTCTTCCACCACTCTCATTACTGATAACCGTCTGCCTTTCCTGACACATTCTCGTAATGGACGCATTGCACGTTGTGATAATGTTTTTGATTGTCGTTGTTTTTATAGTAAATAGGATTCGAACTCTAAGACTTGTTAAGATTAATTTTAAAGGAATAAAATAGAGAGTTATTGGGTCTAGGATTCGGCCAAACTCATATCAATAGGTTCAATTATTCATTCTCAAACAATTATTGCTCGACAAATAAAACAACATCGACTCTTATTCTTGCCAAGGTAGATTTTCCAAACATTAGTTATAAATCGTAAGCATGGGACATCAAACATCTAAGCAAGCATGACCCATCTAATAAAATAATAACTAATTTTTTCAAATCATAATTCTATTTTAATTAAGTGCAAAAGTAAAATAGAAAATAAAACAAATTCACCCATGTATGAAGTCCGGCTTCCTCCGTCGACCCAGTGTTGGGGTCTAGCTTCTCATGATGAAAACACACTCAAAAAATATAATTAATAGCTCAAATGGTGTTTACAATGGTGAAAATGAAGAAAAATTAAACGCAACAATTTTTTTTAAGACCCGCTACATTGTTGGTCATATAATGCAAGAACAAAGAAAAGACCCGCTACACAGCTGGTCATAACCCTAACAATCATTTTTTTTTTTGGAGACCCGCTACACAATTGGTCATAACATGCAAGGAAATTCCTGAAAAAGAAAAGTAAAACGTTAACCACTCCCCCACACTTAAACATTACATTGTCCTCAATGTAATTGAGTCATCCAATGCAAAATTTAAGATGGGAAATCCATAAGATGAAAAAAGTAAACGAAAATATAAAAATAAAAATAAAATAAAATACACCTACTGGAATGTACAAAAAAGGATCCCCAAAAATTAACAACCTGAAAATTTGGGGATCGACCCAAAATACAACATTTGTAAATGACAGTTTCACATTTATGTTATAACGATGCGGAGACACTGAAACTATCAAAAATAAAGATTTACCCCTAAATCAAGTTTTTACTGCACAAGGAAGTGTGTAAAGAACAAAATATGGGGATACTATTGGGACTGGGAAATTGTCAATTGGCTCATGCACGGTATTAGAAACAGGGACGTCCTCTGGGTATTTGGATGCAAAGTATTCCAACAAAATTTTTGAAGCACATAATTCTAACCCTAAATTAGGTAACTTTTGGAAGTTTAGGGGACTAAAAACAACCTCTAAGTTGGGTGAAAGATCTTGCGAGATAGGTTCTTCTAATAAATTAGACGAATCATCTACACAATCATTCACAGGGTCATCTATATATTCAGTATGGGACAGAGAGTCACTACATGATTCATCATCATCATCAACAAATAATCTTTGACATTCAAGAACTCTCAATCTTTGTTCCAAACTAGGTGGTGTGTGTTTATAATACTTCTCGTATATCTCTAAAGGAGATTCTTCACTTACCGCATGTGGATCAAAAACTCCATACCGTTGCCTATGCATGTATTCACCAAGCGTCATCGCAGATGAGGTTTCCTGATAATTTGAATTTCTACGCATATATTCCGCCAGCGTCATCGTAGATGGCGTCTCCTCAGAAGAAGTCATCATCCTCAAAAAGTCCTTGAAAACAAATACAAAAAGAAACGCATAAAAAGGAAAAAAATCTAAAATGAAATTAAAATACTGTACAAAACAAAGAAAAATAAACCTAAAAATTAATCTAAATACAAATCCGCGTCGGCGGTGCCAAAATGATAATCGAATTTTATATAGTGGTAAATAGAGTTGTCGTTCACTCGGACTTGATGAATTGATTTTAAGAATTAATAAACTAAAAGAAAACAAAAAATATACACAAAATATTGCCACAGGATGAAGAGTGTTACTGGGACTAGGATTTCGTCGAATTCATAACATAGGGTTCAATTTATTTATTCTCAACAATTAAATCTCAATGAATAAAATTAACATGGACTCTGGTTTTTCCAAGGTAGATTCTCAAAAGATTAGTTGTAAATCCCAAGCATGATGTATCAAAACATTTAAGCTAAGCATACCTCATCAAATTAAATGACAACCAACTAATTCAAATCATATTTCAATTAAAATTAATGCAAAAGTCTTAAAAAGAATTAAATAATTTTACCCATGTATGAAATTCGTCTTCCTCCGTCGTCCCAGTGTCGGGGTTTAGCTCATCACGTCGAAAACACACTTAAAATATTTATTCATGGCTCAAAAAGTGTTTACAAGATGATGAAATGTAATGAGAAGAATAAAACAATGATTTTGCTCTCCCAAAACTCCCCTCTCTCCCTCCCCTGTTTGGTCCTATTAGCACCCTATTTATACACAACAACCCATTACTCAAACATCTTTTCAAAATATTCTTCCATAACTCCACCAGATCTTCTCTTTGATGAAAGATACCTCAGGAATAATTTCTTTCTCCATTATCACACATCTTCCTCTATTTGCTAGAATAAAATCCTGGGGATATTATAATTTTTTTTATTTATAAATAAAACCACAGATTTTCTTTCTCCTTTTCAATAAAAACAAACTCATCAATATATTATATCTTTTAACTTCAAGATATGAAAACTTCTTGTATAATAGGCAACAAGATATCTTTGCCTTAAATCTTTGAGATTTCCCATAAATTATGTGAATCTGTTTCAAATGAAGAAGAAGAGGGTGCCTCTATCCATTTGTTCATTTGTTGGGTGTCTTTAACAAGTTGGGTGACCGTATCTGAAATGATGGGTGCCTTTATCAGTTCCTCTAACTACTTTTAACACTTTTTTCGATCTATTTTTTCCAAAAGAGCTTATTTCCTTGAAAAGACTTAAAACAAGTTTATTAGTGATAAAATGAGTCCCAGCTAATGTATTTATGGGTGAAAATGCGTCGCACTTTCGTGCTTATCACGCTGCACACTGTAAACCGCCAGACCAATACCCTAGTAAGCATCCCCCAATTTATGACATGTTTGATGTCTCGAATAAGTGGGTCATGGGACCCGTCGTGGAGAATAGCATGGTGCTATTAGGTGAAACAACTAAGTTGTTTATGAGGTCAATATAAGATATTGTATGTATTCGATGCATGTGAAACATCGCAATTAAGCATCTCGAACTAATCGATGTGTATGATGCATCACTGTTCTAGAGCCTGATTGTATAAGTCGCGGATAAGCGTCTTAAAAGTGGAAGCATGATCGACCACATTTGGGTGATCGTCTGGTGGCTTTAGAGACACGCCATTACTTGGACGATCACTTCATGCGGAAGAAAGATGGTCGGTCTTCATAATGTTGCTTCGCTTGCTTTCTAAAAATAAATTTATACCATCCAACTAGGCTGGCAAAGTTGGATGGTCGTGATCATTTGCGGACATTGACGCAACTTTAGGGTTTAGGAGGCCGTGCGGCCAACCCCTCTTTGGGCGTGCGTTTCGAGGCATTGAGCCCTAGATTACGTAGGCCGGTCAATCACATTTAAAGCTGGGTCTACAATGATCATGTTGACATCTTCGGGGCCATTTAAGATTAAATCTAAGCCACTCAAATCAGCTGGTGAAGATGAGTGGTCGAGATCGATTTGCGGCAGTAATGTGTTGCCGCAAAGTGATTTTAGGTTTTTGAAAATAGCGCAAACACCCATGTTTGGGCCGGCGGTTTTATGTGTTTTGGACTTGCTATGAGCAAGTCAATCGGCCACATGTGGAGTTGGTTCGATGATTAACGCGTTGACATCTCCTTGATCGTTTGAAACACGATCTAAGCCATCCAACTAGGCTGGCAAAGTTGGACGGATACGATCGATTAGCGGCAGTTGTTTAACGCCGCTTATTCAATTTAGGGTTTTCAAGGTTGCGCGATCATCCTAGTTCAATCGAACGATTTGGTGTGTCACTTCCTCGAGTAAGTCGATCAAGTGAGGATAAAATTGGGTCGGTGGTGGACCCATGCGTACTCCCTTGACTGTCTGAAACGCGATCTAAGCCGTATAATTAGGCTAGCCAAGTTGGACGAACACGATCGATTCGTGACAGTTTTAAGCTGCTGCAACCCGAATCCTTTCGAATACAACGTTCCTGCTCGAGTTTATGCAAGCGGTCGAGCACCCTATAGGCTTACTGTAGGCAAGTCGATCGTCCAAGGGGAAAGTGGGGCCTCCAAGGACCATGCTGACACTTCTTTAATCATTTGTAGGAAGATCTAAGTCGTCCAACTAGGCTGGCAAAGTTGGACGGTTGCGACATTTTTTGAGACTGTTTTAGACAATTTAGCTCATTCGAGCTTCTTTCAATAACAAGATTAACCTGTTTAGGATTAGCGTTCGGCAACACTAGAACGTGTTGAAGCAAAGTCCGGTTGGTTGGGACGTTGGTGGGCCCACAGTCGGTCGATGCAGTAATTACCTAGTTCTGCCAGGAGTGGTCTAGGTTTGTTGAATTATGCGGCCAAATTGTGTGGCCGTGATCGTTTCTGAGACTGATACAATCATTCTAGATTTTCCTTTAAGGAATTCAAGCGCGATTGAGCTGACTTAAAAGCGCGTTGGTATGAGATTCTCTTTGTCAGAGAGTGATGTAGCCCGTGGGGTATTTTCATGCAGATCTCAATACTGACACTTCGGGAGATTCATGTTACTCTACTGAGAGTGAACACTTCATCGTCATGTCATGTCAATAATGAGAGTTCGGCTGGGAACATAGCACGGGAAAATACCAGGAAATTCATGCATTAGTTAATAATGCGGTAGGTTGAGATTTGTAGGATATCTGGGATTAATGCACCATTCTGATAAATCTCATAAATATATCGAATTGTTCAATACATATACAAGTAAAGAGGTTTGAACACTCATCACTTTTAAATGGCTTTTATTCCTTTGCAGGATGACAGGGCATTAAGATACAAGGCTTTTACAATTTTGACCTTAAGATAAAAACCACCATTAACATTAAGTCCCATGCTTAGCACGTAATAGTGTCATTGTTGCGGGGTAAGCATTAGATGGTGACAAACAAAGAAATTCACAAGAGCAGTTCGATGCACATTACCAGGATAGAGGCTGGCTTGGTTCTTGAGTAGGGCACATTCTCTTTGTACGTCGGTTATCATCATTTAGATAAGTATCCAGTTGATTGTTATCCCATATCCGGAGCCTTTATTCACGGCAAGTAAAGAATCTTTTTCTTCCCGGGATCTAGTTGATTTGCGGGATATAAAGAAGACACTAAGCCTTTCTCCCCATCGCAAAATTGCTTTTCTTCTTTGTTTCAGGTATTGCTCCATGTTCATTATGCAGTTTGATTTTGATTGATAATAACAATTTTGTTTACCAGCTGTTGGAATTGATCATAACGTCCCTTTTTGCAGTGTATGATGGGAACTGCTGGTGATGATTGCTCTTTTACTTCTCCAGAGAAGAGCTTTGAAGTTGACAAGTCCGAGGCTAGTGCGTTCGTGGAGATGATGGCTAAAATAGATCCTCAGTTTCTTGAAGTTGATCGTGCCATACGGGGTATGTCTCTTCTGCAACTACGTTTCGTTCGGGAGCGCGTTCAGGCTTTTTTGGCTTCGGTTGTCATGGAAGAAGAACGGAGGCGCGGTGAAGCGTCTCAGCTGCCGAGCGCGAGAGCTGAAAGGTTTGCAGCTCGTCTAAAGCGTCGAAGGATCGAGCATCAGCGGCCTTCCAGTAAAAACAAGTATGATTACCATGTCTGTAACAGAGTCATTATCCTCGATTCTGACATGAACGAACAAGAATATCCTCAGAAGGTTGTTGGGGAAGTTCCTGAGGGAGAGGTTAAAGTAGATTCCGTGGAGGGTATTGAAGCAACCGCCAGAGGGAACACTGAAGTGGTTGCTCAGGAGATCATGGTAGTGGCATCTGGAGAAGATATTGAAGCGGCTTCCAAGGATGAAGATATTGAAGCAGCTTCCAAGGATGAAGATGTTGAAGCAGCTTTCAAGGACGATATCGACGCGTCTCCCTGAGGGAATATTGAAGCGGTTGTTGAGGAAGGCGTCAAAGCGGCATCAAAAGGGGAAGTCGATGTGGCTTCTAGAGAGGATGCAGTAGTGTCTTGTGATGAAGACGTTGAAGCAGCTCCCAGTAACAGCTCCGGTGAAGATACTGTTGATCCCTCCAACGACTTGACTTCCCTTTGTTAGATTTTATTCATTGTTGAGCGTTTTCCAAAGTTTGTAGACATCTCTTTTTATACTCAGTGGTGACTGAGCTTAGGTTCAATTAAACAATGGTTCTTATATTCACATTATCTTGGGATCCAATTGTAGTAGGGTCATAATAGAATCTCTCCATCAATTCACGTATATAACCCGTGATACGTTTTATGTGTACTGTCTTCGTGACGATTGCTTAGATCTCAAACAATGAAGGAGAATGCGATAATGAAAACCAGAGATTAACCACGAACCTGTTTTCCAGTAAGCGGAGCTTCGCAAATCTTATTGTAGTGATGCTGCTTCATTGTTGGAGTACATCATTCCCTCTGATTACCCACACGAATCCCCTCTGCGCTTTCTTCCTGTACATATTCCTTCGATGTTCCTCGAAAGATATATGATGTTTCTTTTAGGGTTTTGTCTTTCTGGTTTGAACTGATGGGTAATGAGGGTTTTAGGTTTTCTCACGACTTTGTGTCATGATTCGGGAGTTAAGAGGTTTCTAAAAGGAAATAATAATTTGATTAACTGATAAATTGAAATCCTAATTATGAATGCAAGCAGTGCAATCATTTTGGGAAAATTACAAATATTGCATGAAAGAGGAAATTGCTGGAAGAAGTACTAAAGTGAACGCTGGAAGAAAAGGTAGCACAACGTTTTAGGTATGGAGAACGCTGGAGGAGATGGTAGCACAACGTCTTTAGGCATCGTAGGGTTCGAGCCATCGTGAATGAATCGTCACACCTTCCAGTTTTTCAGCATTGATGAGCTTGCAGTAACCGCCAAAGATAGCCTCTGCCACCAGGTATGGCTTATCTTCCCCTTCTGTAGGTGAATCAGATTGAGCAGTCACTTTCACTGTCACATACCCAACTTGAAACACGGTCGCCTTTGTTACCAAATCTCCAATTTGAAATAGGTTTGGGTGTTGCACAACAACTTGGTCCTTGGACTCGTCATCTTTAATCGAGACAACTTATAAACTTTTGACAAAGTGTTTGAAAGGACCAGCATCCCATTCACATCTCCTAGTGACGGCTGGGTTGTTGATTGGAGAAAGTCCCCTGGACTTAGCACAAAGAGGAGTGACCGATTGCAAAAGAGGTTGTTCGATAAGACTTACTTGGGTTCGGAATCTTCTAACATATGTTGATGGGCTCTCTCCAGGTAATTGCGTCACATCGGCAAGTTGTCGATACGACAACAAATAATCTTCGAGATTTGACGACTTGTTGGTAATCCTTTCAGGTATAGACACTGGCAAGGGACACACTCCTAACTTTGCTTTGTTGTTATGCACCCACGAGCGCCCCAAAATCATATCATAGTTCGGGTAATCTTTCACAATATGAAACCTACCACGTGTTAGAGCGTCTCTTATCTTGATTTCGAGGTCGATGTACCCATAAGCGTCTCTAGACTCTCCTTCAGAATTTTTAATTATGGTTGGGAAATGAACAACTTCCTGCTTCGAAATCTTTGCATATTTTAGGGCCTTGACGGTGACATTGTTGAAATCAGATGCTACGTCAATCAGCACGTTGTCGAACTTGACATCCTTCAGGGACGGTTAGGAGTCCCCAGTTACATCTTGCGTTTCCTAGGAAGGATTGCGGTTCAGGAGCAACTTCCTTAACTGGAAACAGACGCATGCCTGATACGACACGGTTAAGATCCCCAAACATTTCTTGACGCTGTGCTTTTGAGAAATACATAATTTCACACAATCGTTCCATCATAGACTGCATAGTCTTGTGAACAGAGTCCCCAGAAATCATGCAACTCCTGACAGGAAGGGGGTCTCTACTGACTCCTTCGTTTCCTAGTTGAAGTTCTCTCTCATCCACCTTCTCTTTGAAAATGCGCTTCAACTTGTTGCAGTCACTGGTTGGGTGATTGACGAACCTGTGATAACGACAGTATTTGGGATTCGTCATCTCTTCAGTTGGCGGACGTCTAAGGGGAGGTAGCTTGATTGCATCATCTTGAATCCATGCTTCCAGGAGTTCAATGACTTCATCTATTGGAAATGGGAAGTCTGGAGCATCTCCAGCTTCAGGAGCTTTAGCCGTGGCTTTCCGGGATGGGGTTGTCTGCGCTGGTGCTGCGCGTTTGGGTTGTTGCTCTGTTGCTGGAGTTTCCTCTTCCCTCCTTCGCCTACCACTCTTACCCAAGGACCAGTGTTGTACTTCTTTTTGATAAGACGCCTATTCCCTCGAGTCTCGCGTGCATCCTCACCTCTAGCCGGTCTGGTTCTTTCTAAAAGTGTTGGTGCAGTCGTAGCCGATCGCTTAGCAGCTTCATGGAGTTCAGAGAATGTCTGGAAGCGCAAGTTTTCCAGTAAAGCACGATAGATGGGAACCATAC
The DNA here is from genome assembly GCF_003573695.1 of Papaver somniferum. Lineage (NCBI taxonomy): Eukaryota > Viridiplantae > Streptophyta > Magnoliopsida > Ranunculales > Papaveraceae > Papaver > Papaver somniferum. The sequence continues at coordinate 166,638,607 of NC_039364.1, read as the reverse complement.
CGTTGATGCACGACTCTACCAATTGTTGTTCGGTCACGTTTGTATCGTGACAATCCAAAGCTTGAATTCTGAATCTCTTTACGTAGTCGTTCGGATGCTCGTTGTTTCGCTAAAATATTCTTCCCAAGTCCGAGAAAGTGATTTGCTCGGATACAAAGAAATACTTTTTGTAAAAAGCGTTGACCATCTCACACCAGTTTGATATGTTGTTTGGCGCGATGTTGTTGTACCAGGTGTATGCTCTTCCGGTAAGTGACTTTGAGAACTCTTTCAGGCGGAGGACGTGATTGTATTCGTGTTCACCCAAGGATTCCAGAAAATGAAAGATGTGTTCGCGAGCTTTACCAGTACCATCATAAAAGGGAAAACTGAGGAGAGGAGTATCCTCTCGGTAGGGGAACTCTGTGCACGTCAAGAGGATACGGAGGTTGGTGCTGGTGCATATCCGACAGGTTTTCTTTGCCTCGATTGTGGAGAAGTCGTTCCAGATCCTCACGGGTGATGAAGTTGGATGGCTGGTTCCTTTCCCATGGGCGTTCTGGCGCAACACGAACTTCCTCATCTATGAATGCACGCCCTGCTGAAGTGCTTGCGCCAAGAGTTTTGAAGGTACTTCTCACAGGTTCCATGGGCTGACGCGATTCTTGTGGTAGTCGTTCTGTTAGCGTCTTAAGGAAAGTAAGTACCTCTTTATGAGTCGAAGGCATGTTTGTCTGAGCCTTAGCGAGAATTTCTTGTCTCTCCATCAAATCAACAATGGTAATAGGGGGTTGGCCTCCTCGGATTCCTCCATCCCCTCGTCCTGACGGGGGAGTAGCAGCTGCTCTGGTGACGACTGGAGGCGTTACACTTGAAGAAATGTTGGGGTTTGCAGCTGCTCTGGCTCTGGTGATGGGAGGTGTTACTGAGGGAATCTCTGCCCCGCTGGTGTTGGTGGTAGAGTGCGTAGTTCCACGAGATGCATTGATGATCGTATTGACGGGCTGTACAGTAGCGCCACTGACAGAAACATCAACGCAGAGAATGTTGTCAGTGCTAGTTCCATCGGAATTGGTTGCTAATCCAGACCTAAGATCCACCATTTTGAATTTTGAGAAAATTGAAATGAAATTGAAAAACTGATCTTGCGACCGAGAGATTAATCTCCCACTGTGGTCGCCAGTTGTTTATGGGTAAAAACTGATTCTGCTGTTTTTGGTAATTTGGGGTGTGTTGAATGAGAAACGAATCTAAACCCTAAACAAATGCACTGCACGGGAATGCTTTTAGGTTCGAGAAATCAATCTGTAAGACTCTTTCCTAAACCAAGAAATGGTCGTTCCAGATTCAATTCGGTCACAAGGTGATGGAGAAGGGTTGATCTTAGGGAGGAAAGCGGAGAAGGTGTTTGAGATCAGAATGTTGAACTATGAAGGTGTGGCTGTTTATGACTTGCGTATCAGAAAATTGTTTCTAGCTACTTGTGTTGATAACACTTGTGTCTTTTTTTTGAATAGGTTGAAAACCTATTTATACAAGTCATTGAGCGCACCTTGATCTCTTAGGAAGTGGAGGAAGTGAAGTAGTGGAGAAGTGGTTTTTTGTTCGGAAGGTAGTGATCATCGTGTTTCCATTTTGAGGCAAAACTGATCACACGATTCTTCCACCACTCTCATTACTGATAACCGTCCACCTTTCCTGACACATTCTTGTAATGGAACCATTGCACGCCGCATGCTGTAAACCGCCAGACCAATACCCCGGTAAGCATCCCCCAGTTTATGACATGTTTGATGTCTCGAATAAGTGGGTCATGGGACCCGTCGTGGAGAATAACATGGTGTTATTAGGTGAAACAACTAAGTTGTTTATGAGGTCAATATAAGATATTGTATGTATTCGATGCATGTGAAGCATCGCAATTAAGCAGCTCGAACTAATCGATGTGTATGATGCATCATTGTTCTAGAGCCTGATTGTATAAGTCGCGGATAAGCGTCTTAAAATTGGAAGCGTGATCGACCACCTTTGGGTGATCGTTTGGTGGCTTTAGAGACACGCCATTACTTGGTCGATCACTTCATGTGGAAGAAGGATGGTCGGTCTTCATAATGTGCTTCGCTTGCTTTCTAAAAATAAATCTATACCATCCAACTAGCTTGGCAAAGTTGGATGGTCGTGATCATTTGCGGCAGTTTCAAACTGCCATTGACGCAACTTTAGGGTTTAGGAGGCCGTGCGGCCAACCCCTCTTTGGGCGTGCATTTCGAGGCATTGAGCCCTAGATTTCGTAGGCCGGTCAATCACGTGTAAAGGTGGGTCTACAATGATCACGTTGACATCTTCGGGGCCATTTAAAATTAAATCTAAGCCACTCAAATCAGCTGGTAAAGATGAGTGGTCGAGATCGATTTGCGGCAGTAATGTGTTGCCGCAAAGTGATTTTAGGTTTTTGACAATAGCGCAAACACCCATGTTTGGGCCGGAGGTTTTATGTGTTTTGGACTTGCTATGAGCAAGTCGATCGGCCACATGTGGAGTTCGTTAGATGATGAACGCGTTGACATCTCCTTGATCGTTTGAAACACGATCTAAGCCATCCAACTAGGCTGGAGAAGTTGGACGGATACGATTGATTAGCGGCAGTTGTATAACGCCGCTTATTCAATTTAGGGTTTTCAAGGTTGCGTGATCATCCTAGTTCAATCGAACAATTTGGTGTGTCATTGACTTCCTCGAGTAAGTCGATCAAGTGAGGATAAAATTGGGTCGGTGGTGGACCCATGCGTACTCTCTTGACTGTCCGAAACGCGATTTAAGCCGTCTAATTAGGCTAGCCAAGTTGGATGAACACGATCGATTCGTGACAGTTGTAAACTGCCGCAACCCGAATTGATGGTTTCGAATACAACGTGCCTGCTCGAGTTTGTGCAAACGGTCGAGCACCCTATAGGCTTGCCGTAGGCAAGTCGATCGTCCAACGGGAAAGTGGGGCCGCCAAGGACCATGCTGACACTTCTTTAATCGTTTGTAGGAAGATCTAAGTCGTCCAACTAGGCTGGAAAAGTTGGACGGTTGCGACATTTTTTGAGACTGTTTTAGACAGTTTAGCTCATTCGAGCTTCTTTCAATAACGAGATTACCCTGTTTAGGGTTAGCGCTCGGCAACACTAGGACGTGTTGAAGCAAAGTCCGGTTGGTTGGGACGTTGGTGGGCCTACAGTCGGTCAATGCAGTAATTACCTAGTTCTGCCAGGAGTGGTCTAGGTTTGTTGAATTATCCGGCCAAATTGTGTGGCCGTGATCGTTTATGAGACTGATATAATCAGTCTAGATTTTCCTTTAAGGAATTCAAGCGCGATTGAGCTGACTTAAAAGCGCGTTGATATGAGATTCTCTTTGTCAGAGAGTGATGTAGCCCGTGGGGTATTTTCATGCAGATCTCAATATTGGCACTTCGGGAGATTCATGTTACTCTACTGAGAGTGAACACTTCATCGTCATGTCATGTCAATAATGAGAGTTCGGCTGGGAATATAGCAAGGGAAAATACCAAGCAATTCATGCATTAGTTAATAATGCGGTAGGTTGAGATTTATATGATATCTGGGATTGATGCACCATTCTGATAAATCTCATAAATATATCGAATTGTTCAATACATATACAAGTAAATAGGTTTGAACACTCATCACTTTCAAATGGCTTTTATTCCTTTGCAGGATGACAGCGCATTAAGACACAAGGCTTTTACAATTTTGACCCTAAGCTAAAAACCACGATCAACAGCGTCTAGAGGCCTTAGAAATGAATCAAGGGTCACACCATGCCAGATACGAATAGCATCCCCATGCTATTTATAACAACTCTAGGTTTGAAAACCGTCAGAGATTTGATCCATATTCAGTTACCTATAACCCTGGTTGGAGGAACCACCCTAATTTTTCTTGGTCAAAGGGCCAGAGTCAAGGTCAGCCTAGTAGTTCTCAGAATCTCTCGGGTTTTGGGTATACTAAGAACCATTTAGGGCCATATCAGTATCAGAACCTGTCAGATAAAAAAATCATGAGCTTAGAAGAGTCTCTCACCATCTTATCTCATAACAGTGCAGTGTTTAAGCAAACAGTTGAGAAAGGTTTACAGGAAAACTCTCAGGCTATTTTAGAGCTAAAAAATCAGGTTAGTCTAATTGCAGAGTTTTTGAGCGAAAGAGAAAAGGGAAAGTCCCCCAATCAACCACTACCCAATCCTAGAGGAATTCATGAACTATCCTCTAGAGAGAAAGAGTTTGATCATGTGAACTCTATAACAACCCTTACAAGTGGTAAAACGGTGGACAATAAGGTAGGCATGCCTGCAAATGGACATAGTGTAGTTCCACCCTCTACTTCCTAAGAAGATCCCGTAGCTGAAGAGACTGATAATTTCTCTAAAAAGTCCAATGCGGTCCCCGAAAGGTCTCACTTTGTTCCTAGAGCCCCATATCCACAGTTGTTAGCTCCAACCAGGATGGAATCAATTTTCAACGAAATAATGGAAATATTTAAACAAGTAAACATTAGCATTCCATTACTAGAAGCAATTAGATAAATGCCTACTTATGCCAAGTTCCTAAGAATCTTTGTACTCGAAAGCGTAAGCTTAATGTCCATAAGAAATCCTTTTTAGCTGGTCAGGTAAGTTCAATCATTCTTAACCAAACAACCCCTAAATATAAAGACCCTGGATGCCCACCGTATCTTGTACGATTGGAAATCACATGGTTGATAAGGCGTTACTTGACTTAGGAGCTAGTGTTAACTTACTCCCGTACCATGTGTACACCCAGCTAGGTCTTGGTGAGTTGAAACCGACAAAAATGACACTACAATTAGCTGATAGGTCTGTCAAAGTCCCTCGTGGTTTCATAGAAGATGTACTGATTGAGGTTGATAAATTTATTTATCCAGTGGATTTTGTTATTCTAGACACTCAGCCTGTTCAGGACCCTAGTGCTCAAATACCGGTGATTTTAGGTCGCCCATTTTTAGCCACATTTAATGCTATCATCAACTGTATGACCGGACTTATGAACACATCCTTTGGTAATTTGACTACTGAACTAAATGTATTTAATGTTACTAGACAACCTTCTAATGATTTAGAGGAAGTGAATATGATTAGCACTTTAGTTCAGGATAATTGGCATGACACTTTATTGGATGATTTTTTGGATGAATTTGATGAGATTCTCTTAAGTCAGTTAGGTGACCAAACTGTTGAACTAAAAGAATCTCTCGAGTACTTTAAAGACTCTACGGACCCTGAAATTCAAGCCATAGTGCTAGGCCTTACGGAGAGTAATGTTGACCCTAAATTTGGGGGTAATGATCTAAAAGAAGCTCTTGAATATTTTAAAGACTCTGAGGATCCGAAAATTCAAGCAATAGTTAGAGGTTTGTCTGAAAATACTGACTACCCTAAGTTTGGGGGTAGTGATGGTCAAGTATCCACATTAGAAGTCCCTAACTTGGGACTCGAGCCTAGTATACCCGAGGTATTAATTGAGTCTCTTCCGATTCCTAAACATGATCCTCCTGATACTGTCCATGAGGAAATCCAGCTATTACTGACTTGTTGTTCGAATGAATCTATTTGTCAAGACACCCATATGAAGCCCAAGTGGGTGCCGCAGAAAAACTCAGTTGTCTTACAAGAAATTTTAGATCAGGTTGTGCTTTGTTTGTTCATTTTTCTAATCCAGTGCAGGTTTCTTATATTTGTGTCAGCTCTATTTGGTATTGTTGACCCACAGTTGTTTCGGCTATTGGTATATGACTTTGAAAGGTGACTAGCCATTTTGTGGTATTTGATGTCTGGATGAAGACTTTAAACTAAGCACTTATTGGGAGGTAACCCATGCTCATGCAACACGGTAATATTCTTATTATCTTATTTTCTTCAAGCGGTAACTGAAAAAGCGGGGGTCTAACAATACCACCCAATATTTCGCTTAGTAATCTGTATGGACTAACTCCGAAATAATTTTCTAGAGAATCAACTAGACAGTCAAACTCAATCTAGATTAAAGTATCTCAAGGAGTTAATATCTCCCTCTTGATTTGATTTTTACTCAAGCTAAAAACAATAGCGAGTCTTTATCAAATACAAGGAATAACTTGGACGGTACCAAAGACCAATATGCAAGGACCAATCAATATCAATCAACAACCAAAGGTTGGATTTCCAATTGATGATCTTAACGCACAACCTGTATTATTTCAATTATATAAAAAATATAATGCGGAAAAGAAATAACACAGACACCAGAAGTTTTGTTAACGAGGAAACCGCAAATGCAGAAAACCCCCGGGACCTAGTCTAAATTGAATACACACTATATTAAGCCGCTACAGACACTAGCCTACTACAATCTAACTTCGGACTGGACTATAGTTGAACCCCAATCAGTCTCCCACTAATTCAAGGTATAGTTGTACTCCTACGCTTCTGATCCTAGCAGGATACTGTACACTTGATTCCCTTAGCTGATCTCACCCACAACTAAGAGTTGTTGCAACCCAAAATCGCAGACTTGATAATAAACAAATTTGTCTCAGACAGAAAAGTCTACCAAAGTATAAAATCAAGGTGAACAGGAACCAATTGATAATCCGGTCTTATATTCCCGAAGAACAGCCTAGATTAATCAATCACCTCTCAACAATCCTTCTTGACTACACAAGCGGTTTGTCGAGGAATCACAAACAGTGAGATGAAGATGTTTGTGACTTCTTTATCTTGCCTATCGGAGAACTCTCACGATCTCAAGCCAATCACTATATTGTACTCGTACGATAGAAGATGCAAGATCAGATCACACAACTACGATAAAAGTAGTATCGGTCTGGCTTCACAATCCCAATGAAGTCTTTAAGTCGTTAACCTGGTTTTAAAGAAGAAAACCAAAGGTTAAAGGAGAATCAACTCTAGAGAGCGCACTAGTATCACACAGATGTGTGGGGATTAGTTTTGCACAATGCTAGATGTCTCCTTTATATAGCCTTCAAATCAGGGTTTTGCCTTAGTTACAAAGCAATCCATATTCGTCGTTAGATGAAAACCTGATTTAGATTCAAGCTGATATTTCTTAATTGTTAGATCGAAAACTTAGATTGTCACACACACTTGGGTAGAGGTTTACCGGGTTTGTGAAAACCGTGTCAGAACGTGTACGTGTATGTTGGTTCAGCATAGTAACCCAAAAGGTTAACCATATGAGAAATTCATATTAACCTAGTTCTTCTTCACCATAACTAGTTCAATTGACTCAAATGAACTAGTTAGAGAGTTGTTCAATTGCTATGAGATCTTATGTAACTACACAAGACACAATTGAAACAAATATGATTCGATTCGATGAATCAGCTCATGAACTTTATAGCCACGGTTTGCATAAAACATTCCTTAGTAATTGAAGTTTCATGTTCAGAGCACATCTTTAGATCATAACCACTTAAGCTCACAAACAAGTTCGCGGACTTAAGGCAACCGGCAGAGTTTTCCAAACTCAGCAGAAAATCTCGGCAAAGAGACTTCCGCCAATTCGCGGACTGAGTTCGCGGACTAAACACGCAAACGAGTTTTTGGAAAATCCCAGCAGAAATTCTCGGCAAGAGAACTTCCGTCAGTTCGCGGACTGAGTTCGCGGACTTGGCAAAGCCCAATTCCTCCGGTTTCTCTCAATCAACAAAGTTCGAAAACTTCAGATTAAGGAATACATGGTTATGTAATCTAAACTCTCATTCCAATCATTGAGACATTCTCAGAGGACGTTATATATCCGTTATTCACAGACCGTTTCACGTCAGAGCAATTCTCAAAGTAATTGAAACTTTTCATGACTTTCGTCACCAGGTGAAGATAAACTTGATCAAAGCGAAACTCTTTACCAACACTCGATTTCGAGAAAAAGATAAGTAGTGAAGACTCAGCTCGAAATGTCAAATGTGTATGATCTAGTCTATATAGCATACGACTTTTTGTCTCATAAGAAGTAGGAGATAGAATAGATAGACTTTTGACTGATAGATAAGTTCAAGTCTCCACATACCTTTTTGTTGATGAAGTTCCACGGTTCCTTGAGTAGATCTTCGTCGTTGTATGATGAATCGCCATGAAGTCCTTGAGCTCAACAACACTTTTCTATCCTAGTCCGAGACTTAGCTATAATAGGCTAGAAATCAAGACTCATAGTTTTGATCACTAACATTGACAAACATGCTTGATATAGCAACGCATGCGAGGTCGACCGAGCTATGCTCTAACAATCTCCCCCTTTGTCAATTTTAGTGACAAAACTATTAATACATATGGAAATACAAAAAATATAAACTTTAGTGGTTCCTATTCCATAGTCTAAAATCAACGTTCCTTGAAATCTTCGTCCTTCCAAGTACTCCAATGATCCCAAAGGTTGTAACTTTAGCACCACCATTGTTGAAGATCCGTAGCTATAACAATGAGAGAAATCGAGATTCTTGATCATTATTATACAGTGTCATAGTATCATTATGTAACATCAAAGTCCAATTGCATCACGACTTTAACAACAATAGTATGGTGATATGTATCACTCCCCCTTAGTCAATACTCCATCTCGATCATGGAAACCACTCCCCTTTACACAATGATCCGAAAACCATATGTATTTGTAGTGTGAACTACATTATTTCTCCCCCTTTTTGTCAATAAAATTAGCAAAGGTAAAAGAACGGGATCATAATGAAATTTCCACAAGAGACATTTCATAGACTAAAAGATAAAATACATGCCAACTTAGATGCAATCATAAAGCCGAAGCTAAATGCATTCGTCAAGGAGTTTTAAGATACAAGATAACCCCTATAAAATTCCACAGCCGCACACCTCGCAAGATATTACCATTAAGCACAAGTTCAAAATAACTCTCCCCCATTTGATGTCATTCCCGAAAGAACAACAAGAGCGACCTTAATTTCGAAAGAAAAGAAGAATTTTTTAATTGGACACCAAAAACCATGGAAATGATTTTCTATATCCAAAACTCAATCAAATTAATCACAAGTAAATCCTTGATTAATTTAATCGGAATACGCAACTAAATCAAACCACAAAAGTGATCAACTTAATTGATTGCGCTCAACATAAGAAAACTCACGGAGCTACGACTAAGATAACCACACGGAGATGACTACCTTAATCGTTCAAATACTCAATATAAGGAAAACCTTACGGAATATACGACTACATCAACCAATAGAACATGATTAGTATAGCCGTTCATATACTCAACACAAGAACTTGTGGAATATATGAAAAACTCAACTAGATTAATTACAAGAGAACCTATAATTAATCTAATTGGAATACACAACCAAACTAATCACCGAAGCAATCAATTTAATTGTCAAAAGATTTTGATAGACAAAAGAAGACTTTCGGAGCAAATAACTAAATAACCAATCAAGATGATTAATTTAGTTCAAGAATGCTCAACATATAGCATCTCATGGAACAACCAACAAGGCCAATATTAATCGACATAGTTTTAAGGTGTTCAACATAAGATACACAATGGATCCCTCACGGTAAAACATAACAGAATGGATCAATGAAGATCAATACCGTGGATAACATACAAGGATCTATTCTATTTTCCATCACTATTTGCAAAACGACATAATAGACTTTATCCTTTTCAAACAAAAGATTTCATCCTATTTTCCATCAAATAAATGACTGCATAGGCATAACTTTTGTAATTGTCAAAAGTGAATTTGTCCTTTCATCAATACGAATATCAATTTATGAACGACTTTACTTTTGACACAATATGGAACCTTCAAGTTCACGGACGCAAACAATACATATCCCATAAAAATATTGCAATACTTCAAAACAGATTAATACTGCAATAATATCATCCTCCAAATATTTTTAGAATTTAAAAACCAATAAACCTAAAAAATAACATAAGAAGATGAAAAAAAAAATAGATGTGTGTAGTCACAATCTTCGCTTTTCAAATCTCTAGTTATTTTTCCAACTAAACCAAAAAGAAGACACACTAGGCAACAGACTAGAACCAAGATCAGATGAAAAACTAAATCCCTTCTGCAACCAGGGTTTGAACAAGAATGAGTTCCTCAGTTGCCTTCCTTAGTTCGCCTTTTAGGTAGTCAAGGTTCCTTGTTGCAATACCGAGTTGTTCTCGAACGACCTTAGAATCTCCAAGAAGATTTCCTACCAGTTGTGAAGAAATCTGAACTGGTAGTTTGTCTCCGTTTTCATGATCAAGAGCATGAAAGCACGAGATATCAATAGGACAAAGCTCAACATCATCAACCTTGTTTCTTCCATCCATTGTGCACAAAAAAGACTTTTAGAAAATCTTTTTGACTTCTGGAACACGTTATATATATAAGGAATTCCATCAAACCCTAGGAAACATGTCGTTCGTGAGGGTTGGTGCGTGAACTGGAGAAACGGTCCTAAGATAGACCAAAGAATCCCAAAACATAAAAGAAATAGATGTTGAGGAGAAAACGGAATAAAGTAACATCGAATGCAGTACAATCCTGACAGATTTCTCAAGATGAAAATCCTGAGAATCATGAGCATCCCTTTTTAACTAAACATAATTAAAAGAGATGCAATATGAACATGTCAGGGTGTAATAAGATGAGCATCTTGCTCAAAATTATTTACTTCTTCTTTTTCATTTTCATCGGTATTTATCAAGCTACCTGGTATAGTTGAAGAAGCATTATCAAGAGAAGATTTAGAAGTACCTGTGTTAATAGTATTCCATGTTTTCTTGATATTCCGTCTTAGTTTGTTTATACAGGTCTTCAGATCAGACACCCTATTGTTGACGTGTAGAAAATATGAGTTGGAAGACTTGAATTCATAGTCCTTTTTGAGAAAATTAGAGGAACTTAACTCGTTTTTCTTTTTACTGTTCCTTTTTCTCTTTCCAGACTGATTTACAACACCTGTCACACTTTTGTTGTTTTTCCTTCCACCGTTGTAGGAATCCTTCGGTTTGAAAACATAATTAGGAAAAGTGGTAGGTTCGGAAACCTACAATAAAATACTGCAAGTGCACATTGTCTCACTAGTAGAACAATGGCAAGTACGGGTCGTTCCCACGAGGAGTGTGAAAATACTACTTCTAACTAATACCAAGACCAAATAACCAAATAGATAATGTTTAATGAGTTTTCAGAAATTTGAAACAAAATGAAACAATAAATAATTTTAACGAAAAACAGAATGATAGAAGGTTGTTAGGATTTTCGGTTTCCACCAATTAATTATGCAAACTCTACTAATCTTTAAAAATCTATTCCATGCATTTTCAAATATTGTTTCTCCGCTCTAGTTTTCTTCGCTTCATGAGTAGTGATTCTAAAGCATTACATATCTATCCTTGCATACCACGTCTAGGGATTTAACCGAAGCACGAAATATCAATTCAAGAGCATAAATAATCAAGAAAATCACATGAACAATAAAATACCAAGCTATATGAAGAAAAACTACTAGTCATTTAAATCATTATTGAACATATAAATGTAGAGTTTACACAATTAAATTGGTTTCTACCCAAACCCTAACATAACTCTAGCTAGACATGGCTTTCTCAAAAACCATAAACATATTAAAATCAAACTTTAGCTAAAGAAAAACGAAGAATCGAAAACAAAACTCCAAAATCCTTCTCATGTTTCTCTTTCAGCTCTGTGGTCGGGCGCCCCCTCGTATATTTTGAAACAACACATAAATATAGCTCACAAATGAATTAACGTTTTTCTTCTTCGTCGCCACATCACCTCCCAATAGAAGTCTGCCACATGTCATGAAAATATAAATTCACCCAATGATGTTGTGTCGCGTGTCATAATATGATGAGACATTGTAAAGTATCACCGAATCTCCACTTTCCATAGTATATGAATTTCATTTAGAAAGCATGATATTTTATTGAATGTGCTGGGTCCCACCTTAACTGTATTTGAAAAATGACGTCAGTTGGCTTCAAATATTCCTTCAGATTCTTTATATAAATATAGCAAGAGAACTTATGTAAGGACAAGATATATTAATCTTTCATTTTTCTTCATTTGCATGTGGTCATGGAGGTGATATTCTTCCATTCTTATGCTAACAATAATAAAGTCACTCTTGACCAATCTTAGGTGGCATTAGTGTGCTGACATCGACTCGCTTCACCATTAAGTCTCACATTTTGATGTTCATTCGCTGGATGATCGAATTCACTTGTACTTTATGCAAAAGCACTAAAATAGTGTCATTAGTCAAAATATTGAATCATGGCTAATATAAATATGGGTATAAAATATAGCACTTTCGTGCTTATCAAAAAGCCTTATCACAGTATACTCCTTGAGGCCGAGCAAGGTTGATTCCAATCTGTGATATAGGTTTAACAACTTCCTTAGGCATCCAAGTAAGAATGTTGTGAAGTTTTTCATTCTTTATCCAAAGACGACACCTTCGCTCAAAGTGTCCTTTGTTTCCGCAGTAATAGCAGTTGAAGGACTTGCGTTCAGTAGTTCTCTTTTGAGCAGGTTTAGAAGAAGTAGAATCCTTGTTTTTGCAAGCTGACACCGGTTCTTCACATGGAAAATTATTAACAGCTTTAACAAACTTAATCTTACCACTGTTAGGAGCGTCTATTCCTTTATATCCCAGACCACGTTTATCATGATGTTCTTTACAGGCTCCCAGCATAGAAGACGGTTTTGTAGAGCTAGAACCGAACCTATTTAGATTCTCTTCAAGTGATTTTACCTTATTAAGAGCAGTAGTGAGTTTGGTTTCCAAGGATTTCTCTTTGGTAAGAAGACTGCGTTCTTTGTTATTGAAACATTTCTGTTGAGATTCACATCTTGCTTCAGTTTCTGCAAGTCTCTCTTTTAACATACAGAGGTTACGAAGAAGATTATCACATTCATATTTTTTTGAGCGAACCTCTTCTTCATGATCTTTAACGGTAGATTGTAACAGTTTGTATCCACCATCATAACCTTTGAAGAGTTTTCTCAACTTTCTGTTTTCTTGACAGAGAGGACCCATGTACTTTCTCAAGCAAGCAGTTGTCCTTGTTTCTTTCAATTCACGATTAAACAACTTGATGTATTGAGAAACTTCCTCATCAAGACTCTGTCCTTCTTCTGAATCATTATCATCTGAGAGATCATCCAACTGTTCATAAAGATATTTTTTCCAGTTGAATGCAGATTCGGCTGGAGGAGACGTGAAGGAGTTTTCCTCAGTGGTTTCAGATCTTTGAAACTTAACTGAGCAACCCTGTACTAATGTTGCATTTTCAGAGATAGTACTCTTGTCCATAGAGTCAGATCGCTACAAACACAGACTGATGAGGTCTTTAACGTGTTTGCCTGCTCTGATACCAATTGGAAAAACGGGGGTATAACAACAACACCCAATATTTCACTTAGAAATCTGTATGGATTAACTCTGAAATACTTTTCTAAAGAATCAACTAGACAGTCAGACTCAATCTAGATTAAAGTATCTCAAGGAGTTAATATCTCTCTCTTGATTTGATTTTTACTCAAGCTAAAAACAATAACGAGTCTTTATCAAATACAAAGAATAACTTGGACGGTACCAAAGACCAATATCCAAGGATCAATCGATATCAATCAACAACTAAAGGTTGGATTTCCAATTGATGATCTTAACAAGAAACCTGTATTATCTCAATTATATAAAAAATATAATGCGGAAAAGAAATAACACAGACACCAAAAGTTTTATTAACGAGGAAACCGCAAATGCAGAAAAACCCCGGGACCTAGTCCAGATTGGATACACATTGTATTAATCCGCTACCGACACTAGCCTACTACAAGATAACTTCGGATTGGACTATAGTTGAACCCCAATAAGTCTCCCACTAATTCAAGGTACAGTTGCACTCCTACGTCTCTGATCCCAGCAGGATACTGCGCACTTGATTCCCTTAGCTGATCTCACCCACAACTAAGAGTTGCTGCAACCCAAAATCGCAGACTTGATAATAAACAAATCTGTCTCACACAGAAAAGTCTATCAAAGGATAAAGCTGTCTTCCACAGAAAAACCCTAGGTTTTTGTTCCGTCTTAAGATATAAAATCAAGGTGAACATGAACCAATTGATAATCCGGTCTTATATTCCCGAAGAACAGCCTAGATTAATCAATCACCTCTCAACAATCCTTCTTGACTACACAAGCGGTTTATCGAGGAATAACAAACAGTGAGACGAAGATGTTTGTGACTTCTTTATCTTGCCTATCAGAGAACTCTCACGATCTCGAGCCAATCACTAGATTTTACTCGTACGATAGAAGATGCAAGATCAGATCACACAACTACGATAAAAGTAGTATCGGTCTGGCTTCACAATCCCAATGAAGTATTTAAGTCGTTAACCTGGTTTTAGAGAAGAAAACCAAAAGTTAAAAGAGAATCGACTTTAGCGAGTGCACTAGTATCACACAGACGTGTGGGGATTAGTTTTGCACAATGCTAGATGTCTCCTTTATATAGCCTTCAAATCAGGGTTTTGCCTTAGTTACAAAGCAATCCATATTCACCGATAGATGAAAACCTGATTTGGATTCAAGCTAATATTTCTCAACCGTTAGATCGAAAACTTAGCTTGTCACACACACTTGGGTAGCCATTTACTGGGTTTGTGAAAACCGTGCCCAAACGTGTATGTGTATGTTGGTTCAACATAGTAACCAAAAAGGTTAACCATAAGAGCAATTCATATTAACCTAGTTTTTCTTCACCATAACTAGTTCAATTGACTCAAATGAACTAGTTAGAGAGTTATTCAATTGCTATGAGATCTTATGTAGCTACACAAGACACAATTGAAACAAAGATGATTCGATTCGATGAATCGGCTCATGAACTTTATAGCCACGGTTTGCATAAAGCATTCCTTAGTAATTGAAGTTTCATGTTCAGCGCACATCTTTAGATCATAACCACTTAAGCTCACAAACAAGTTCGCGGACTTAAGGCAACCGGCAGAGTTTTCCAAACTCAGCAGAAAATCTCGACAAAGAGACTTCCGCCAGCTTGCGGACTAGGTTAGCGTACTGAGTTCGCGGACTAAACACGCAAACGAGTTTTTGGAAAATCCCAGCAGAAATTCTCGGCAAGAGAACTTCCGTCAGTTCGCGGACTGAGTTCACGGACTTGGCAAAGCCCAATTCCTCCGGTTTCTCTCAATCAACAAAGTTCGAAAACTTCGGATTAAGGAATACATGGTTATGTAATCTAAACTCTCATTCCAATCATTGAGACATTCTCAGAGGACGTTATACAGCCGTTATTCACAGACCGTTTCACGTCAGAGCAATTCTCAAAGTAATTGAAACTTTTCATGACTTTCGCCACTAGGTGAAGATAAACTTGATCAAAGCGAAACGCTTTACCAACACACGATTTCGAGAAAAATATAAGTAGTGAATACTCAGCTCGAAATGTCAAATATGTATGATCCAGTCTATATAGCATACGACTTTTTGTCTCATAAGAAGTAGGAGATAGAATATATAGACTTTTGAGTGATAGATAAGTTCAAGTCTCCACATACCTTTTTGTTGATGAAGTTCCACGGTTCCTTGAGTAGATCTTCGTCGTTGTATGATGATTCGCCATGAAGTCCTTGAGCTCAACTACACTTTTATATCCTAGTCCGAGACTTTGCTATAATAGGCTAGAAATCAAGACTCATAGTTTTGATCACTAACATTGACAAACATGCTTGATATAGCAACGAATGCGAGGTCGAACGAGCTGTGCTCTAACAGTAACAGTTTCTCCTTGTTCATGCGTTTAATTTTATTTTTAGAACATTGAGGACAATGTTAGATTTAAGTTTTGGGGTATGGGAGAAAATGATTTAGTTGCATTATTAAACTTCTAGTGTCACATAGTATCCAGTTAGCTAAGTAACATACTGTTTCTCACCGAAAAGATGAAAATTAGAACTGCTAGGGATAACATTCTAGTGAGACATTAGAGAAAAAAACATTGAGATCATTGACAATCAGGAGATGGACCTAATCATCCATGATGGAAAGACAATTCGGTCTAAAGGAAATGCCAGAAAGACAAAGCAACCTCACAATGTAGTCTTAGTTACTGGATTACGACTCTCTCTCAGTAGAAACCTATCATCATCAACAAGTGGAGCGACATCAAAATCTATGAAGAAAGTTGAAGACGTTTAAGGTTTATAAGCAACAATAGAAAGAAAAGCAAAATTCAAAGTCAAAGTTGAAGACTTAGTTATTAGAGCAAAGAAAATCAAACGATGTAAGTTGTTGAAGTTCATGATACCAAGATATTACAAGTTGTGAAGATCCAAATGATAAAGTCCTTGTCTCATGGCCATGTAAATATTAGTCTTGTTATTACTGTGTTTTAAAAATATATATATATATATATATATATATATATATATTTTATTTTTTTATTTTGTTCAATTCAATAAGGACATTGGGAATTAGAAATCTATAAGGAAGTTTCAAGCAATAAATCGAAGAGAAGAGTTAATTGTCAAGGTTCTACGAAGTGCAAGAGTTTATCATCAACAGTTGAAGCCGAAGAAGACGTTGTTTCTACTGAGCACTATGAGAGACTCAAAGAGAGATGCATATTGGTTGCTTTGTTAGTCCGCTTTCTATCTGGCATAAGATCTTTCTAACACTGGTTCAACTCATCACACGTAATTTTTCCAGCTGTGTAGCAGATGTCCCTCTCATCTTTATCTCTCTCCTAATCTTATACAGTTGTAAAGCGGATGCATCTCATAATGTTTATCTAGCTGTGTAACAGATATCTCTTTATCTAGCAGTATAACGGATGTGTCTCCCCTTTTCTTTATTCAGCTTTTGAGCGGATACCTTTAATTTCTTTGGCATTCTAGTTACTTGGCGATAGGTTGAGAATATGTTTGTCCTCATAGCTCTTTGGATATTTGTGACCAATTAGGAGTTAAGGTTTTGTGGGTACACCTCTTGTAAACCCTCCCAAGACTATAACTCGGCCACTAGGGCCACCTAGGGGTTTAAAGGCTTGTTGCGCTAAGTGCAACCGCGATGCCTGCAACAGTGAGTTAGGATTTTATTTTATAGATTAGATTTTCTCGGGACTAGCAGATAATAAGATTGGGGGTATTTGATAGACGCATTTATGTGTCTATTTTGTTCTCAATTCTGTATAATGTTAGTATTCAATTTTGTGCTTATTTTGTTATTTTATGTATTTGTAGGTGTTTATGGTGAAATAATCTTTTACGAAGAAATTGGCTCTAAAAGTGGCATTTAAACCTCCGGAGAAAAGTACTAAAGGCACCCCAACATTGGCTAAAGGCACCCCCGAAATGTGTTTAAAACACCCTAGGAGAAGTGTTGAGAAACACCCAAGGAATTTGCTAAAGACATCCCGTAAATTACTAAGGGGCACCCTATTTGCTAAAGGGACACCGGATTTGGATAAGGGGAGGTCATCTTCTCCGTTTGAATTTCATATTTTAGCGGGAAAACTTGTTTTCAACCGCAGCAGATTAGGGTTCAAAAATTGAATGGGTTTTTCTGAGACTTAATGGCTGAAATCAAGTGGGTTTGTTCCCAGGGACTAAACAGGGCTGGTATGGGTGTTCCATTGAATTGAAATTGGCCAGATCATCGAGTATTCTATGAAACAGGGAGATAGATATTCACGAGAGTTTCGGGAGAAATTCAGAGGAGTTTTAATCGGATTAAATTGTTGGATTGGATTGGGATTGTCCTGTCACGGTAACACATGCCTGGTGTAGGAGTTTAAATTTATTAACTTGGATTGAATCATCGATGGGAGCAAAACAGGGGACGTGTATCAACGGAAGAGGCAAAACACGTGATTTCTTGTGATTGTGTATGACTAAGACGAACCGGGAGAGTTTGAGCTAATGTTTGTTGCGTGGAAGAGCTAAATAAGGATAATTGACAGTCTGCAAATACGTGAAGAAGGAAAAACAGGAAATTATTCCCGTGATGTTGTTAAAAAGGAAAAAAAAGGTATTTTGAATTTTACTGTAAGGATTCGAGGCTTCTTTTGAGTATAAGATAGGTGCTTGGACAATAGAAAGGGGCTATCGAGAGTTTGGGGTTAAGATAAAGAAGATTGGTGAGCTGCAGAGTTGAAGAAAAGAGCTGTAGGAAAAGTTTCTGCTGCTGCAGAGACTCAAGAATACGAAGAACAAATAACGCATCAGAACTGTCGTTGATTTTACTACACTTCTGTGTTATTGTTTCTTGTAACAGTGTATTGCAACATTTATAAGCGTTGCAAATCCGCTGTAATATTATTATTCTTTAATAAAACACCTTTTTGAGCCATGAAACAGTCTTTTGAGTGTGTTTTGAGCATGAGGAGCTAAACCCCATCACCGGGATGACGGAGGAAGCCAATTCTCAACACTATGATAATTTTATTAAATTCTTTTTATGACTTTTGCATTAATATAATTTGAATTATGATTTTAAACTAATTAGTTGTGATTTAGTTTGATGGGTTATGCTTAGCTTTGGTGTTTTGATAACTCATGCTTACCATTTACAATTAATGTTTTATAAAATATACCTTGACAAAGATTTAGGGTCAATAGTTATTATTTTTGGAGCTATAATTGTCAAAGAACTAATAATTGAACCACAAAAACATGAGTTTGGTGGAATCCTGAGTCCTAGTAACTCTTAATCTTGTTATGGTGAGTTTGTTTGCAGAATTTACCGTTTCCAGGAATTTATAATCCCATGGGATTACAAATTCTGACGTTCATATAAATTCCTTGTGTGTTTGGTAACTCAATTAAAATTCTTGGGATTTATAGAGTTTTCTTGTATTAAAGTCTTTGTACCGTTTGGCATTATCCTCAAATCTTATAATTGCGTATATATGAGATTTAGAGTTAAAAAAAAAGTGGATCCATAAATCCCTTGATAAGTTTCCCAGAAAATCTTAGGGGGGAGGGGTCGGACTCCATATAGAGGATTCGCTGGAAAATTGAATCCCGTAGGCAACGTGATTCCAAGGATTCGGGCAACCAAACATACAAAGGGAAACGTAGTTCTACTGATGCGTAACGTAACCACAACAAATTAATTAAGATATTTCCCACTAATTAACTGGTAATATAGCGGTAGTAAGAGATCGTTCCCATAGAGAGCTGTGTAATTGATAGGTTATTTAGATAGCGAAACAAAATAAAAGACAAAAGGGGGGATTGTTTAAAAGTGAAATAAAAAGAAAGATGATCAAGGAATCCTTAGCCGTTACCAAGCGATAACTGGATTAGTATACTGATCTATATTCGTTAGAACCATTCATCACCAACCGTAGGAAAGCAGCTGGCGCAGTGCTATCTCCAAAGTCCCTTGTGTAACCGGATACCTAAGCGCTCGCATATCAAGTTCTATCCAACCGAACCACCAAGTAGTAGCGCATTCAAGGTGTAGCCCAGCGGAAGCTTTAAGTTATGTGAACTTAGGTTGATCCTAGCAGTTAGACTCTTAGCGCAAGGTCCACTTACTAGTGTTGTCTTCACACACGATTGCTCCACAGAATCCCTCTGCGAGGTCTCACGTTCTCTACTTGTGTAAGGATTATTCAACAATTACACGGATATCCTAACCCTACTAGCAATAGAATGATCAATAGATTAATCCAATTGTATACTTGAGTAATTTATAAATCAATCATAAACCCTAATTATAGTGAAAACAAACGATAAGATGATAAAACTCTGAATAGATTTGTATAATAATGTAGCTACACGCTAGAACACTGAATTCATCCTCAATCAACAAAAGTTTAGCTTCTCATGATTACACAATTACCCGGTTTCCCCCTAAAGGGATAAACCCTAGGTTTTTAGTGAAGAACAAAAGTGTATTATGAGATGTGATATGTAGAGATCCCCTCTAATTGTTGTGGAAGTCCTCTTATATATTTTCCATGATATCTAGGTATTAGAATCCATCCGGGACCAAGTTTCCTTGATTTGGAAGTCAAAATACGTCAAAAGGGACCCCATAGATTTGTCTCAGTCGACATTGTCGAATACCCCAAAGCAATGTCGAAAGTTGGGGTCGAAAATACACCTTCTCTGCCCGAAATATGGCCACTCTCGGTATTGCTTTAGCAATGCCGAAAGTTGTGTTGTAGATTGTCGTTTTTCGTCTCGACTGTTTTGGTCGTAATTTCTTCGTCTGAACTCGGAATGACCTCATTCTTTCGCCGTTCTATTCATAATTGAATTATCTTCAAGATGGTGATAAGAAATCCTTAATTTGGATGAGTTGAAATTGGTCTTTTAGTCCTTCTTATGTTTTCGACCTTCTTTGCTCCTTTTCATCGCACTTCTTCCACTTCTTTCGGCTTTAGACACTTGGATGTTTGGAGAACTTCATTTTATATCTCTTTTGCAGCTCTTTTCACTCTTCTTGGGATGATTCACCTGATATGACACATAAACTAGAAAATAATCATAATAACAAGTTATATGCAAGAATTATAGCTAAAACAAGTATGGAATTGACATTATAAACATATAAATTAAGCACTTATCATCTACCAAATCCCCTGGAACCATAAATTCCACCTTTAAAATTCTACATCCAAACCCACCATTACTTTCTTTTGCATATTTTTATAGTTTTAGTATTTTCTTTTATTAAGTCTAAAATCAGTATCTTCCCAAGTCCGAGAAACGAATTCCCTACTCATCACTTGTAAAAACTACATCAAAGCTGTTATTTGAATTGCAGATTATTATTTGGAAGGATTACCAAATTTTCAGATTATTGGTGTATGGACGATAACAATAATATCGGGCTGACGACGTTAAACCAAGCGCTTTATGGGAGGTAACCCATCGGTTTTGTATCTCTATCCCTTTTGTTTTTAGTTTTCTTAGTTTTCATATCATATCTTGCATTCCCATTTTAGATTTTACAAAGTCCTATATCTATAATGAAAGTTTTGACGAATTCTCGTCTGAAAAATTCTGACTGCGCACTTGTCACGAAAATAGCTCTCGAGACTTCGTACGAAGTCTGATTTGAGTGGTTGACCCCAAATTTTAAATAGGACAGACTCACCTTTATTTTCCAAAAATAAAAATTGAATTCGGAGTCTGTAAAGTTGGAGAAATAGGCCTGGACATTTGAGTTTCGGTATTTTTCCAGAACTTTTTCAGATTGCATGTCAGTATCGTTTATCGAAACACTGTGAACTTTTGACACCTCATAGAAAAGACGTAGGCGAACAACTTTCGTTTAGGATGTTTTCCCTAGTTCCCTACCCATTGGTACAGTTTTTGAGTTTTTCAGGGTTGTTATGTCAGAAATCAGAATTTTCGATTTTGAACATTAAGGAAAATGTTGAGTTTAAGTGTGGGGGAACATTTAGTATTACGCTTTATGCATATACACACAAAAAAAATAAAAAATACTCTTTGATTTCTTGCATTCTTGAGACTTCATCTTTCGAAGTTAATTATGAGCTACTTAGGATGACACTCTAAACCTTTTTAAGGTTAAAACAGTTCTTACAGATGTAGATTGAGTTCCACTTTATCGTTCTAAAATCCTTAAATATATACGTTCATAATTGAATGTGAAACTCATCTATGGTAGTCATTTGAAAGATTCATCCTCACAATTAATCATTACTGAATCACTTTCTTTTTATTTTTGCAGTTGTATGTTTCTCTAAAGTGATTTGGTGGGATCCTGATACTGCCGTGGATGTTGTAGCAAGGTAATCATTGGTTGAGTATATAAAATCACCATAGACAACTGTCTTATACTCATAAAGAGTGAGCCGAAAAAAAAGATATATATATATATATAAGGCTCCTCTTCATTTATCGACATTAATAATTTTGTGATAGGTTCGGAATTGTGGACTAATCATAGTCGATGAAAACAAAAACCTATCATCATTATATAGCAAGTTAAAAAGACTATTGATGAGGTTCTCGACACTTGGATAACAGTATGTGTGAAACGTTGTCCCTATCTCCGTCGCCTAAACAAGCGTGGAACTCAGAATCCAATGCAACTATCACATACTTGCTGAAAAGGAACATGCACTTAGAGTATCTAATCACATGGTCAAGTTAAATGGGTGCTTCTCTCAACTATTGTATTATAAATAAGAATCCTTTGACGACATTCGTACAAGTATTGTGGGTAACATCTTTCACTTTAGTCAACATTTGCACATTTCACTTTTCTATTTCTATTCTCTTATCTATCAATGTGATTTCAGTGTGCGAGTGTTGTGAAAAATGTTGCAACAAGTACGATGACTATCTTAGTAGAGTTTTGCAATCAGGTTGAATGTCACAAGTAAGTAATTGCTTGTGTGTGATGATTGGAATGTATGTGGGATGTTTGCTGCTAAAGAACTTATGCAAGCTATTTGGCTTTCTACTTTGTTTCTATCCTTAGTAGTTCTTCTAAGACAATAAATTGGAGTAGGTTTTGTGGGTATACCTATTTTAAACCCTCATGGGACTAAAACTCGTCCACTAGAGACACCTAGGGGTTTAAAGGCTTGTTATACATGCTAAGTGCAACTGTTTTCTCAACGACATGGAGTTGTTTTATTTAGGATTATTTTTATTTAGTTTTCTCTAGGACTAGAAAAATCTAATTTTGGGAAGTTGATAAGTGCATAATTCATATGATTTTAGTATCCATTCCATACTTGTTTTAGCTATTATTCTTGCATGTATTCGTATTATTACTATTATTTTCTCTTATTTGCCTCTAATAGGTGAATCATCTAAAAAAGGAGCTACAAAGTGATGAAAAGATCTAATAAGAGAAGTATTCCAAGTATCCAAGTCCAAGAGAAGTTGAAGAAGTGCGACGAAAAGGAGCAAAACGCTCAAAATCAAGAGATGGGCCAAAGATCGATCTTAACTCATTCAAATTAAGGATTTCTCATCACCATCTTGAATATAATTGAAAGAGAAAAAGAATGCAAAAATAATGAGGTCATTTCGAGTTCGGACGAAGAAGTTGTGGCCAAAATAAGCTTTTTATCCAATACCGAAGACAAGCAAGTATGCAAACAGGTACGCATACTTAATTCCGAAAATTTCTGATGGAATTTGAGATACGCATACCGGTACACATACTTAGCAAGTATGCAAACAGGTATGCATACTTGTGAAGGTCTAAGGTCACGTTTGGGGTCGTTATTTCGTATTTTCAGGTCGGGTTCTTGAACCGAACTAGATACTTGATGACCAAGCAATGTAAACCTATAAAAATAGGTATTAGGCCTTTCACATATCATCGATCATCTCATATCACAAGTTATACATCAAAAACCTAGGGTGTACCCCTTTAGGGGGAAATACCACCATTATTCATCTTCTTTGTAATATGAGTAGCTAAATTCTTTGTTGATTAAGGATGAATTCAATGTTCTAAGCGTGAAGCTTTATTAATAATACAAATCTATTTGAGGTTTTAATCATCATCATTTGTTTTCATTATATCTAGGGTTTATGATTGATTCTTAGATTGGTTTGGGTGCGCAACTAGATTAGTCTATTTATCATTCTATTGCTAGTAGTGAGTTGAGCGATCCGTAATTGTCGTTCATCTCCTACACAAGTAGAAAACATGAGACATTGCAGAGGGATTTTGTAAAGCAATAATTTGTGGAAACAACACCAGTAAGTGAACCGAGCGTACTGAGTTTAACTGCTGGGATCAAACCTAAAGCGTTCGATCGAGTTACACCTTGTAAGCGTACCGCAAGGCGGCTTAGTTGGATAGAATCCGGTGACTAAGCGTACCTGTTATCCGGTGGTACAATGAGTTTTGGGGATAGCTAAGTGTACCTGCTATTCTACGGTTGGTGATGAATGGTTCTAACGGAAGATAGATAAGTATTCTAATCCTGTTAACGCTTCGTAACGGCGAAGGATTCCTTGATCATATATTTCTTCTTTATTGTCTTTATATTTATACATAAACCAATCCCCCTTTGTTATTTACTTTATCTTGCTGATCAAATAACCTATCAATTACACAGCTCTCTGTGTGAATGATCTCTTACTACCGCTATATTACCAGTTAATTAGTGGGAAATATCTTTATTAATTTGTTGCATTAACGACACGCATCATTTGGTATTCAATAAGGCCTAGTTTCATGCAACAAGAGCTCTGTCCAGTGAATTAAGAAGTGCTAGAGAGTACCTTAATGCTTGTAAGATGATGAACAAAGATGAATAAAAGTGATTGATATTGCTGTTCCGTGGCTCTATCCAAGACAAGGTTACTGCAAACTAAATTGTGATGGGGATTCCAATCATGATAAAGATGCTAGAATAAAGGTAATGATTCGTGGAGATGATGGTGCTTTTCACGTTGTTTTGCTAGGTATATTTTCAAGAATAACAGTAATACGACGGAAGTTTGGGATGTAAGAGATGTGATGTTAATTGCGAAAGATCTAGGTGTGAAAAAAATTATTCTGGAGAGCAATTTGACGTACGCGATGCAACTCTGCAACAATGAATAGAAACTCCATGGGTTTTGCGAGGCTTGGTGATGGACAGTGAAGAATTCAAGGCAAGTTTTGAAGATGTTGTGTTTGTATAGAGATACATGGAAGCAAACTCGGTTCCTGACTTTCTTGTAAAATTAGGAACGACAAAGGAAATAGACGGTGAGTGGATATCTCATTCTCCAGATGCTATTACAAAGATGCTCAATGATGATTTGAGTGGTAGGGCTAGGGGTTATACTAGAATGGTGAAAGTTACCTGTTAGTTTTTCTGGACATGTTGTCCAAGTAGCAGGAAGAAAAAAAAATCTAATTTGGGGGGTAAAAAAAAGGGTAGCTAGGTCAGCTGGTCATCCCCGTTCCTCAAAGGTTTGATGCGCTTTAGGAGGTCTCAGGTTCGAGTTCCCGGTGGCTAGGGATGTTCATAGTCGGTTTCGGCTCGGTTTCCAGCCAAACCAAAACTGAAACCACTACTATCAGTTTCCAAAAATCTTACCACCATCGAACCATTAATCATTGGTTCGGTTTCTAAATGGTTCTAGCCGGTTTCGGTTTGTCCCAGTGGGTTTCGGTTAACCAATTATTATGCCAGTTTCCTGAAACTGACAGTTCAAATGTTTTAAAAATAAACCCACAGTTCAAAATTTTTAATCCACCTGCAGTCTGCAGACATTCATATTTCATACACATTCCAAATTCATAAATATTCAAAGTTCACACATTCTATATGTGATTAAGACACAATTCAAAACATAAATATTACAAATTCAAAATCCAAATTAAACACCAGATTCAATTTCTGCATTTGCACCTCTAGATTTGTTTTTCAATCTCTCCTTGACCATAACTGAACTACCAAAATAATTTCTTCATTGCGGAGCATTGAATCTAACTTACATCACAAACCTCAATATTAGTATCTTTCAAAATCCATGCTTGATAATGGGTTCTTGGCAAAACAATCGAACTTTGTACTCAGATCAACAAATCTCAAACAAATCGTGATGGAAATAGAGTGATAACTAATAATAGTATTGATGCGTTGGCCTACTGAAAACAGGCGCCGGATAAGCAGAACGCAGTAGAGGGGAAGAGAGAAACTGAGAAAGAAATCTAGTTTTGGATAGCTAGGGTTCTGCTTAGAATTTGATTATGTTAATCTACGGTGGACAATGGACATATGAATTAAAAAAAATTGGCAGGATCCAGTGGTTGATATAAATTGTATCTAAAGGTTATTATTACTCGGTTTACCAATGGTAGTTCGGTTCGGTTTTCAAGTGAAACCAAAACCGAACCAGTAATGTCGGTTTTCAAACTTTTTACCATAACCAATCCATTAGTAAATGGTTCGGTTCGGTTTCTTCCTAATCGGTCTGGTTCAGTCCGGTTCCAGCGGAAAATCGAAACCATGTTCAGCCTTACCGATGGTGCAATATTGCAGAATTTAACATGTAAGGTAGAGTTACCTTGACCCCCTTGTGACATAATCAACTCCTTATCTGCTTCGGCTCACTTGGTTGGTTCCTCATGAGACTCGCTGATAGGCTAGCACAACAACTTGTTCAACTAACGTAGTAGTACGCTGTTGGAGCTTAGTTTGTTAGGCTTCCAACTAGTTTCTTGTAAGAATACCATTTATATCTTTAATAAAATAATACTCTAATAAGAAAAGAAGAAAAAACAGTTTCTCCGGCAAAACCTTATCACTGGCATATACCTAGTAGATCACGAAAAAAAGAAAAAAAGGTTATGGGGTTTGTTCAAACAAACAGTTGTTGGTGCCTGGGTAACGGTAAGAATATTTTACTTAGGAAACATAAATGGATTCAAGCATTCCCGAATCTTCCTGTTCCAAAACAAGGTTGTACTTCACATCAGCAATACAAATATGTGCACCAACTTTTTAATCATGATAACAGTTCATGGGACATTAATATCATGCAAGAGTTATTTGAGCTCAGCACAATCAGAATTATCTCTGGTATTCAGATTCACAACACTCAAGATGACATGCTAGTCTTGTTACTTGAAAGAAATGATGCTTTCTCTGTAAAATCGTCATATAAAAAGATGTATGAAGAACAGAATGTTTCAGAACCTGTAGGGCCAAGACTGATCAAAATCTACAAAACATTGTGGAAACTTCCTTTACTTCAATTTAAGGATTCTGTAATTCTTATGGAAAGTTGTTTCATTCCTTCTCCCAACAAGAGACATATTGAGCATGAAAATACCTGGAATTGAAACTGTTTGTCCTTCTATGAACAAGTGCAAGAAACTCCAGCTCATGTATTAATGGACTGTAACCTAGCAAGGGTAGTTTGGTTTTCTATCTCTGGTTGGTCTTCAAATGGCTCTATCTCTTTGTCTGATTGGATAAGAAGTTGGTTTGATGATTTCCATGCAAGAAAGATTACGAGAGATGAAATCTGCAAAAGGGCTATCATCGCGTGGTGCTTATGGACTAACATATGCGATAAAGTTTTTCAAAATGTTAACCCTTGCCCTGAAAGAATTATTTTACGATCTCATAGCTTCATCAATGAAGATTTAGAACAAAGAAGCACGACTCATAATAATGTTGGTAGGATCTGTCGAAGAAATGCGCACTAGTCACCTCCTCCTTTGGATGTTGTTACCATTAATGTTGATGGCTCTTTCTTAAACTCTAACAAAACCGGTGGGATTGGTCTAATAATTCTAAATTTTGCAGGTGCTCAGCAAGCAGCAAGGTGCATCTACCTGAAGGGAATTAGAAAAGTAGAGCAAGCGGAATACATGGGACTGTGGGAAGCTGTGAATTGGGCTCAAAGGCTAAAGCGGGAGAAAATGCATTTTGAACTTGATGCTAAGACAGTGGTGGAAGCAGTTAACAAAAATGCTTCAATAAAAGAGAAAATAACGTGGGATCCGTTTCCATGAGTGCTGGAATCAATTACGGTATAAAAGTAATATACTACTTCAACCGAGGATACATCCATTTAAAGATATGGGTATAATCGACCAAGACGTACTATTACTAACCACAAGAACAGCGGTTCCAGGCCATCATTAGGTGGCTAATCCATTTTCTTTTTGAGTTTATGTCTCAGCTATGCTGATTGGAGCAAACCAGAGAAGATTTCTTCTCTCATGAACTCCATAGCTTTTCTTACACCCTCGATTAGGGTTCCATTTCTCAATCTTCAGAATCATAGAATCAAATTTCTTAATATTAACCCCTTTTCATTATCAAATTTCAATCGTATTAGTAGCACTAATAAGTCTAGAAATAATTACTATGAAATCTCATCAGTTTCATCATGTAAACTACCTTTAAATCCGAAAGCCCTGAAAAACAAGTCTCATAAATGTCTGAGAAATAACCCTTTCTGGGTTTTAGCTCCAATTTTAAAACGGGCTATTTCTATGTTTAGAAGTTCAGTAGAAAAGTGGAATTTATGTGTGAAAGAAATTGATGAAAGTTTAGACAGAGAGAAAGGTTTGGAGTATTTACAGAATGGAGGAATTGGAATGGCACTACTAAGTGTGACTACAAGTGCTAAAGTACGAATAAGTCCATTTGTAAGGACATTAGCAGGAAACCCGACATTTGTATCAAGTATGTTTGCTTGGGTAATAGCTCAATCTATGAAAATGTTTATAAATTTCTGTTTTGATAGGAAATGGGATTTTAGAGTTTTATTTGCTTCTGGTGGGATGCCCTCTTCACATTCAGCACTTTGTACAGCTCTTACCACATCAGTAGCACTTTGTCATGGTGTAGCAGATTCTTTGTTTCCTGTTTGTTTGGGTTTTAGTCTTATTGTTATGTATGATGCAATTGGAGTTAGACGCCATGCTGGTATGCAAGCACAGGTATACACCGATTCTTTATTGTATGCTTATCCTTTTCATTAAGTGTTTGAATCTTCTGATTTAGAATTAAGATTTATAGTTGTAGATATAGTTCATGACTCATGAGCAGCTGGCAGTGCCTGATAGGGTCATGCGATGAGCCAATATCTGGAATGGTACTTTGAACATGCCCTTACTGGCATATGCCTTTGACACTCATTTTGCCAGATGGTTAGAAGAAAAGCTATTAGATCTGCTGGCGACCTTAAACAGTTGTGTTATTTTGTTAGTTATTGTGAAGGTTTGCGGTTATAGTTTGTTCGTCGGAGGTAATTTTTCGTTTGACTAATTAGATAAGGGTATAGATTGTTGCTTGGTTAAGTTGTTGATTGCTAATCTATGTTCTGTTAATTGTTATGGTTGTACTAATATGTCAACTATTATCAATGTTGATTTGGCTGTGTCTCAGTTGGAGTTTGCTGAGGGTTCATAAATCTTGTACGAGGAATCTAGCTAGCAGCTTTAGTCAAGGTTGTGAATAGGTGCTTTCGGATGATTTTAAGGTTTTAGGATACAATATTTTCTTCCCACCTATTACACGTTAAAGTCTAATCACCTACTCAAATAGATTAGGTATCTTTTCCATTAAATTTCTCCAGTTGTATCCTTTTGGATGTCTCGAGGGAGAAAGTTTTGTAATGCTTATCAAGGTTGAGAGTTAATGAACTCGTGGTCCTGGTTTTTTAAAGGGTGAAGCTTGTAACTTTTTATTTTTCAGCTAATCTTGATGTCCGTTGCCTTTCTTTTTAATATCACATATTTGACATTTCTGATTTGAATGCTTTTGTTTGTCGCCCTTCCAAGATTCTTTTTATGTATATTAGGAAAGAAGGATTCCATTGTCTGTCGTGTTATATACTATAGTTCGGGGAAAATCTCCCGTCTTGAATAATTTTTCTTTTGAACAATCTCTGTA
This sequence comes from Papaver somniferum, assembly GCF_003573695.1. Classification (NCBI taxonomy): domain Eukaryota; kingdom Viridiplantae; phylum Streptophyta; class Magnoliopsida; order Ranunculales; family Papaveraceae; genus Papaver; species Papaver somniferum. The sequence continues at coordinate 166,609,155 of NC_039364.1, read as the reverse complement.
ATCAATTTCAAATTAGAGTAAAACGGCAAACTAAAAGACTCTTCATAAATGTTTGAAGATGGATACAATTTCATTGTTTTCTAATTTTTGAGATCAGAAATTTCTTTTTGTTCCTTCGGATTCTAGCTGAGATTTTCCTGTCGTGTTGATACTTCGTCGTTCTTCATCTCCACTGTTAGGGAGGTTCTTTAGCTGCAAAAAGAGGCTGGGTTTCTGTAGCTTGAGTTGATTTATAGCTGTTTTGTTGTATCTTATGTAGACTTTAAAATGTTGTTATGGGAGGTCTGTTCATGCTAACAGCCTATCATCATCCTTAGAAATTGGTTTGCATGCATGCAGATGCATGTTCAGATTTTACATAGTGGTTTGACATATAATAAATAAAAGGTCAAAAACTATCAGCAATTAGACAATTTCTACCTACTTCCTTCCGACTGTTCACAGTTTTTATTTATTTGTTCTGTGGTTCTAAGGGTGAGTACTCTCTCATCTTAAATGTTTATACAGTTCAATTTGTTCACCATCTGTCACCCGTGTCAGCATTAGGTTAGCAAAATCAAACTTATTTTTTCTGGATTTCATTTTATCAGATGATTTCTTTTTTCTCTAAATATCTGTAGTCTGTATGTTGCAATGCTTCTCTGCTATAAGTACTCGTTAAATTATTTTTCCTCCATTTTGTCAACAGGTTTTGAATGTTATCATTGAGGACTTGTTTCAAGGGCATCCTATAAGTCAACGAAAGCTAAAGGAACTCCTTGGTCACACACCATCACAGGTACTCGCCGGAGCCGTTCTTGGCATTTTGGTAGCTTTCCTTTGTTGCCAAGGGTGCTTAGTGTACACATAAGTTGGTTATTATGTGCCTCAATTGTCCTTGCATACGGGCACTTCTGCAATTATCTGCACATCTGATTTCTCGTGATATTTATGACATTTAAAAATCCCATGTATGTCTTTATAACAACGACTCAGTATTTATCTTTTGGCGTTAAAAGTTTGGAAATCTAAATGTTTCTTCAAAGTCTAGCTTTTCAATTTTCTAGTTCTTCTTACAACACGAGAGGGCAATATGTATAATAATAGTTATACACACAAAACATTATGATGGAATATCATACAAGAATGGCTAATGAGCATGTTAACTATAAAACTTAGATCTTTACGATCAGTAGTATACTTGTAACCAAAACAATGGTGCTTCAGGCTGGCCTGCGCGGTCTACCCCAGTTGACTTTTAGGTTGTATAAATTCCACAAGGGAAATCATAAAATCTCTAAAAAGTTAGTCTCCATTGTTTACTCTGTTGCAAAAAAGTAGATGGCAAAGCTAGCATTACATGTGCGGACAAAACCAGTGAGGTAGAAACAATAGTTCACATATATAATGGAAAATTATATCAAAACAATTTTTTTAAATAATAGTTAAAAAATATAATGGAAAATTATTCTGACATTTTTAGGGGCGACCTCTTTATTCCCATCTCATAGATATTGTTGTGGGATGTCCTAGTGGTTAGAAAAATGCCTAAATGCTCTTATACAATCGGTAGTTAAATATTAATTTTAGCAGCCGATTATTATTTTGTTCCCTCTCTTCATTGCTTTATTTTGAAAAAATTAAAATTGGACTACCACCACAATCGGTAGATGATAAACATAACAAAACTATCGATTGTTAAAGTAGAAAAACTCGAAGTCTCATTTGTTTTGCAAAAATTGAATATGGGGCTACTATAACAATCGGTAGAAAATGAACATCACTGTACTACCGACTGTGACCAAAATCAGTAGATAATGAGATGGTTAAGAAACTACCGATTATAGAATTACCTATATACCTTTGACGAATAAAACCAATCAAAACCCAATTTCATTTTTTCTTTTCTTTTCAACTTTTTTTTCTCTTCTTTTCCTCTTCTTCTTGCTACCGATTGCAGAGAGGGAATTTTTTCCCCTTGTTCAACTCCATTTCAATTAATCATCATTGTGAGTCGTCGATTCTTCTATAAAACAATGGCTATAACTAAAGAACCCAGAAAAGCTCGAGTGAAAAACGTATACCGTGGTGATGATCCAAACATTGGAAAACACTCCTATAACAAAGAGAAGTTACTGAAAATGATGGAGAAAACGAAGAACACGAAGAAGACGAAGCCGCTGATGTAGGTGTTGGTGGTGATTATGATAATCAAACTCTCCACCAACTTCAAATGGCCCAAATTAGGTAAGATTCTATCATTTTATAGGTTTATGTTGCTTAAATTTGACGAATCCATGAAAAAAAAATCTAGGGTTTTCGGTTATTACCCATAATCGGGAGTTTACTTATTGTTTTTAACTCCCGATTGTGTCTATTTTCATCATTCCTCAAGAACATCGACCAGAATTGAGAGTTAAAATTATATGTTTTCTTCCGATTATATATCGTTGATTATCACTGAACCCTAATCGACAATAATCAGAAGTTTTTTTTTTTTAACTTTCGATTATACTAGAGGATTAGAAGATATAAAGACGTAATCAGAAGTAAGTTAAATTCAACTTATTACCGATTGTGCTTGTTGAACAATTCAAATACTTTGTGACTAATCGTAAGAAAATGAAATTTACTTCACTCCCGATTATGTGTTTTTGAAATTGAAATAATTTTGGGGCTATATTTTATTCGGTAGATAAGTATGCTCATCTGGTTCCGATTATTTATGCTTAAGAACTTAATAATTTTCTAATGCATATTCGGTAGATATGTATGGATACTTTCTTCCGATTATTTTGACTAAACAACTTAAGAGTTTTCTGAACTCAAAATGATGCATATTCGGTAGAAAATAGTTTTGGTTATCTGCCGAATGTTTTGTATTCAAAAGATAAAATTGTCATTTGGCTTCTGATTATATGTGTTCGGGTGACAATGTTGAATTTTTATTATCGAATGTTTATAACCGGTTGTTGTTGTTTGTTTTTTTTTGTCTTTCGATTGTGTAGTTTGTTAAAAGATTTTTACAAACCAATTGTCCTTTATTTTGTTTTTTAGGGATATGAGAGTAAGAAATCCCAAGGTCCACTTGTCTCAGGGCCTTGTCGAGCAGGGGGTAAGAAAGTGACAACTAGTGCAAGGAGAGAAAGGAGTGCTAAAGTAAATTCAAGTGCTCAAGATGGAATTCAACAAGGAACTCAACAAGGTGAAGAACTTATAACTCAACAAGGAACTCAAGAAGATGTAGAACCAAGTGTCGCACAAGGAAATCAAGAAGGTGTAGAACCAAGTGCCAAGTTAGAGTATCTTGGGGCTACCAGAGGATGGAAGAAAATTGTTATTTGGATACAAAGACTCCTGGGCCAAAAATATTTACGAAACCAACGTAAGAATTGTATCTTTTATTAACGTATTGTCTTCTTGTTCAAATTCTACAATATTCTAATGTTTATTTTCTAATTTGTCGCGTGTTTAATAGTTTCATTCTGGTGCGTTTGGTTTACTCAAACCCACGGCTGCACCAACAAAAATACTTGATTGGACTTCAGACAAAGAATGTGAAAGGTTCAAGCAACATATTGCAAACTCGTGGTTAGATATTGCCGCCGAGTATTCAATGTTGGAGCACGACCGGGTGGCGATATCAACGTTCGTGGAGAGACTCTATCTTGAGACCGACACCTTTCATATGCCGTTCGGGGAGATGACGATTACCCCGAATGATGTTGTGCATATTCTTAGTCTCGCTGACCATGGCATTGTTGTGAAGTTCAATTACACAAAGCAGTGCAGTTGGGAAAAACTTTATGATCTTACTAATAAGTGTTTTGGCTGGGATGAAGCGACATCAAAAATTGAGTTCGGGAGGTGCGCTAAATACAAAACTAGACAGTTCAACATGGGTCATCTGACGAATATGTTCATAGTCACCTTGGAGAAAGAAAATAAAGGGACGTTAACCGATGCCCAAGTGGAATACGCGGCCACCGCATATCTCTTGTGTGTATTGGGATGTGTCATTTTTCCCAATGCTAGTGGCTACCGGTTCGACGCCAACCTACTACGATTAATGCATCCTCTCAATAAAGTTAGTGAGTACTCTTGGGGAACGACATGCCTTGCATTCTTGATGGAAGATTTTAGAAAGGCGTCGAGGTGAGGAATTAGCCAAATTGGCGGGAACGTTACTCTACTCCAGGTATTTTATTTTATTAACTATATTAGTCCATTAATAGTTGTGTTTTTCTTGTTTCTCCAATTGAAGAATCAATTTTCTAATACTTGGTTTTGTATCCATATAAATGTGGATCTATGACCACTTTTATATTCTGAAGTTGGCCTTAGAGAACCCGAAGTGGCAGAAAGGTACTCCTAGAGGAACAAAGGACGTCTTCGATGACAACCGTTCTAGGATAAAGGAGCAGCAGTTGATTCGCATGAGGGAGGTTTTGGACTCGTTGAAGGCCTCAGACGCATGCCTCACGGGTAAAGGAAGACCGAGTTAGTGGACACATAACTGGTCGGTCCGACTTGACCCATATATTTTGGAATGTTGTGGCACCCCACGGAATTCATTATGTACAACGCCTCAAGGGTGATGCGGCAACATGGTTATGTACAACACCAACATAATAGCCATGGAAGATGCAAATTTGAGTTGGCACAGTGCGCTTAAACGGTGACTCTATGACGATGGTTTACAACATCCAACCATCTGTTACTGAAAACTGGAATAACATGATGAATTATTTGGTCCCCCTGGTAGAATGTCACCCGAGGTGATGAAAATTCTCCAGGCTATATGAGTTGGTATCGGAAGGTTTCTCATCTTCGTGTAATCCGTGAACTTAAAGCAAAAACCACCTCGGCGACCGCCCCTTATAAGTGTATCATCAAAGACAAACCAAGTGGTTATGCTAGACTGGTGTGTATTATTATGTTCTTCTCGTTTATATTACGGCTATGTATCTTAGGTAATAACCGTTTGATGTTATGTCATGTATAAAAACAGCAGAACAAGTTCAAGGTTTTGTCCAAATGGTGCGCCAGATGCATAACCCTTGGAAAATGTTCAAATGGTGCCCAATAAAAATACTACCTCTATTGCATTCATTAAGGTTTGATCGTTATCCGTTCCAATAACCCTTGGAAAATGTTCGTCGTTATAAACTGACCTCAATGTTTGCAATATCCAAATGAAACTCACATCGTTTTCATGATTCATTATACCCCACGCCACCGTGAACGTGTTTTTGTCGGAAATGTGGCAAGAAATGTTCAACTACGACATGTTATATTTGTTTGTCTTAGAAGTAGCATCTATCAACAAAATTTGATGAAAGCATTGTGCCAATTGGATCATCAAAGGATGTACCAAGAATATACGAACCGCTTTACCATCCTTTTCTTCCTTTCGTAACGTGTAGTCATGTAACTCCGCTAACCACTCCAATTGTTGACCGTTCTACCATCCCACTATGTCCTTTTGATCGTATCTAGCGCCGACTTGATTATAGACAAAGAAGACAAGTTGTTGGGGTCATCCGCCTTTATCTTACTTAAGAACTCACTCACTTTACAAATCATCATAGACCTCACCGTCTCCATTTCATGTGGTTTTAACTTAGCAACCATTACATGCCCAACAAGACTTTTCGGATCATCGTGGTTGTGACAACCATTAGCAACTTTAAACATTTTCTACTCTTTACCTTCCTTACCGTCGGGCTTATAAAAGACAACCTTCAATGTGTATCCTATCTTCTTTGTATTACTTCGGTATTTCCTCTTCGTTTTCCCTCGTAACTCTTTTGCTCCCACCTTGCTCACAAATCATCTCAAACCGAATGTTCTTCACGCAATTGTTCTGAACTACCATGCACATCTTCTCTTTTGCTCTGTTACTAAGTCATTCATTTGCCTCATCCTTACTTGCAAATGACTAATGCGCATATAACAAAACAAACCTCATAAGCGTAAGCATTTAACAAACATTATTTGAAAAATAAAAGAGTAGTCATTGGCGTACCAAATCGTTTGCATAGCGTAGGGAAGTATCAGGCCTCAAATGGAAATCATCATCAACAACTACAATAGCCTACATATGATAACAACAAGTTACACTATAATAATCGGAAGCACGAGTTGAATGTTAACTACCGATTATGACATAATCGGTAAGAAAATACTTACGATAGACTACCGGTTTTTATATAGAAAAGTTAACAGCTTTCTGTAAACAAAAACTAGTTCAATCGGAGGTTAAATTTGTTTATGAACGTCCGAATGTAACACAATTGAAAATAAATTATTTTATAACCTTCCGGTTATGAAAGATGAAAATTTACAAATATATCAAGTTTGGAGAAATTTCATTTTGGGGCGATAACTATAATCGGAAGGTAAATCATTTTCCTGAACTGGCGATTGTAAAAGATGAAACAAACCAAAGTATTATAATTTCAGAGAAATTTGTTTTTGGGGCGACTATCACATTCGGTAGTCAAGTAATTTCAACAACTACCGATTAAGAAAATATGAAATATTGAATTTGGAGGTTTTTCATAATCGGTAGTATTCTACGTCCACAAGACTACCGATTGTAGATATTTGGGATGCAATATCTTATAATCTGTAGATATGTTACTCCGTCATCTATCGATTATGGGCAGTTCATGGTATTCAATGCATGCAGAAAATCGAATTTTCTTGTTTAAAAACGCATACAAATGCACACAAAATGGGAATTTGAGTTTCTTAACACAATACCTATATGTTTGATCCATTATTAACTTCGATCTCGTGTGATTCTTCGTTTTCTTCTAGGGATTCTTCTCCTCCACAAAAATTTGGATCATTCAACAAATACCCCAAATCGTCTTCTCTAAACGACAGTGAACCTTCAACATTATGTTCTTCATGATGTATCTCACCTTCTTCTTCATACCCATCCATATTTATTGTTGATTTAAGAAAAATTGTTTTCTCCCACTTCTTCTTCTTTTTATTCTTCTTCTTCTCCCACTAAAAACTTTAAAACTAAATAACTCAAAAAAGAATCCTAACACTAAATATATACAACTTAACTACCGATTATATACACCTTACCTACCGATTTCAATATTAACTACCGATTGTAATTTTCGTAACACAAACTAAAATAGATCATAATTAACTACCGACTGTAATAATAACTACCGATTGTTAAGGGTAGTTTGGCTTATTATGATAAATGGGAGATAAGGGGTGGCTTCGTTTTAGGTTTGGGTGACCCGTTTTTGTCTTATTAGTCGCCCCTAATTCTTTCAGGGTCGCTCCTAAAAGTACCAGGTAAAATTATATTAAAATATTTTTTTTTTAAATTATAATTTTATTTTTACTTTACAAATAACTAGAACACCGTTGCCACTACGGGGAGGGCTGACCGAAGGAAAACGAAATACCGCTTCAATTTTCGAAAATTGTGCCTAAAGTAAAAGTATCACTTTTCCTGAAACGGGGGAATTTATTAGTTGCAACGGAAAACTAGTTGATGCATAAACCAAAATATGGTTGCATAATGTGTTATGCATCCTTTGTGGTGGTTTGCAGAATAGTTGTGTGTTCAGTGTTCGAAAATTGTGCCTAAAAAGATAAACACCTCCGAATTTTTCGTAAAAATTCTAACACCTCATTTGGTTGGAAGAATTAGATTCCTAGGAATTCAATTATGGGGTAATCCAATTCTTGGAATTGGATTCCAAGAAATTGAATTCAAATCCATAAAAATAGTGTTTGGTTGAGGTAATTCAATTACATTTGTTTTTACCCTGGAATCTGGTTCCATTGCACTATTAGACAAATGCAATCTATTGTTTTGGAGGGAATTTGATTCCTAGGAATCAAAATTCTCAATTACATAGAGTTGATTTGTACCGTTTGGTTCAAGGAATTGGTCACATTCCCCCAGAATTGGATTCAAGAATTCAATTCCTTGAACCAAACATACTCTAAATTTGATATTGTTGTTTATACTCATCGTGTAGGCCTCTTTAAAATCTTTCCAACGAGATAAAATTTGTAAAATTCCAAGGCACGGATTTTTAGATATGGTATATTCTAGTTTGCTTGCCAATTATACCCCTAGAAAAAATAGGATATATAAGAAGTTATAATAATTGGACTAAAAGTGAGAAACAATTTTGTCCATTGAAAAAGTAACCAAAAATTTGATCGTACCAAACCATTTCCAATCTTTTTTTATCAAATTGCACATTTGCGTTAGGTTTCGTTTTAGAAAAATATAACCAATAAAAGAGACTTTCTCCTTTCGGGACCCTCCACTCGGTCAGCCCAATAATATTACAAAAAAAAAAAAGATAAAAAAATTAGAATAAATTAAGTACAACATTGTCAAAATTTGAAAAGTAATAATAAGGAAACAATCAACGAAGTGGGAATTCAGTACACGTCTCAAGAAGTGAGTTGCATTCGGTTGCTACGTAGTGTCATTGAGATCATATCAAACACCAAGCTTTTGGATGCAGCCCTTGATCCATACCTCTTTATATTATACTGTACCAAACGGATCATTACCTGATTTAGTGTATTTAATACAACCTAACTAGGTTAAGAGTAAAACTAGTTGGTGCATCAATGCTGTAAAATATCAAAATATTATTTTATTTTAAAATTTTAATTTCAAAAGTATAGATTAAATTTAAAGTATATTTTTTCCAGGCGGGAGCATCCAATATTTTTTTTTCATAAAAGAGGCTAAAACCTTAAACTTACAGATATAACAAACGTCTTCTACTGTAGTCGTTTGTGTTCATAACTTGAACATTCCAATTTTGAATATCAAGAAAGTTCATAATGTCTAAAAGACTTTCACCTTTCCAGTTATTTTGGATTGTGAATCAATTACAAAAAACTGAAAGGTTTGCTGCCCAAATGATATTGTATCTACTTGTTAAGATAAACGCCATAGCTTTAAAATTTATATCAAATTGTGAATTGTTTCCAAAGTCAGAGCTTTGTTTGAATCTTCTTTCTCTAGCTTTAGCATACATTCCTAGTAACAGCTTTAGAGTAGGTTGCGAATCACTTTGGAAAATGATATGGTAACCACTCATTTCAACCGCCCATTGAAAAGCCGCCTCAGCTCCTGCCTCTTCAAGTTGTTCTCTAGTAGTACAGTTTCTCCAACTACCCCTAGCTTCAATGGTTCTTCCTGCAAAATCAATCATTGTTAGTCCAACTCCCGAACTAGATATAGGATCATGCATGGATAAAGCTACATTTATCGTTATTGCCATATATCCCGAAGTATCCTGAGGTTGAGTGCTGGTAATAACCAAAGAGTCGTCATTAAGTGGGTTGTAGCATAAAGTTTGCATGATATTGTAGTCTTTCCTGTTAACCTACATAAAACTATTTATGAATTTTACTATCTTCCCTGTTGTTACAACACTATTTTGAATTTCTTTTTTGAACACCTTGTTACATCGTGCCTTCCAAACATGCCATGTTACAATGCTACAAAAAACCTTCCATTCCATTGCATTGTTTCCTCTATCTCTTGGGGTAAACCAATCATGAAAAGTGTTAGCACTTTGCATTACATTTTCAATATCAAAATTAAGATGCATCCATACCTGTTTTGTAAAATTACATTTCATAAATAAATGAATAAGAGATTCCCCCTCTATATTATAAAGTTCGCAACAAACATCTATTTTTGGTATTATGGCCTCAACTCTCACACTATTTGGAAGTATAGAGTTTGCTGCTTTCCAGACAAAGTTTTTGATTGAGGGAGTTATTTGCATTTCATATTTTGCTCCACTGCATGTTAGTTCCTCCTGTACAATTTATGTTTTTATATAAAGAATTAACAGTAAAGTTACCTGTGTTGCTTAAAGTCCATTGAGCGACATCTTCTAAACCACTGTTAGGAATTTGTATTCTTCTTATCTTATCTACAGTAATTCTATCGAAACAACCTGCTAGTTTTGTTAAATCCCATGTTTTATTAGCTGTAATCAAATGACAGACTTTAGTGATACCTACATTCCCTGTCCTAGGGATGTTTTGGTTTGGTTTAGCATCTGGTATCCAATAATCATCCCATATGTCTATGTTTTCTCCATTTCCCAACTCCCAAAAACAATGTTTCTTTAAGTAAGCTATTCCTAGTAGTATACCTTTCCATATCCAACTATCACTTTGATTTGGAACAATATTTATATGAAGAACGTAACACATAGGATAATACCTAGCTTTAAGACTTTTAGCCATTAGAGAATCAGGATTTTTGTATAGTCTCCAGCCTGTCTTAGCCAACATAGCTATATTAAATTTTTTCATGTTTTGGAAACCTAATCCTCCTTCCTCCAAAGATTTACACATGTTATCCCAAGCCATTAGAAAAATGCATTTTTTACCTTTCTCATTCAATCCATTTTCATCTCTCCCCCACCAGAAGTTTCTTTGCAGTTTAGTTATGTCATCACAAATCTTAACCGGTATTCTAAAACAACTCATTTGGTAAACACAAATGGATGAAGAAACATTTACAATCATAACCGCCCTTCCTTCAGGGTTTAGAAGCTCACCTTTCCATCCTATCAATCTATTTTTCATTTTTTCCACCAGGGGTTCAAAACATTTTATTTTTGAAGTGTAAGTAAATAAAGGAGATCCTAAGTATTTGTCATTTATAGGTATTTCATTTACTCCTAGTATTTACTTAACACTATTTCTTAGAGTAGGATCTATTTTAGAGCTAAAGAAGACCCCCAATTTGGTCAGATTGATTAACTGACCCGAGGTTTCCCCATAATCCTTAAACAATTTCACAAGATTGTTACTAGAGATATTGTCAGCTTCACAAAAAATAATGCAATCATCTGCAAATATTAAGTGACTTATTGAAGGAACACTGTTGGTAATTTTTGTTCCTTTTATTACGCCTTGGTCTTCGGCGTGTATTAGGGTCCTCGAAAGGGCCTCCATGCAAAACACAAATAAAAATGGAGATATAGGATCTCCCTGTCTCAGGCCCCCTAGTTGGCTTAAATAAATTTGTTGGGGAACCATTTATGAGGATTGCTAAAGTGGTGGTAGAGATACACTGGTAAACAAGATTACACCAGTTTTCATTAAAACCCATCCTGTGCATGATACGGATTAGGAAATTCCATTCCACTATGTCGAAAGCTGTCTATCTTTAGTCCCATAAAACCATTCTTACTTTTGTTATTTCTCATTTTATGAATTAATTCATGGGCTAAAGTGATATTTTCAGATATCTGCCTTCCAGGAATGAAGGAAGATTGAAATGGGGATATGATTTTACTAAGGAGACCTTTCATTCTATTAGCCATTAGTTTTGAGATAATTTTATAAGTTGTGTTAGCTAAAGCTATAGGTCTAAATTCAGCTGGGGTGATTGGATTTAAAGTTTTGGGGATGAGAGAAATAAACGAGGCATTCATATCTTTAGATAAATAACCTGTTTCGAAAAAAGCCTGGATCATTTTTGTTAAGTCAGGGCCTATGATTTCCCAGTTTTGTTGAAAGAAAATTGGTGGGAATCCATCAGGCCCTGGACTTTTATCTGGCTCCATAGAAAAAAGGATTTGTTTTATTTCAGCTATAGAGGGTACGGTGCATAGCATATCATTATCAACAGAATCAATGCTAATAGGAATCATATCAATCATATGTTGGTCTAAACAAGGATTTACAGTAGCTATTTCATGAAAATGGTCAGTAATACAAGAAACAATTTCGGGTCTACTGTTAATCCATACATCATTTTTGTCTTTCAAAGTTTCTATTTTGTTTCTTTTAAACCTTTGTTTAGCTCTAGTATGAAAGTATCTAGTGTTTCTATCTCCTAATTGAATATTTCGATCTCTACTTTTGACCTTCCAAATTTTTTCATGTATAGTGTACCATTCAGAAAGATTTTTTCTAAGTAGAGCAATGTCCTTGTTTTTATTAGGATAACTATTTCTACTATTGACTCGTTTAAGGTCAGCCTTAGTTTTTCTATGTTTGTTCTTACGTTACCAAAAGTGTATTTGTTCCAGTCCCTAAGAATATGTTTAACAGAAGTAAGTTTCTTATTCATGGTATGAGCATGAGAACCCCTAATTTCATGTTCCCAGCAAGCTTGTATTAAAGGCTTACAATCATCATGTTTCATCCAGTCTCCAAAATACTTAAATGGTGTGGCTCCATCATTCCAAGTATTAAGGGTATTAAGAATTATAGGGACATGGTCAGACGCAAGAGGGCCGATATGTTTGATACTAGAATTAGGAAAACTAGTAATCCAAATGGGATTACATAAAGCCCTTTCAAGTCTCTGTTCTATAACATCATTATCTTTCTTGTGGTTGTTCCAAGTAAAAGTGTAGCCCGAAAAACCAAGGTCAATGAGACCACATGAGTTAATAAGATTATTAAAAACATCAGCTTCACTACTATTAAAAGGATATCTGCTCTTTTTCTCTTCATCATGCAATACCACGTTCAGGTCACCTATAATTACCCAAGGTTTGTTCATTCTACTAGCTAGATGTTTAATAATATTCAAAGATTCAAGTTTCAACTGAGAGTAAGGGCTCCCATATAAACAAGTGAGGATCCATTCAACATTATTGTTATTTGGAAGCACAACAACATTTATGTAATTATGAGCATAATCTGAGATTGTTAGTTTAATATTATTTTTCCAAATCAGGCAAAGACCTCCAGCAGTACCTTTAGGAGGAACTAACCAATAATTATAAACATCCAAACTCCTCATAATGTTATGCATTGCTTTATTTTGCTGTTTAGTCTCAGAAATGAACAAGATATCAGGATTTTTTCCATTTAGAGTATCTAGCAAACTGTTCCTAGTTTCATTACTACCTAACCCTTGGCAATTACATGCTAAGACACTAATAAATTCCCAAAAGTATGAGACAATGGGGTATTCAACAGTGCGCGAGATTGGGTCGCAATAAGGGTAAATTTTCAGACAAGTGGTAACCACAGATTTATTTCCAAACAAGTTTTCATAGTGACGTAAGCCATTTTTAACAAAAAAGTTGGTTATCATGCGTTTTATGAGCATACAATTAAAGGTATTAGCATATGGAAGATAAACCGAGAAGTTAATTGTAGGATAATAAACAATTTTGGTTATAAATACCTCCATTACTTTTAGATTGAGAGAAAAACTCCCCACTACCTCTGAATTATAGTTGATAGAATTTTCTGGCACAAACACACCTTTAGCCATTGATTAATTTACCACTTAAACCTCGACAAGAGTCGGCAGAAAGGTTTGAGTGTGTCTTTGAGTCTATAATTTTCTCTGTTGCTTCCTTTTTTTCCAATTATAACAAATGTTACCTGAAATTAAACAATTAAGCATCAGATGAGAGAGAGATTTGGATTTTCTTTTGCAAGATTTAAGAAACTTCATAGTGCTGTTAAAGGTAACCAGAAAAGAGACAAAGAAATCTGTTGTTGAATCAATCGATAAAAGACAACTAGGGAAATATAAACTTTAGGGGTTATTAATTGAAAAATCCAGAAATAGGAAAAGAGACAGTATGACGAAAGAAATTTAGAGATTCAAGCAATCCAAAAGCCGCGAAATCACGAGAATACTTGTAAGGGTTAGAGAATTAGAGACTGCAATCTCAAATGATATTAGAAAACAAGCAAAAAAAAAAGACTAAGTTAATTAACGACTAATCTGAAAAATTAAATAGGGCATCAAAGAGGATTGAGAAGAGAAAATTGTAGAATTTCAGTGTCTTCTATTCGATTGATTGAAGCCGGATTTTGGGTCTGCAATATCAAATTGTAAAATTATAAAAATTGGGGTATTGGTAGCCGATAAAATATTGTCAAATCTTGGAGTCTTAAAGGGTTTTTGAGGGATTGGATCTTAGGGTCTTAGAGTCTCAGGAACAAGGAAACTTGGAGGTTTTAGTAGCTTGAAACTTGAGGATCTTAGGTTAGGTAATTGATGAGATTAAGAGTATAATTGTTGTCTTCGGTGTTTGTGATAATAGATATGGAAAAGGTTCCTTCTGTATACATTTGAGGAGTTAATGGTGGTTTTCGACTATCATCGCCGTCACCGGCGGTGGTTACTGGCTACTTTATGGTGGCTTTTGGGTTGTAAGTGGTGTTTACTGGTAACTTTTGGTGTTTTTAGAGGTGGCGTCAAAAATCGCCTCAATTTCGCATGAGAGAGGTGAGAGAGGAGAGAGGCTTTTAGTAGGATCTTCAAAAGGATTGCTTTGCGGGAGGATCCATTGACATGCCCTTATTTGACAAGGTCTTACAGTCCCTTGATAGACGTTGGATGAGAATATAAGGATGGTTAGGATTAACTCATCCTAAGGGGGAAATCCGGGTAAACTTCCGACCAGTAATGAAAAATAAAGTGATTTCTCAAAGATAATCTTTTAGGAAATGTCAATGTGCTTGAATTGATGTTCCAGTGCCGCATCAATCTAAACTCTAATATTGTTCTTACACCGTGGTTGGCCTATTGAAGATTGATTATTCTATTGATGGCCTTTATATGAATGGTGAATGACGGTCTCTCACCCCATTTGAATCGAATGATGTATTTGATGTAGTTATTTGGTTACGGAAAAAATCAGTTAGATATGATATTTGGGAGTGATTTAGATCATTATGGAAGGAGGGAAAGAAGAGGGGGGTTAGATGATCTGTATTGGCCCTAATTCCATTTGGTGGAAATAGTAGATTCATCATTTTGATCTCTGTTTCGTAAAGAAAAAAAAGATGTGTCTCACTTAAAATCAATTAGGAATACAAATTATCAAATTCCTAATTAATTTTTCTGCCAAAAATTACTTGAGTTGGAGTGGTGTAGTCGCTCAAAAATTTGTTAATGGCAGTCGATGAATTATTTGAGTGGAAGAAGAGAATTATACAAAAAACGCATGTTCATGGGTTCATGGATTTTTTAATCATACAAATTTTATTACACACAAACACTACCAAACCCTTGATGATCAGACTATTTACCCAATCATAATAAATCACATAGGATACACAAGGGAGAAGGAGAAGACGGTGACCATATTACGGGTCCTAAGTTTACCCGGATTTACCCTATTAAGAGACTTTAATACCTTGTCAAACAAGGGCCTGTCAAGGGTGAGTTAATCCTAACCATCCTTATATTCTCATCCAACGACTATTAAGAGACTGTAAGACCTTGTCAAATAAGGGTCTGTCAAGAGATACTCCCTCTTTTTCCAGTACAATACACTTATTCTTCAAGACAAGTGAGTAAATCATCTTCCTACGGTTACAAATATTTTAAAAAATTATTCTCAAATCAAATATTTTTTGACAGATAAATAGACTTTCAAAGTGTAGTATCAAATCCCCAGGAAGAGGAACTAATTAGAGAATGATAATTGCATTGTAGAGCTAGTTTTTCGTAAAGAAGCAATCTTATTGATACTAAAAGGATGTTTTACAAAATGATCACAGTTCTCTAACTGGTTTTAAAAAATAACCATACCTTTAATTAGTGCTTACAATATGGTGTTTTTCCATCCGACTTAACTATTTTGAAAAGAACGGTCCTGGATACCCTTCTTCTATTTTGCAACATGGTACGTATTTGGACCTTCGATATGAAATGGTGAACCAATTGGGGGACGCGGTGAGTCCTAGACTGAATGCCAAGAACCAATACCTTGGCAACATGTAACCGATACAAAAATTTGGTATAAAAAGTTGTGTATATCTAGCATTTTCGATTAGGTTGGCAAAAGAGAAAATAAGATTTATGTAGGGATAATCGGATAGTTTGATGGATCAGACTAATTTTTTGAGTAGTGGACCCCTGTGACACAATTCCGAATCTAACAGAAGTATGACCATGTTTGTAACAATGATGATTTTATGAACCGAAAAAAAAAAAAACGACCATTCATAATATAATATTTATAGTAAAACGAAATGTTTTTGTACTAAAAATGATTCAAGCAACAAAATAGGGAAACTAAGATATAAACCTTGTTAGAAGGACCAATTAAAGTCCAGGTAGTAAGATCTAATATGATAGAGATACTATTGAGAGGTGGCAGAGGAGGGACCGACCGAGGTGGCAAGAGACCGTCCAAGGTGAGAGCGGACCATCATGGTGGTAGTGGGGCCATTCCAAGATGTTTTGTACTCCCCCCGTTTCTTTTTAGAGCACTGCTCGGTCGAACTCGCAATTTTTTTTTATCTCAAGCTTGTTGTCAATGTTAGTAACACAAAACTATATCTTGATTCCTAGTCAACACTACTATTTCATCTTTCTCAAATTTATCTTTTCGTTCTATTAATCCTCTCCATCACGTTTTTCTTTGGTGGTAGAATATGGGTCTTACAATTAGTTTGAATATTGTTCCATACATAGAACGTGTAAAGAAGATGATGTGCGTCGGAAAAAACACGTTCTATCGATTACTCGTTATCTGTAATCAACACCTTAGGAGTATAATAATTTTACCTTTTGTAATGCCCATATATAACTTTCCTCCGTCTCGTATTCAAGATAGAAAAAACCAACACTGAATGGCGCATTTATAGAAGTTTTTTCAACAAAGTTCAATATTGGGATCCTATACTTGTTCATTTTATGTGTGTAATCCATAATTGGATGGAAGCATCTTTCTAAAGATACGAATTCCGGATGAGCGACGAAAAGATATTGCACTTTTGGTCATATGCTACCGTGTAGTTCTCCTTTTCCGCCAAATACAATAATTGTTGTATAAGTTGTCTATCTTGCCATGCCTCATTTCTCAAGTTTTCTCTTGCATCGTAAATAGTGACCAAGGTAGATAAGTTCTTTTTGTTTAATATCTTCATGCTACTAAGGATATCAATATGTCTTGTGCATCTTTTACTCAACACATCTACTAGATCCACTTCTTTTGTGTTTAGCCTTGCTGGATAAGGATGGTTGAGCAAGCTCTTCGGAATTGGGTGGTTATGATAACCCGAGACAACTTAACTCATAAACCACACTTGTTGTCTTTGTTGAATTTAAATTGAAGCTTAAAAGGGAAACCACATTTCTTTGCATGATGAAATCCTTTCTTTTTCGTGGTCGTTGGTTTATATCCAAAACCCTTTCTTTGATGACATTTGTAATTTCCACTAGACTCGCAAACAATTTGAAATCTGACGGGTCTAACTTGATTATTCTTGACTATTATGCACATTTTTTCAACTCTTGTTCTCGAGCCCACTTATATGTATCGTCTATATCTTCCCATTCAAAGTTGTTGGCATAGCAATCACTTGTATCATCAGACACCACTTGATTTGTTGTGGGTTGAGCTTCCGTTGGTTCAAGTATAAGCTCGATCTATAAAAATGAATACATAGCACATGATTAGTTGAAGAAACATCTGAAGAGTACACCTATGGATAGATAGATTGCTACCAAATCCCAACCATAGGAAACCCCGAGTTTACATGCGGTTAAGATATCTAACCGTATTGGTTCTCTATCACTGCAAAAACAGGTCTCAATTGTGAGGGTTTTTTAAGGAGGGCGTCACAAATATGGGTTATTTGTGAGGGTTTATGACAAACCCCCACAAATACTCTAGCTAGTCAAAGTCAGCTCAAGCTCGGTCGGTTTCAAGGGTCCGATACAATAATTTGTGAGGATTTGCTGGACCAAGCGCCACAAATACAGGTTAGTCAAAGTCCAACATACTTTCTCGTTAGTTTTGAGTCTCCGACACAAAGAAATTTCATCAGTTTTAGAGTCCGACAGAAGAAACTTTCTTCAATTGCTGCGGTTCTTAATTCCGTCAAGAAATTTTCAGAAAAGGCGGTGATTTTTGGTGGATTTCAATCTCTCCCGCTGTTTTCAGTCTTTATATTCTTTATTTCTTTCTCTTATCTTCTTACAAAACTTAGATCTGGTTTTCCTGTTGTTCTTCTCCATTGAAGAAGCTTGCTGAGAGGTTTGCTTCTCTTACTTTCTCTCCATCTCGTCTATCTCGTTTGTAACCATCACTACTCTTGAGTTTACTCTCATCTATTAATGGTTTTTTTTTTTTTAATTTTGCTTTGCAGGATCTAAAGGAGTCAATCGAAGGTGATTTTCCCTTTTTTTTGTATCACTTTTAATCTTCGTTTCTTTGTTTAAGGACTGGATTTGCTTAAAGTTTTTTAGATTTGGTTAATTTGCTTAATATTATTTTTAATTCCTATTTCTTTGTTCTGCAAGATCTAAAGGAGTAAACTTGAAGGTGAAATTTCCCCCTTTTTTTGTATTACTTTTAATCTATTTTTGTTTCTTTGTTTCTTTGATTAAGGACTGATTTTGCTTTTAATTGCTTGTTTTTATTGTTTTGCAGGATCTAAAGGAGTAAACTTTCAGGTGAAATTTCCCCTTTTTTTTCTTTGTATTCACTAGTGGTTAAACAAATTGATTTTTTTTTTCTTTAGTTTCAATTTCTTAGGGTTTACTGGAAAATTTAATTTTCTTTAATTTCTGAGGGTTTGTGTTGGATTTCAATTTTTTAGTTTCTTAGGGTTTGTGTTATGGATTTGTAGTCTAGAAACGAAATCTGGATATGGGTTTTTGTTTATGAAACTTGATATTTGTGCTTTGAGCTTTGAATTTCTTAGATTTGAGCTTAGAATTTCTGATTGGGGTTTGAGTTTTATCTGTTTTGTACAAATATTGGGGCTTTGTGACATTTCTTAGTTTCTAATTGTGTTTGTGTTGTTGTCTCTAATTTTTGTTGAATGAGAAAGCATGAGAAAAGTCTGAGCCTTGAAATAAAGAACCCCTTACTGTTTCTTTGCTCATTCTTAGCTATGATTGATTGGGTCTCCCTTATATCAACTTATTGGATTATAAAGATATTATGATGTTGGAAATGAAATTTCAGTTCTTAGAGAGGTATGATAGGAAACTATAAGATGTTCTGGCCATTTATGGTGTATGCTATCTAGTCCATTGGAATTGTTCTGTAGGAGAGGTTGCTAATAGGCGAGATGGTTTACTGTGTCTGGACATGCAATATATAATACTTATGAGATGCTCAGTTCACTACCAGGCTTACTTTGTTAACTTGTTGTGTGAATTTGGTGGCGAAAAAATCTCGTTTGAATCAAAATTTATGTTTTTACCCCAAAATTTTGTTTTGAATTTGGTATTATTGGTCTACAGATTTAAAGAGTCAGCAAGGGTTATGGTTTTGGTCATTTGCTGCTCATCTCAAAATTGGTGTCTTCTAGTTTGTGGGGGGCATACGATGCACAGATTGTCTGAACCCGATTTGTTTACTAGAAAATCCATTGCTAAATTAACTGGACCATTTTCTTTGGTACTCAAATAAAGTGTTGATTAATCAATTACACTTTATTAAATTGCATTATGAGGTCTTGGTTTCAATCAGTTCCATGCTAGTGGCAAGATTAATGAACCTTCCTTTTTACAAAGTCTGTAGAATCAGTTGGAATTTCTAGCACTGGTCATGTGAACTTTGTATGCAATTCTTGGACCAAATTCTCTGGAATACACAAGAGATCAGTTAAAGACTTAAATGTTTTGTTTGCAACTTTTTTGTGTTAATAAGCAATGGTAAGAGGGGGTTCCATTGTTCTATCTGTATCAATCGGTTAAGTTTGATCTTATTGGGTGCAGATAATGTGTTTGTCGAATGTTTCCTATTGTTCTTTTCTGTTAAAATTATTGAAATCATTGTGTTTGTTGAATTCCATTATGTTTTGGCCATTTATGACGGTGTATGCTGTGTTCGAATCATAGCTTTGAAATCCATTGTAATGTTCTGGCCATTTAGGATTTTCTCTTAGACTTGGACATTTTGGTTAAAATCTGATGAGCACTAAATGATGATGGATGGACCACATTTAAAATTTGTAGATATTTTGTTTTCTTAAAGTGAAATGTGAAAACCTTATCAAGAGAAAAGAATCGAAAAGCTATTTGTTTTTTGTTTTGAAAAATATAAAGTAGTATGTTTGATTTTAGCCAATTTGGACTAAATTTTCGATTCAGTTGGAATTCGGATAAATAGTTTTTGAATGCTCTAATTTGGAAACGGATTCTTTAGGGATTACATGTTATGATTTCTATTTAGTGGAGAAGTATGCGCATTATGATGATGAAACAGTGTTTGTCCAATTTTTTTGTTGCTTTGCTTGGAATGTGGTAGTTGAATGCTGTGATATACAAAGAACAGTCTTTTGGATGTATATTAGCTAGCAGTTTTGCCATTTTTAGATGTTTTTAGCTTGTGATAGATGTATTGATGCTAATATGTAGCTAACTACTTAATTCTTGAAGAGTGAAACAACTGTTTCTTGTGAGTGATTGCGACTGTCAGTTTTATGCCATGCATTTTCGTGCATCTGCACAAGAATGACATAACTTGGGATATCTATTATATAATTTATGGGGTTCAGTTGAATGAGTCAAGAGCTAAACCTTTGTTTATACTGGTAATTGTTAATGGGATTCTTTGTCAAACTTTTTACTTAATTATATATTACTTGTGTCATGTGACTTGGAATCATTTCTTGCACTCAATTGTTGAGAATTAGAACACAAGTTTATCATCTTTTCTTACACTCCTGAAGTTCTGTATACCAGCTGTGTGTTAGCTCGAACATGTTTGATAAACATCATAACCAAAAGGGAGTTTATGACGTAGATATTTTGGGTACTCTAAAATGTCACTGAAACATAGCTGGCTCTTGTTGATGTCCTTCGTTTTTCGTTTTCATGTAATTTCTTTTGTTAGATGCTTCCATTGCTTCTGCTGTAAGTCTGTAACTCTAATTTTCTAATGTTCCTTTCTACTTTGATGTCAGATACTTATGGTCCAAGAATATTGCTTGAATAAATTTATACTGATTGTACCCGTCGTTATTTTAGTTCAAGAATATTGTGATTGATAAATGGATAAGAGTTGAGTTCATTTTGAAAGATCAAGTAAGGAGTTTCATGAAGGGTTGTGTTTGTTCTTGAACTGTGCGTTTGAAAATGGGTTTGTTACTGAAGATAACAAAGTGAAGTGTCCATGCAAGGAGTGTGCCAATATACATTACAAGACTAGAGATGAGATATATGATGACTTAGTTACCTGTGGTATGTTAAGGAGCTATACAGTATAATATCATCACGGTGAAGGGTTCAGAACAACATTTCCATGTGATTTGGGGGGCAGAAAATATCAATGCGGATCAGGTTATTATGGATAACAATGGCGAAGAGGTTGGAGATGACATTACTGGAATGTTGCGAGATGCATATGGATTACGTGCTGATGATGATATGAGTGATATGTTGGATGCAGAAATGAGTGGGATACCAAGTGATAGTTCAGCTGCGCAGTTTTATAAGTTGCTAGAAGATTCAAAGAAGCCGTTATACCCTGGATGCGATAAGATGTCGATGATGTCCTTTCTTGTTAGATTTTGGAACTACAAATGCGTTGGTGGGATATCTGACAAGTCATTCAAAGAGATGCTTCAACTCATGAGAGAATCATTTCCAGAAGGGTGCGCATTGCCAGAAAATTTCAGTGTAAGAAGGTACTATCAGATTTGGGATTGTCTTACGTTAAAATCGATGCGTGTCCCAATGATTGTATGTTGTATTATAAGGAGACATCGGATCTTGAATCTTGTACGGTTTGCAAAGCTTCTCGTTACAAAGATGGAAGATTAAAAACGCCGGCTAAAATACTTCGTCACTTTCCTTTAAAACGTCGGCTACAATGGTTGTTCATGTGTTCTAAGACTGCAGGAGATATGAGATGGCATCATGAAGGGCGTACAAAAGATGGGATATTGAGACATCCAGCTGATTATGAAGCTTGGAGGCATTTTGATGAGATGAATCCAACTTTTAAGGCATATCCAAGGAATATCATATTAGGTTTGTCAACTGATGGATTTAGTCCATATAGTTCAATGAGAAATCCGCATAGCACATGGCCTGTGGTTCTGTTACCCTATAACTTACCACCATGGTTATGCATGAAACAACCTAACATGATATTGTCTTTGCTTATACCAGGCCCGCGTAGTCCAGGTAATGATATTTATCTTGATTTTTATATGTTTTGTCATGATTACATTAATATTCTGTTTCACAACCTTCTATGTCAAAAATTACAGGTAACGACATTGATGTGTATTTGAGACCATTAATAGATGAGCTGAAGGAATTATGGGAGGAAGGGGCGGACACGTATGACTCCTCACAAAATGAAATGTTCAATCTGAAAGCGGGGTTACTATGGACTATAAGTGATTATCCTGGACTTGCAATGCTCTCTGGATGGAGTAATAAAGGTAATTTGGCATGTTCAACGTGTCTTGAAGAAACTCGGCACCAGTGGTTGAAGAATGGAAGGAAAACAGTCTACATGGGCCATCGACGATTCTTACCGATGAATCATAGGTAATAATCTTTATACTTCAACTGAGTTCCTGTCTAAATGATTCTCTCTATTGACCCTTTCACACTTCTTTCTGTTTGACATAGACTGTGGCCTGAACTTTCTTTCTTAGAATTCATCTGTCCAGTGGTTTGATGGTCTTTAGATGTTCATGTTGCATATATAATTTTGTCCCTGGCCTTAGACTTGAAAAAAATATTAGAAAGCAATATCAAACAGGGCTTTAGACTAATGATTAAGGTTCTACTGCCTAGCCGAGCTGCTATCTATATATGTGGAGGGTGTTCGAATAACATAGAACATAAATTACAAAAAGTCCAGCACGACTGAACATGTAGACAAAATTAGTTTTTTTCTTTTTTTTTTTTTTATATAGACAAAATAGATAAACATGTATAGCTTCAAATGAACCAAGATGCACCATTCTACATTGTGTTTCAGTTGTGTGTTTTACAAGTTTCCGCAGCAGTGCTCAATCTTGAAAAAGCATAATAATCCTATATTAATCTATTTGTTAGTAAATTGAATGAATCTCTATCTGTGATGCAAATAATTAGCTTTTGAAGGTTTAGGCTCTAGTTTTTCGTGATGGTTAGTTTTGCTGCATGTGCTTGAGCCTGGTGCTATTCTTTTTATTTCTTCATGTGACATATCTTTGTTCAAAATTATTATTATTGATTAATTCTAGATCTTAGGAGGAGTTATATCTTTGCTTTGTAAACATGAGTTGTTAGTATTAAACTGATTCTTGGTTTACCATTTCCAATTGAACTTTGCTAGATACATTGATTTACTTATGTAATCTTAGCAGTAAACTTTGAGAATATATGAGTGTTATTGCAGTTGTGTTAGCTTGTGAATGCTCACATCTGCTGCATCTGGATGCTAAGCTTAGTCAAGTGTTACTTTATTAATGATGTTTGTTTTAAAATGGCTGTGTATTTGACAGTTGATTGTCTGAATTGTTATCACAGGTTTTGCACCACACTTAAGAAATTTTTTGATGGGAAAGTAGAACTTAGCCCACTTCCAAACCCATTGTTAGGGCCAGATATCTTGAGCTTTCTGAAAGACATTCCACACACATAAACAGTTCGAGGAGAATTTGAGGGGAGATCGTCCACGCAAGAGAAAATCACGAGGATCAAGTAGAGCGGCAAATAATATGCCAAGCAATTGGAAGAAATTGAGTATCTTTTACGAACTTCCATACTGGATAAATAATCTTCCCAAAAATAACATAGATGTGATGCACACTGAAAAAAATGTCTGTGATAGTGTTCTGGGTACGATAATGGATATTGCTGGAAAAACTAAGGATGGTCTTAAAGCAAGATTTGATATGCAACTCCTGAAGATTAGACCTGAACTTCATCCAAGGCCATTACCAAATGGGAAATACTTCTTGCCAGAAGCATGTTATTCCATGGATAATCCAAAAAAGACTATGTTTCTTAATGTCTTGAAGAATTTGAAGACTCCGGATGGTTACTCAGCATACATTGCGAGGTGTGTAAATGTCCAGCAACGTAAAATTTTTGGTCTAAAAAGTCATGATTCACATGTGCTCATGCAGCAGCTTCTACCTTTGGCACTCCGAAAGACGTTACCGTCTAAGGTCAGTAAAGTGCTAATGGAGTTGAGTTCCTTTTTCCGTGAACTATGCTCCAAGGTGTCACGCCCCGAAGATTTTGAAGAGTTGGAGAAGCGCATTGTTACCATTGTTTGTGAATTAGAGAGGATTTTTCCACCTGCCTTCTTCGACATTATGGTTCACTTGCCTATCCATCTGGCAACAGAAGCACGTTTAGGAGGACCTGTGCAGTATCGGTGGATGTACCCCATTGAACGGTATACATTTTAAACTTTTGTTGGCTTTGCTTTGTTTGTTTCTTACTTATTTCTGTTCAATAAAGTTATTTGCTCTCTTTGTTGTTGGTTTTCTGTTCACTCATTTATTATTCTTTTTTGGCAGGTATTTGTACACTTTGAAGAAATATGTAAGGAATAAAGCTCATCCAGAGGGATCTATTGCTGAAGGCTATTTGGCTGATGAATGTGTTACATTCTTGTCGAGGTACCTCAAAGATATCGAGTTAAGAACCAATAGACCACCTAGATACATAGATGATACTCCCATTGGGAAAGCCGTGAGATTTTCTTTAACTGGCGATCAAAAGAAGAAGATGCATGACTATATCTTGTCTAATGAGGATGATGTGGCTCCGTAAATAGCGTAAGCAACACTCTATTTACCCAAGTTTTATGTTAAGTCTTTTACTTTTACTTTCCCGGCTACACCATTTAATTTATCTGCTTCGATTACATTTTTTTAGGCAACACAAAACTACACTGGCTATGATCCACCCAAGACTGAGTGACCTTGAACGCCTGCTAAAGCACAAATACGAGTTTGCTGATTGGTTTAAGAATCATATTAGGTTGCTTGTGAAATCTAAAGTGAGTATTGCTGAAGGATTAGATTTGCTTGCTGAAGGTCCTTTTTCAACTGCGAGAAAATTCACCGGCTATACAACACAAGGCTATAATTTCAAAGTTGTAGGTAAAGAAAATGGAGCAAAGACACAGAATAGTGGTGTGGTAGTCGATTCAACAGCGCCTTCCATCAGAAGTGGAGCAGCTCAGAACCCAATCAATGATACAGATCGCTCATACTATGGAGTACTTACCAACATAATTGAGTTGACATATAGACAAGGTCATTCATACGTGTTGTTTGACTGCAATTGGGCTAATGTGGTGAACACTTCTGGCAGAACAAGGACTTCTGGTTTGAAGACTGATAGCTTAGGGTTCACTCTTGTGAATTTTAACTATCTCTTGGGGACACAACAGGAGGAGCCTTATATGTTGGCCTCTCAATGCCGACAAGTATTTTATTCCCAAGACCCTGTAGAACCTGAATGAGATGTTGTGGTCAGGAATAAACCTAGGGATATTTTTGACATGAGTGATGATAATCCAGATCAACTACTGGATAACCTTCCATTTGGAAATGAAGTCAACAATGAAGAGGATGATAGTATTGGTGTTATAAATGATGGGACTGGGGTGATAGTTGATGCTCCTACGAGAAATGGCAGTGGAGATAAAATATGGGTTGAAGAAGAAGAAGAAGAGGAAGAAGAAGAAGAGGTAGAAGAAGAAGAAGACGCCGACAAAAAAGTAGAGTCAGAAGAAGAGGAATTTGTGGATGGGTTTTCAGAAGATGAGAATGATGGCTCTGATGTTGAGTTTGACAGTGGATCAGATGATGATTCTTAAACATATTACAATTTTTCATTCCTGCATTGCTTGTTGTCCTTATAATGTGTTCTTAATATAACATTTGAATAGATAGATCTTTTGAAATTGTGTCTTTCTACAATTATGATTGTTTCAGTTGTTTCTCATTGTTAGATTATCAGTTTAGTATACTAACATCGTAACTTTTAGATTTTTTGTAGGATGCCTCTAGGTGGAGCAGCTATGAGGTTCTTGCATGACCTATTACCAAATCAGAAGCTTGCAGTTGAAGTGGACATGGAACACCTTTGTCCTATGGGGGATAATGGTACGTATATAACCAAATATATCACTCATCTAGCGAATGATGGACACAAACTACCGTTGACAATACATGACTGGAAACGCATGCCTTCACAGTTAATTGAGAATGTGGTGCTTGAAATAAAGGTACAATAACATGTGTGTTTTCTCATATAACCACTGAATCCATATCTTTTCAAAGTCTGAAATGTTTTCGTCTTTTGTGGTTGTATATTTGATGTCAGCAAATATTTGACTACCCAGAAGTGTTGGATGACTGGATCTACACCAAGAT
Organism: Papaver somniferum; assembly: GCF_003573695.1. Taxonomy (NCBI): domain Eukaryota; kingdom Viridiplantae; phylum Streptophyta; class Magnoliopsida; order Ranunculales; family Papaveraceae; genus Papaver; species Papaver somniferum. The sequence goes on along the minus strand of NC_039364.1, from coordinate 166,582,839 downwards.
AAATGTTAGGTGGAAGTATCACAAACATCATGTTAAAAAGGCTGCTTATAAAAAATGGAATACGGTGGAAGAACGTCTTGCTAATCCACCACACAATGTTATTGAGAGCCAGTGGAGGGTACTCGTTGAGGTTTGGAATACTGATTTGAAGAAACAAGTAAACATTAGTATTCTTGTTTTTCATGAGAAGTCTCATAATTAAGCAGGCCTGACATTATAAGATAATATATTTGGTGTAGGCAATATGCCAAATAAACAAAGAAAACAGGGAGAAACAAAAATTTCACCATACTACTGGCTCTAAACCACATGCTAAGTGTGCAGTAGAGGTCGGTTTCTATACCACTGCTAAGTCTTAAATACTGTTTCCTATGCTACAAGTTTTAACATCTTTCAAAGAGAATCTGGATTTATTATAGCAAAGAGAAGTTAGTATACAATACATTTCTGTCTCCCCTCTTTTGGAATTTACCGGAACTTTATATTGAATGAACCCATGTTATTTATGTAGCTGAATAGTGATGGATCTTCCTTGCTGTTAAAAAATAAAACTTGAACAGTAGAACTTAGAATTGAACTTAATCACTACGGCCCTACCTTCCTTAGCTACTTTTTTTTTCCACTTATGTTTGTTATGTTTGATTCTTAAGCTGGAAATTCGTCAACTGTCTTTAAGAATTGTTATCTTTTTAAGTATTCAATGATTTTATATGTATGTTTCTGTTTTTATATGTATGTTGATTTTCTTCTTGAATTATCTTTATATAGCTGGGGAAAAAACTAGGACGGCGTCCTAAACGTCACGAGGTCGTTGGTGTTACCCATACTAAAAAGAAGAAAACTGAAGACCCAGATGAAGTATTGATGGATCCAGAAGTGGATGCAGAACTTGTACGTATTTTTGATTTATTATGAATCAATTTTGAATTTGTTTACATATGATTACTGAAGCACTAGCTCTAAATGTGGTTTTCGCATTCATGGCCACTCCAATGTTCTGTGTAGTAAAAGTATGTTCTGCTTCAGCTGTATAATCTAGCATGGATGATGGACTGGTTTCACATGTGGGGCAAGGTCTTTACGCATAGATATTTGGCTAAGAAGAAAGATGTATTTACTGCTATGTGATGTTTGGCTAAGAAGAAAGATGTATTACTGTTAATACTTAATATGACACATAATGAAGTAGGGATGCAAATTTTGGTGGTGCAATAATGATGCAATAAGTTATGATGCAATATCTCTCCTAGTACATATATCAGCACATAACTTTTCATGTGTTTCGGGATGGTATATCTGAGTGAACAATGCATTTTGATCTGTTATGGTTGTTGCCTAACTTTTTAAATGAAAATGTGGTTTTCAAGGCTATTTCCTAACTTTTTAAATGCATTTGCTCTTGTATTGATATTTCTGTAGAAGGAAATCGAGGAAGTAGAGATCCAAGCTAGCCAACCAGGTTCTGATATTGTGCTATAAGGACGACATGATGCTTTTGCCCAAGTGCGAGGACGACATAAAAGTGGTCGTGTTCGCTGTCTAGGCAATGGTATAAAGCCAAAGAAATATTGGGGTGAAGAATCATCCACCAATCCTACCACTGACCCAAATGCTGAAGTTTTGAACTGTAGCGCCCCAAAGCTAGCAGCTGACTAATCCAAGAGATTAACTAAATAAAGAGACACAGAGAATCTAAATCAATTACTTAAACATTCAATTAAGAAATCTGCTATAAAACTTAACCCAAAAACTAGCCCTCACTGAAATATATACGAGAACTCCTCTGAAATGATAAACATTAGTCATTTGATTTGCAAACATAATAAATATAGCAGAAGTTAACTAATTAACGAAGTCAACTCCCCGAAGCTTTCGCTGCGCAACTCTGATTTGTTTCTGAAACTGAAAGTGGACAAGGGTGAGCACATCATCCCTTAAAAGGGGTGCCCCGTAGGAATAACATTTAACTTTTAACTAATCATTGGCATGATTTGGAAAACAATACATGTTTTCCCAAACGTTAAAAGACAACCAAATCACTGAAATAAACAATCATGTATATGGACCTAAACTCCTTCTTTAGTTTCTGCGGTGACATTTACACACCTGATAACTTTCTGTGGCGACATTTACACATAGTAATATTGATGGCCATTACCACCTAGATAGTCTGTGGGTAAATGTACACACCCGTAATATTGATGTCAATTCCACACCGAATAAAGCACACAAGTAAAATAATGAAGGAGCGTATCCGATATACCATAGTTGGAAATTCTCATTTCCCAAAGACAATCATAAAAACAAACGAAGCATTACAATTCATTTCCAAGCAATGGAAAGATTAAAAGGATTAAAAGAATCAACAGTATTTTCGGAATTTAAAATAAACAATGCATGGAATAGACAATCAGGCAATGCATGAGTTTGTTAAACAACAACAGTAGTTACAAAAGAGTTAAAGTATTCCCACCTCTTTTGATGACAAGCCACGCCTACCTCGAGATCCACGATCCACCGGTTCATCCTTTGAATCGATCGTTGTTAATATAGACTAACTGTTAATCACACAAGAAGTCTAAGAATCTAGCCAAAAGGCTCACACAAGAATCATACAAGTCCATCTAATGGTTTTAAGCCCATTTATGACTTTACACCTTTCCATTCTCTATCTTTAGCATAGCTAAGGTTTACTAATTGAATTGGGTTGGTTCTATAGTCCATTAGATAAGTCTTATGAACATCTACAACTGTGTAGAAGAAGTTAAGAACGGTTTTTTGGGGACCATGGTTATTTTGGGGGGACCATGGTTTTATTTTGGGTAAAGACATTAGGAGTAAATCTAGGTCACCCCTTATCTAGATATTTATATTAATACCTAAATTACCCTCTTGATTAATTTTTTGGTAATGATTAGTTAGTGTTAGCTAGTGTTAATAATAGTTAGCGTAGTGATTAGTAAAATGATTAAGCATAATTATTGAGAGAGTAAAGTTGGAGAAGACGAAGAAGGAAAACATGAAAAACAAAGGATTTTACCAACCACAACCGAAGGAAGAGTATTTGGATACCTAGGTATGTTTCAAACTTAAATAATGTTGGTTGAATTGCTCCAAATTTTCAAAAAACTGTAAATTTTTAGGGTAGATTTGGACTTGTTCGGTTACCTTATGTGAAGAACAGGTTACCGAACTCATCTGAAAGTGTAGTTCGGTTACCTTTTCCATATACGCAGGTTACCGAACTCGTTCTTTAATGGAGGTTTTTAGCTGTTCGGTTACCTTTTCCATACACGCAGGTTAACGAACTTTGTTTATAGGACTTAGAGAGTAATGTTCGGTTGGTTCGCAAACTTTAACCCAACGACATATCTAACCGAACTCCACATGTATGCAATTAGTGAAGAGTTCGGTTTGTCAAGATTTTTTGCGAACAAACTCAACATAGTGGAACAAGTTCGGTTAAATTGAAACTCAACATAGTAGGCAAAATAACACATTTCGGTTACATTGGAAAAAAAATTTCTTTTTGGAATATAAGTAGAGTTCGGTTACTAGATAGTTTTAGAAATTTTTGCGAACCAACCGAACAAGGTAGGTAAAGTTCGGTTATATCATAACTCAACATAGTAGGAAAAATAACACAGTTCAGTTACATTTTTTTTTGTATTATGGGTAGAATTCGGTTACTAACTAGTTTTAGAATTTTTTGCGAACCAATCGAACTCGGAGTTCGGTTATGAAAAATTAAATTCGTGATAACCGAAGTGTTCTTCGTGTTCTTGGTTTCAAAATGTTCGGTTACAAAACTAGTTTTTTTAAAACTATTCCTAACCGAACATGCCACTTTAACATCCATTTAAACCATATTTTGATGGTTTCTACTCAATTTTCCTATCCAAAAACGAATTAAAAAGATTGATGGGTTTTTCAATCGAACGAGGAACATCAAGTAAAGAGAGAAGAAGAAGAGAATAAACTTTTTTTCAAAACTAAAATTTTTCGATTATTCTTTTGATTTTGATTTTGGTTAATAAATTCATTTAGATTAGATGTATATGATTAGATTTATATAGTTATTAAGTTAGTTTTAATTTAAATTAAAGTAAAGGGTAAATGGATATTTACCTAACTTTGGGACACCCCTTATAAGTATAGGGAGGTTGGCCTAATAAGATCATGGTCTCCCCAAAAAAACCATGGTCCCTAAAAAATCGTTCCAAGTTAAAGGCTAATTCAGACTATAAGAGTCCAAAACATCAAACTAAGAATACATGGCACTAAGCCCAAGTTCACTAGACTCGGCCCATTACACAAGTACTGACCCAACTTGGTCAACTAACAGTCAAACTTAACGGTCGGCTAATAGTCAACAGGTCTCTAACAGTCAACGTCCGTCCAAGGTCAAGTCCAGGGTCAAATCGTCAGACATCTCAAGGCCAAAGCCTTTGCAAAGGCCAAAAGCTGAGCTGCACCATAATGGTGCATCACAAGACTCAACATACTAAACCAAGCTCAAACTGAGAAACATTCCTCCCTGTCCTAGCTTCATTCACGACTCTACTTCATTAACATTTCAAATCTACCAAACTACAATTACACATTCAACCATAAACAAACTTCGAATTTCATTTACAAACATAAACTAAGTTTACCTGCAATATGCAGTAACTTCAAGCTCCCAAGATTTCACAGGAATACAATCTATAATTCTAGAATCATTAATAAACTAAGATCAACCTCAGTTTCATCAATACAAGTCATCTAAACCTCCAATTCAACTCACAACCATATACCCTTCATTAGCGGTACCAAACCATCACACTTCTCATTCCAACAACACTACCAATTTAATTTCATTTACAACTCCCAGATTCTGACATTCATCTATAGCTCCAACCATTCTCAATTTTCTTCATCTTCAAATTCAACAACACATACAACACCACCATTACAACAATGTACATCTCCACTCCTGCTCATTCTCTCAACTTAAACACACAAATACCTTCAACTCATATAATTCTGCACCTTAGCTCAACAAAGTCAATCCTAGAACCACTATAACTTCCACCTCCAACACCACTCTTTTAATTCAAAATAAAATACAACTTCAACACTACTAACACACATCAATTCTAAATCAAACCAACATCACCTGCATATCTATTTAAGCACCAACAACACTTCTAACGTCACATCCTTGCAATTTCGGAATCACCACAACCACAACCATCTCTATTTACCATTACTCTTTTACCTGCAATTCCCATTCACTGAGATCAATTCATATCCTACATATCTACCAACACAAACAACTTCACAATCTGCTATACCAACCCAGTTATAAGTCTACACAAGGAACACCAACAGTTCATCCATATTCTTCACCTGTAATAATTCATACACCTTCCTATATTACTCATCTAAACTTAAATCCTTCACATACTTAAACTACATCAACAACTCAAGATTCTCACCAAATCCAATTCAATTTTTAATCCATAGAGAAACTTATAAATTCAATAATAAGGTTGAACTAATTTTAACTGAAAAGAACATTTACCTCAACTCTGTAAAACTCGGGCAATCAAATTCAAGTTTCTTCTTCACCTGAATCCATTCATCAACTCATCCCAGGACTAATAACAACTCCTCGATATCCAGCACCATCTTTACACGAGAATCAAATCCAAGTTCTTTATTAGCTTCACCCTAATTATCGAATCTAGCTTGTTCTTCAACTTTAAATTCTAATTCAATTTAAACCCAACTCTAATCCTTCCCTTAAAACCTAAATTTCATCTTCTGAATTTCCTACAAACCCTACCTCGCTGATTCTTCATCAAAACTAATTCACCACATCAATTAAGTAATAACCCCCTTATCCTTTATCCTCCAATAACACTAAATCATCACCAATTCGAACCTTGTTCAATTTCCAGAAGACCTAATCTTCTCTGATCTTGACTAAATTTCTAAATCAACAACCGACTCTTCTCACGTGATTTAAACGAACAAAACCCATCATCAACTGCTCGACTTCATGTTCAAATCCACTTAATTTTTCAATCCAATTCCTTAGTCAGAAACCTAATCTTCTTCTCAAGATTTACAACATCATCTTCTTCTTCTTCTTCTTCTTCTCTCGAGCTCAATTAATAACACCACCACCACCAGTGGACAACTCTTAAAGTTTTCCCCTAACTTTCTCTTCAATGAGACAGTCTCATAACCTAAGAACTCTCACAAGAATTCACCAGAGGTGAAGAACAGAGAAAGAGAGAAAAAAAAAGAACAAAGAATGTGAACACAAAGATCATGACCATCTGAGTATTCACAAATAATGCACGCAGACTCATGACAATACATTAAATAAGTTGCGCCCGAGGGGGATGAATTGGTTATGTCGAATCCTTGACTCAGAATTCTAATACTCTTCCTCGTCTCATCAACTATAATCATTATTCTTAGCTCGCACAATAAGATAAATAATGGATGAAGTATAAAACATACGAACATGATATACCCTAAGTATCGAATCGAACAGGTAAAGTATAAATACATGAATATAGATGAAACGATTAACTTATATGATTCATCACTCAAATATCTGTCTGTGGGTTTGAGTTTTTCATTACATGTATGGTGGTTACAGAAACAATCGAATGATTTTGAGATCCACATAAGCCTGCGTAGCAGGAGGAACTTCACTTACACTTTCTCTATCTCTTTGTCTCTCTCCTATTCTCCTCTCAATGTTTTTTTCCTCCCCTCTTCACTTGGGAGAGAGGGGTATTTATAGGGAGGTTACGTGGGGTCCACTTCTGAAGCTCGTTATAACCTTATCCTCTTGTGTCTTGTGCCGCTTACGTAGAAGTCTTCGCGTTATCGACTTTATCTGCATGCTCTATTTGAATACGTAGTGCTATCTGCGCTTCCTACATAGGTTGACTGACACGTACGCTGTTTGAGGGAATTTAATGCGGGTAGTTGAGATGTCTGTCCGCGATAGACAGCTGTCCTCTGCCCCTGTCTTGTCTGCGTCAGTCGGTCTATCCCCAGCCGTAGATCTTAGATCTTTCTAGGGATAGGATAAAGTGACTCTTGGATGTCCACGTGCGATATCATATCTTGATGCTCTTAGCCGCATGTCCTCCACGTGTACCATTGTGGACACGTGGCGGAAGATGAAATGTGTACCTACAATTTTCCCCTTTTCCTCCTACTGGGCGGTTAGTCGAAGTGGGAAGAAAAACGTGTTACACTCTTCATATTCTCTTTATTATTTTCCTAGATTTTAGGGAACGTTCCCCACTATTTGCAATAACTTCTTCTTGGGTAGTGGAAAAACGTATTACTCTCTTCATCTTCTCTTTATTATTTTCCTAGATTTTAGGGCACGTTCCCCACTATTTGCAATAACTTCTTCTTGGGTAGTGGGGCGGTTTTTACTTCTCTTTGCATATATATATGAGAAGGAATGTGAAAATTCTCTAATCATAAATTTCATTCCTTCTCTTTCCTCAGAACTTTATTTTTTGTTCTCTGCTTTTGTATCCTTGTTATTAATTGCTGCTGCTGCTACCGTTGCTCCTCAAAGCTTTTTGATGTTGCTGTTCGTTGTTCTTCAAGGTTTTCGGCTGCTGCTGCTGTTGTTCGTCGAGTCTTTCTGCTGCTGCTGCTGTTCGTCGAGGTTTTCTGCTGCTGCTGCTGCTGTTCGCCGAGGCTTTGATTTTTTGTTTATAAGTAAGTGGTTTTACTGTGTCTGATTATATGAAAAAAATACATTCGTTTTCTGCTGTTGCTATGTGTTTGTGATGAAGAACATATATATAAATGTGTGTATGATTGCCCCTGTTCATTATTACAAACAGTAATGAGTTCTTCCTTCGTATATGCTTGCCCCTATTTGTTATTCCCCTTTTATTTAGGGTTTGTTCTTATTTTCGTCTGGTTCATGATTATGAAGAACTGGATGAAATTTGTTTTTTTGATTTTCGTTTTGTCTCCGCGGAAATCTGAAACTTGTTTGTGTACTGCGCAGACATGGCTGACCGTCCGCGGGTTTCTTATCAAACTCCATCACCGAGTCCGCGTATATCTCCTCCGCGTAGAGATCCTGATATTTCTCCGCCTGGTGGGGGTTCGTCTAAGTCTTCCCAAGGTGATGCCCGCGTTCATAGGGTTTCATCTTCTTCTGGCCAGAGGTACTCATCGTCTAAGAGGGGTGAATCACATAGAGGAAATACGCAGAAAGGGGACCGGCCAAAAGAGGCTCCTGGTTCCCGGTATGCTATTTCTCGTCCCTTAGTTAATCCGCGTGATGATCCCAAGAGAACGCGGGATGTCCTACCTCTTCGGTCAGTGGCGCCTCCTTCCGCGTCTCAGCAACATCCTCTACCTCCCCCTCCAGTGTCTCAACCCAAGGGGATGTCTTCGAAAGAAGTGGTTTCGAAGACTGACGCAGCTAAGGTTCACCCTAAGAGGAAAGCTTCCGATAGAAACCCTTCGAAGGGTTCTGCGCCTGATCCCGTGGAGGAGGAAGATATTTCTCAGGAAATATGCAGCGTTGCTGTTGGGGAGAAGAAAGTGACCTTCAAACATATTGATCTGGAGGTTTTTAAGGAAAAGCATGGTCTTCAGCTATTCGATGTTCGTTTTTATGCTGCTGATGATGATATTACTTATGAGATTATATCGACGTATAAGTTTGATGAATTTCATCCGCTGACCACGGTGGGGGCCTTTGAAGCGGGTCTAATGTTGCCTTTGTACAAGTCTGGGGATTCTTTTTATTATGATGTGCTGGCTGGTCGAGAGGGCTCTTCGAAGAACACTCATTGTCGCTCTATTTCCCAACTTCATGGGAATTATCTTCGTGCACTGAGGGAGTGTTATCTTCGGAGCAAAGGAGAGACAATGATGACCCTTTATGTTCCCAATCCTGAGGAAAGGGAGTGGTATACGTCTGAGAATTTTAACAAGTCTTTTGGTGACTATGTTAACAGTAGTAATCGTAAACCTTGGAGTGTGAGTCTTCGTAATATTTCCGCTCCTCGTGGTGAGATCCGCCTTCTGAGTGAAGTAAGTGGTGCTAAGGTGAAGTATGGCCCGGGTACAGAGAATTCTACTAACAAGTTGGTGTTTCCTACTCGTGAGCGGATCAATCGTGATCATGACTATGAATGGCACGCGACTGTTATTGAGGTTGTTGGTCCCTGGGCTTGGGGGTGGGTTCCAGGTCCGCAAGGATGGCGTCCTACCGCAGATATCCAGATACGTGAGGCTCCTCCTGCTCGTTATGGGAATTTCCGTCCTTGGCATTTGAATTTTGAGGGCATGAATTTCCAATATGCCCTCGATGTTGTTGATGGAGATGACGAAGAGAGTTCCGATGCTGATCTTCAGACGAAGAATGCTACGGTTGTCAAGGTAAGATTTCCATATGCCTTGTACTTCTTTAGTTGAGGCAATTTTAATTCTTTTCAAAGTCAGGGATTTTTATTCTTATGTGCCTTGTCTTTTTAGGCGACGAAGAAGAGGAGGATAAATCCCAAGCAGTCCACCACCGCAACACTCGAGGAGGCGGAGGTTAATGAATAAGTTAATAGTCCTGTGACTGAGCTTGGAGAGGATGAAGATATGTCTGATATGGAAGGGCGTACTGATACATCCCCTCCAGGTCGTGATGATGAAGATTTTGTTGAAGAGAATATTACCGCTGGTGGCAGCGGTATTGGTGGTGAAATTGATCCCGCAGGTTGTCATGATGCTGGTGCCGAAGCTAATCCCACGGGTTGCAGTGATGATGGTGATGATAACATTGGCCTTGGTGATCAGGGTGTTGGTGGTGAAATTCCCGCTACGTCTCAGGAGTTTTCCTTTGGTCGGGTTTATTCTGCGGAGGATAGTTTTGACATAAACGCTTCCCTGGGCCTGGCTTCTGAGTTCAACCTGCTTTCCCCAAACGATGATTGGGATGTGCTTGGAAACTCTAGCAAGGCGGATGGAAATTGCAAGGGAGTCGTGGGTTCTAGTGATGTTCCAGAGGGGACCGGTGCTAGAGACCTTCCAGATTTGGATGCGGGTGTAGCCTCGAACTCTTCGGGTGCTAAGTTCACGGACATGGGTAAGGCCTCAGTTGGGTCTTCTGGAGATGATTTTCCTCAGTCATTGATCCTTGAGGGTGATGATGCCATCTTAGCTTGGTTTAAAAAGAAGAATTTGATGTTCGTACCCAATCCATCCCCTGTGGTGGAGGGTGAGAAAAAAATCTGATGCCTATACCCGTAAGATGATGCAATTGTCTCCCGAGGACCAGGTTGCAGAAGCGTGGGATAAGAATCTTCGGGCCTTGTAGGCTGCTCTAGTGGTCGACGCCCCCTCGACTGTTGCTGATATGATGGCCTTGGATGATGGGTATCAATATGGATTTCCTCAACAACGGATGTTAGAAGTGAGTTCTCTTATCATTTGCTGTTAGCAATTTTAGAGTCAGGGTGTTCTAATTCTGATTCGCAGATGATGAGGAGTGAGCATTGCAACCACATGTTGTACCAGTTTTTTAAGGCCAAATCCCTTAAGTTGGAGGCTAAGCTTCGTCTTCGGGAAGAGGAGCTTACTGCGGCTGAGACTGTCATGCTGATAGGGATAGGGAGATAGGTGAGTTGAAGAGTCTCCTCAAGGCTAAGGAGCAACAAGGCAAGGAGGAGGAGAAGCTTCGCTTGGATCTTGCTATGGCTCGTAGTGAGTTGGAAGAGGCCAAGAAGAATTCTTCGGCTGTTACAGGTTTGATTATCTGTTTTCTCTTCCTTGCTGTTGTCCTTTACTGTAATTAGTGTTCTGTGAGTCTCCCTCCCCCACCCTATCTTCAGTGGGTGGAGTTCCTGAGTTAGTATGGCTTCGGAAAGAGGCAACGTCAGAAATCTCGCATCGCAGAGTTGGTAGAGAAGATAAAGAGCGAGGCTGATAAGTGGAATGCTCGTGCCGATGAACATAATGCTCTGGCAGAGGAGTGGCGGGGCAGACGAGTCCAAATGATTGATATGCAGAACAAATATAACAATGATCGTCGTTTGTTTAATGGAACGTTGTTGTGGACGCGTGATAATCTTCGTGAATCCCGAGAACAGGTCTCATTTGGAAGCTAAAATCAATCTCTTGGAAGAAGAATTGCGTCAAGCTCGTTCTTCTCAGTCTTCTGATGTTAGAGATTACATTCAGCGTCTTGCTAGGGAGAGAGATGACGCTAGGGCTGAGGCTGGTGCTCTTAGCAAAGCTTTAGCTGCGTCTAGGGCTGATGTGGTACGCCAAGCTGAGTCTGAGAGAAATCTTGAAGTAAATATGTATCGGCTCAACAAGGGTCTGGAGGGTTTAAACAACGAGGTCAACCATCTTCGTCACTTGGATTCAATGAAACAGGTAGAATTAGATGCGAGTCAGTACGCCCTTTCAACCCTTCAAGCGGATTATAAGAAGTTGTCAGATGAGTATGACTTTCTTGATGAAGCCCGTGATGCTGTTGTTAACGAATATGAAATAGCTTCGGCGAGAGTCGAAGGTATATGCTTATATTATCGAGTGTGATTCTGTAATTTCCTGGACCTAACCATCTGCATTTTTCTTTTCCTTGCAGAGCTCCAGGGACAGCTTCGCACTGCAAATGAAGAGCTTGCGAAGGCTCAATCTAAATTAGTGCATCAGGAAAGCCAGATTAATTATCAAAGGTTTAGCTACAGCAAGGGACGAGGCTCCCAAGCCGCTTCGAAGGAAGTGAGTCGCCTTTCCTCGTTGTTGTCAAAGGCTGAGATGATGAATACTGTTATTGCGTACAAGGCTCGATGTCAACTAGTGGAAGAGACTAACAAGATTCTGGATAGCATCGAGTATGATCTTAAGACCGAGCATGGCCTTATCAAGGCTATCCGCGCCGTGAGAAACCCCCGCCTCCTACATCTGGTTCTTCAGGGCCTTCCTCGGGTGGGAGCGTACCTTCATCGCAGAAGGGGAAGATTGCTAAACCTGCTGGTGGGGTTGAACATCCAAGTAGATTTTGTAAAGTTGATCTTTGTTGATTATAAGGCTTCGTGAGATTCCTTTTGTATTTTCTTGTTCCGCGTATCATTGCCAAGCCTGTAATCAACTTTTAATGAATTGATCATGTTTTAATTTTTATCTGTGTTGTCCGATTTCCTTTTAAGTATTGTTATGGTTAATTTGGAATATAACTGAATGTAATCAAGGATAGCGAAGTGTTTGAGTGCGAACCCGAAGATATGTGTATCTTCGTGAACGTCTTGAGACCTGTCACCCCGCTGGCTAATCCTGGGCCAGAGGATTCCCAGACGGTGGGGTCGGGGGCAGCGTTCTAGGATATGAGTTGTTTGGAATGTACATTCATTCCGTCAACCCGCTGCCATAAGATTGGTTGGGTATCTCTTTCTGCTGGATGCCTTCCCCATGGTCCTACACTTATAGACGCTGATAGGGGAGTCCCGAGAGATTGTAGGTGACTACTTTCCCCAAGTAAAATAAACAACAATTAACACAAGTTTACGTGGTTCGACAGCAGAGTGTCTACGTCCACGGGTGAAAGAGGGTTAAAGTGTCTATTCAGTTTGTTGAGTTACATTTAGAAGAATTCCATTGATGGAACCTCTGAGGTAGTAAATAGCAAAAATAGGAGGATGAAGTATTGACGCGAGGATTTCTCTGTATTTACAGGTGTAGGGTTCTCGTGAGGTGTTGTATTTACACGCAGTCGTCTTGTTACTATGTTGCTCCATGTATTTTGACTATTTTTTGCCAAAAGTTTGCTTGATTGATAGGTTGAGGTTTGCTATTCCTCTCTCAGAGATAGAAACATGTCGATCGCAAGCGTCGTTTTCTTCTTCTGGCGCTCTTCACGCAGATGCAGGTCTGCGTTGCTTCTACGGGTAGTATGGCTTGAGATATTTTGCATTCCATGGGTGTTGAGGATCTCCCCTTTTAGGTTGCGTAGATAATAAGATCCATTTCCTGCAACATCATGTATGACGAAGGGTCCCCCCCATGTTGGTGCTAATTTCCCCACTTCTTTTCTCGTTGGTATTGGGGAATGGTCCTCAGCACATACTGCCCTTCTACGAAATTTCTAAGCTTAACCCTCTTATTATACTCCCTTGCTAGTTTCCTTTGATAGTTTTCCATTTTTTGTAGTGCTGCCTCCCTCCTCTCTTCTAGATCATCCAACTTTCCAACATCATGTCCGCTGTGAGGTTCTTCTCCCATGCTTCAGTCTTCGTAGTTGGCATGATTATTTCTGTTGGGATAATAGCTTCGGCTCCATAGGTGAGTAAGAATGGGGATTCTCCCGTGGCTGATCTTCGAGTTGTCCTATAAGCCCACAAAACGTTGTGTAGTTGCTCACACCAACGCTTCTTGTATTCGTCCAACTGCTTTTTGAGGATGAGTGCGAGGGTTTTGTTTGTGGCTTCTGCCTGACCATTGCTTTGAGGGTAAATTGGTGTTGACTTGTTCTTTCGAATTTTGAAAGTATCGAAGAGTAAGTCGATGTTTTTTCCCTGGAATTGCTTGCCATTGTCAGATACAATCTCAGCTGGTATGCCAAACCTGCAAATGATGTTTTGAAAGATGAATGTGAAGACATCTGCGTCTCGGATCCTTGCCAGGGCTTTAGCCTCTACCCATTTGCTGAAATAGTCCGTGGCCACTATCAAAAATATTCTCTTCCCTGATCCTTCGATTAGGGGACCCACGATGTCTATGCCCCATTTTGAGAATGGCCAAGGGCTGTCTACTGGGTTCAACATTGTTGCGGGTGCGTGGATTTTTTTGGCGAAACGCTGGCATTCTTCACATCTTCGTGACATTCTTGCAGCATCTCGTGTCATTGTTGGCCAGTAATATCCTTGAGTTTTCGCCTTATCTGCTAGGGATCTCATTCCGCTGTGATTGCATGCGTCGCCGCGGTGTATGTCTTTCAAAATCAAATGTCCTTCGGATCTGGATAGGCAGCGTAATAATAGTCCGAGAAAAAAAAATTGTATAAAATTTCTTTTCTCAGATCATATCTTCCTGCCTTTGGCTGTATTTTTCTGGCTTTCTTTAGATCCGAGGGTAGTATTCCTTCTTTTAGAAAAAGATGAATTTCAGATCTCCAATCTTCTTAGCTGCTGAAGTCTTCATCTGCGATAAATTCTCCCGCGTCATCATCTGCAATATCTTCTTCTGCGTTGTTCTCTTGCTGTACATCGCAGAATTCTTGAATATCAATTGAAGGTTCGTAAATCCTGGTTACTTTGATTGCTTTGACGTCCTCGTTTCTGAGCATTGATGATATGTAGGCCAGGGCGTCCGCGTGCCTGAGCTCCTTCCTTGCCAGGTGTCGGAATTTGATGTTTGGAATTTGTGATGCCAGTGTTTGCACCAATTCCATGTATGCTGATAATGTTCTGTCATAAACATTATATTGCAACCCTATTTGTCGGATGACCAAATGCGAATCGCTTGTCAGACGCACGTCAGTCATGCCCATTTCTATTATCAACTGAAGGGCATGCACCACTGCTTCATATTCAACTATGTTGTTGGTATGCCCCTTGAATTCTAACCTGAAAGCATGTATGATCCTGTCTCCTGTTGGGGTGGTGATTACGATGCCTATCCCCGCCCCTTCTTTATTTTTCGACCCATCTACGAAGACTTCCCATTGCCTAGGATTTTTTGGTTCCAAGATGTCTATAGGGTCTTTACCTTCGTCCATTTCTGGTAGTCCTGCTGCCTTCCGTCCTTCGATGATGACTTCTTCGCAGTCGTCCAACGGTAAGTCTGCTAGGAAATCTGCTAATACTTGTGACTTCTGAGAGTGTTGTAGCTCATGGATGATATTGAATTGATCTAGGTGAGTATTCCATTTTGCAATTCTGCCTACTTTCCTGCGTTTTTAAGGACTGCTTCTAGCGGAGCTTTGCATGGGACGCGGACGTAGTGAGTCAAAAAGTAAGTTCTGAGTTTCAGGGTTGCCCATACTAATGCCAAGATGAGCTGCTCGATCTTCGTGTAGTTCCTTTCTGCTGCGTTCAGAGTCTTGCTGATGTAATAGATGGGCTGCTCTATCTTCGTGTTGGTTTTAACCAATACTGCGCTGACTGCATCTTCTGTTGCTGCTATGTATAGTGCCAACACTTCATCAGGGTCTGGTTTTTGTAGTATAGGGATCTCAGCCAGGTATTCTTTGATATTTCGAAAAGCTTCCTCGCACTCTGCCGTCCATTCGAATTTGCTTTTTTGAGAATGTTAAAAAAGTGCTTACATCTATCCGAGGACCTGGATATGAACCTCCCCAGCGCAGCCAGTGAACCATTGAGTTTCTGAACCTCTTTTAAATTCTTTGGGGATGGCATTCTTACGATGGCTTCAATTTTAGCGGGATCGACTTCAATGCCCCTCTTCGTCACCAAATATCCGAGGAACTTTCCGGAAGTGACACCAAAAGTACACTTCTCTAGATTTACCTTCATTTTGTGCACTCTCATTGCTTGGAAAATATCTTTTAGGTCTTGGTGATGATCTTTGCGCAGCTTGCTTTTGATGAGCATATCATCCACATATACTTCCAGTGTACTTCCAATCCATGGTTTGAAAATTGCATCCACCATTCTTTGGTAGGTTTCTCCTGCGTTTCGCAGTCCAAAGGGCATTCTTATGTAGCAATAGAGGCCGTGTGGTGTATAGAATGCTGTATGTTTCTGATATTCTTCTGCTAGGAATAATTGGTTGTATCCAGAGTATCCATCCATGAATGACATTTCTTCGTATCCTTCGACTGCCTCGACAAGTTGGTCAATGCTTGGCAGTGGATAGCTATCTTTTGGGAAAGCCTTATTGAGGTTGGTGAAGTCGATGCATATCCTTACTCCGCCATTTTTCTTCGGTACGATGACCATGTTAGAGATCCATGTTGGGTACTTAAATTCTTTGATGAATCTCGCGTCCAATAGTTTGCGGAGTTACACTTCAACTGCTCGATGGTATTCTGGAGCTACTTTGCTCACCTTCTGCCTAAAAGGGGGGGGGGGGGTACCTGGTTTTATTCGAAGTTCGTGATGAACTAGTTTTGGGTCGATTCCCGACATGTCCCCCAATTTCCAAGCAAAGATGTCCGCGTATTCCTTTAGAAGTTTGATTAGCGCGGCTTCTCTTTCTTCATTCATCAAGGTGCATATTCTGATAATCTTCGGGTTTCCCTCAGTACCTATGTTGACTTCTTTAGCTGCTTCGGCAGGTGTAAAAGTGGGTTTTGGTTTCCCCAAGAGAGGAACATTCTTTGATTGCTATTTGGTGGGCTCTCCGTATTCTTTTGTCGCAGAGGTGCTTGCGCTGCCAGTGGTGCTTACGTTCAGAAGGCTTTTTCCGGAGATTTCTTCCAGATATGCATCTATGGTTATCTCCTTATTTTTGGCTCTTCGGGACTGGTGCTTTTCTTCCCGCTCATTATTGATCTGATTCTGTAAGGTCTGACATTCCTGCGCAGTTACTTGGTCTCCTTTAATTTCCATGACTTCCAGAGGTGTTGGGAATCTGAGATATTGATGGTAGGTTGCAGCTACTCCCTTGAGCTTGTGGACCCATCTTCTTCCGATGATGGCATTTTAGGGTGAAGGTGCATCTACGACGCTGAATCGAGTGTCCACTTTCATGGGCCCTGCGTCTACTTGTAAGACAATGTCCCCTAGGGCTTTGTAGCTGCGCCGTTGAATCCGTAGATGGTGTAGTAGGATGACAACAGTTGCTCGTTGTTGAGTTCCATACGTTTGAACGTGTCATAGAACAGGACGTTGACTGAGCTTCCTCAATCGATGAGAATTTTCTTGACATTGCACCCTGCTATTGGGAGTGTGAGGACTAGAGGATCATTATGGTCTTCCATGTATTCTTCCACATCATCTTCATCGAAAGTCATGGGCGCATCCATCCATTGTTCGTGCTCGTTTACCTCTTTCCCATCGATCTTATAAAGCTCACAAAAATCTTCGAATTGTTTCAATCTCTTCCCAATCTGGGCGGTTAGGGATGGTCCTTGAATCTCTGAACATGAAATCGTGTTGAGGGTGCGGTGCCTTCTGGTAATTGAACCTGCTTGCCTCTCTTGGTTCTATCTTCGTTATCAATCTTCTGTATATATTGCTTCAGATCTCCTGCGTCGATTAGTTTTTGAATCATTATCTTGAGATTTTTGCACTTTTCTGTTTGATGACCGTTGAAACAGTGGTATTCAAAGTATTCCTTGGATTTTTCTGATCTAGGAGGTTGTTTTCCCTTGGACCATGGCCAATCGAAGTTCTCCCTTCCTTTGATCTCTCTCAGGATGCGCGAATAACTGGTATTCAGCTTGGTATAGACTTGATCTCCAAATTTTCGATCATCTCTTCGTCTATCATCCCTTCGTTCTTTCCTTTCTTCGTTGGGACGCTCTTCTGTGATTCCTCTTTTGGACCGCTAGCTTGATCCACGGAATTTGTGCGTGTGGGACGTTGAGTATGAGTTCTGGGATTTCACGCTGAATTTCTTATAACCTTGCATGCTTTTCTATGATTATCCAGAGATCTCCTTCGGTGGTAGGGATAGTTCCGTGGATCTCGACAAATAAAGGACTCATCCTGTCCATCCCCCATTTGCAGCAGTTGATACTAACCACGGGATATACGTTGCCAATAGCTTGGAAAATCTTGTGCCATCTATCAGTATATTCTCTGATGGTCTCTTTGTATTTCATCTCCAGCGAGAATATCTTGTCCATGCCGGTATTGACAACCTTGTTGTACATGTATGTTGCTAGAAATTTTTCTGTGAGTTGGTCGTAGGATTCGATGGAGTTTGATGGAAAGTTATCAAACCATGAAAACGCGGACCCTTATAAACTTGACGGGAAGTATCTGCACAGTATGGAGTCTTCGTTATCCCAACGGGCCATCATTCGATTATAATATCGAAGATGAGCCGCAGGATCAGTTGATCCGTCATAGCAATCGAAAGCAGGAACCGAACACTTCTGCGGTATGGAAGCCCTGGCCAAGTGTGGCGTCAGCGGGGTAGTGTTTGCTTCCTTCATCACTTGTTCTAGTCTTCCGCCTCCCTGCCTAGTCTTTAGCTCCTTGATTTCTGCCAGCATCTCAGCAGGCATATTTTCCATTGCGATCTGGTGCTCTTCATGAATGGTAGATTTTGCTCCTAGTAGGGTGGTACCGTCGTAGTAGTCCGAGTTCTCAGGATTGTAATCAGGGTCTGATCTTTGGCTGCTCCTTGCTCCTCTTCGATTTAATGGAAGTGGGTTGTTTGCGATCACCATTGTTCTATCTTGATTAGGTGCTACTGCCTTGGAGTTAGCTTCGTCGCGTTGGTGTTCTACCTCTGCGCTATGAATGAGTCTTTCCTTGAGTGTTTGGTTCTCCTGTGCTAATATTGCCACAGCATCTGCATATGCCTTCTGGTTCTTCCTTAATTCTGTCAGCTCAGCCATCATCTGAGCGGAATGATTTGACCCTTGATTTGGTGTTCCTGCCCGCAACTGCTATTCAGCGGCTATGGTTTGTTCCTCATACACGATCTGTATTACTGGTTCTGGTGGGTCTATCCGTGCACCTTGGGACCCCGACGTTTGTTGTGAAGGTTGACCTGCTATTAGAAGCGGTTGCTTGGCTGGAAAAGGTATGTTCTGTTCGTTGGTTAAGGGCATCCCATAGAGGGGTTGTTGTATTCCTGACTCTGCTACGACTTCCTGATGTTCATGTAGTTGAGCACTGGTTACTCTGGGAGCTCCAACTTTGGATCCGCCAGCTCTAGAAGCTCCTGCTTTGGCTGCCGCGGCATTTACTGCGTTTGCTGCGATGATGTTGGCATTGATGGGGGCCGTGCTTTCTGCATTATCCTGCGCCCTATCCGCTGCCTTTAGCTTTTCACCTCTCTGCTTACTCCTAGTTATCACTGGGGTTGTCCTTGGCATCTCTTTTGACGAAGCTTTTGTCTTCCCGACATCTTTGCTTTTCTCCATCTTTTAATATTTTCCTAAAAGAGAGAGAAAAAATCACGAAGACAATGGTCCCCACGTGATGTCTATTAGCGTTTTGAGTTCTCAAAGGTGTAAAATCTTGAAAATACTTGAAGCGCCCATCTATGTAGATGACCGCAGATCTATTCGAAGTCTTGATTTTCAAAGACGTGAAAATTTAGAAAACGCATGAAGAATCAAATCTACTTAAATAAACGTGAATCTGTTTATAATTTTGATTTTCAAAGACGTGAAAACTTAGAAAACGCATGAAGAATCAGATCTACTTAGATAAACGCGGATCTGTTCAAAATTTTGGTTTTTGAAATTATGAACGGAAAAAACCGTAATGTTCCATGCATCGTTATTTTCAGAAAACGAAGCCTCAAACAAGTCACAGGAGAAGATAAATCTTTTACCGGGATGAAGATCCCTGTTTCTAGCGCCAGATTGTGAACACAAAGATCATGACCATCTGAGTATTCACAAATAATGCACGCAGACTCATGACAATACAGTAAATAAGTTGCGCCCGAGGGGGATGAATTGGTTATGTCGAATCCTTGACTCAGAATTCTAATACTCTTCCTCGTCTCATCAACTATAATCATTATTCTTAGCTCGCACAATAAGATAAATAATGGATGAAGTATAAAACATACGAACATGATATACCCTAAGTATCGAATCGAACAGGTAAAGTATAAATACATGAATATAGATGAAACGATTAACTTATATGATTCATCACTCAAATCTCTGTCTGCGGGTTTGGGTTTTTCATTACATGTATGGTGGTTACAGAAACAGTCGAATGATTTTGAGATCCACATAAGCCTGCGTAGCAGGAGGAACTTCACTTACACTTTCTCTATGTCTTTGTCTCTCTCATATTCTCCTCTCAATGTTTCTTTCCTCCCCCTCTTCACTTGGGAGAGAGGGGTATTTATAGGGAGGTTACGTGGGGTCCACTTCTGAAGCCCGTTATAAACTTATCCTCTTGTGTATTGTGCCGCTTACGCAGAAGTCTCCGTGTTATCGGCTTTATCTGCGTTCTCTATTTGAATACGTAGTGCTATCTGTGCTTCCTACATAGGCTGACTGACACGTACGCTTTTTGAGGGAATTTAATGCGGGTAGTTGAGATGTCTGTCCGCGATAGACAGCTGTCCTCTGCCCCTGTCTTGTCTGCGTCAGTCGGTCTATCCCCAGCCGTAGATCTTAGATCTTTCTAGGGATAGGATAAAGTGACTCTTGGCTGTCCACGTGCGATATCATATCTTGATGCTCTTAGCCGCATGTCCTCCACGTGTACCATTGTGGACACGTGGCGGAAGATGAAATGTGTACCTACAAAGAAGAAGATAAGAGGAAGAAAAGAAATGAGATCAAGTTTATATTCTCGGTCTGGGGATAAGACCAAGACAAATTATAAAGGAACTCCCCTAAACGATAAGGGAAGACAGGTCAGATAGAATGTTAAAAGACTAATTTTCCCTTCTCACTAATCTGATAAATTCTTCTTCGTCTGGTAACCGACTGCCACGTTCGAGTAGTCTATTCTACGTAAATTTTCGAGATCTATCCAGTGGTACCGGTTTCGTATCTAAATCGTTGTTAAATTAAATTCTATTAATTAACGTTCGTGTTAAATTAATCGAGTTATTATCGGCTAAATTGTATCTTGACTGGTCTAATAGCGTTGACGAGCTTGAGGGTCCTTACATGAACCTTAAACAACAATTGGAGAATATTGTTGCACAACTTCAAGTAGCAATACGAAGGATAGCTGAACTGGAGGCCCTTGTTGCGCATCATAGACTGGGAACTGCCAACATTATTTCCCCATCGACTGACGCAGAGACCAGGAACAGTCCATGAATGGAAGATCTTGGTGCACATAGATGCTTGACTAATATACTACTAATATATAACTCTGGCGATTCAGGTGCTTGTTTTTTTTAATACAAGGGAATGAGATCTCTTTTTTTTTGTTTTCATGCCATCAGGTGTGTTCTTATCATGTCCCAAACTTTCCACAGGCATTTTGGATGTTGATAATCTTAGTTACCAGCTTTTTGAACTCTTTGGATGTTGTTTTATTCCCAGATTTATGTTTTTTAAACAGTGAAACATCTTACTGTTGTTATCTTTGTGCATCAATGTAAAACTTGGTTATGAATGGTGTAAGAATTATGAATGGTATAAGAATTCTGCATTGGAAGGTTATCCGGTAGTGTGAATTATGAATGGCTTAAAATTCCTGAAAATTTTGCAATTCTGAGAATCTGGAAATCCATAGCCGGCGACTGACGACCGACCACCGGTATCGATGTCCGGCAAACGTCGGCAAAAAACTGGCGCCAATAATTAACATATTAGTGACGGTTTTTAAATCGTCACAACAGAAGAAAAAGATCCGGTGACGGATGCCGTAATCAGGAAAAAATGATGGCGGCAAGAAAACAACTTATGACGGTTTGACCGACCGTCACAAATAGAATAACTATTCGTGACGGTTGACCAAACGCCACAAATATTCACAACTGTCACAAAAAACATTTGTGACCCTAGTAGTAACGACGGATATCGCCGTCACAAAGTCACATTTGTGACGGCTTTTTGATATTTGTGACGATTTTTCATATTTGTGACGGTTTGGAAGTCGTCACTAAAGGCCCTCTGTTTTGTAGTATGGTGGGATTCCCAACCATATGCATCAATTACGGTTAGGATTCCCATGTGTTTTGATCTGAATTTTCTTATGGATGGAATATCTATCCGTAGCTGAATTAAATATCATTTAATATTCCCATACATCTTCAATTAGTTGGTTTTGCATGAACATGACCTGGACGTAGAACATATTTCACGGATATTGGTTCTTAAAATTTCAACAGTAGATTAGTGCTTGTAGTTGGGAATTCAAGGTTTCTCGTCCGTAAACTTGATTTACTGTTGGGATATTATGATTTCTCAGCCGCATGGCGGCTTATCCTTGGAAATTTTGTTTTTTTATAGTACAAAATAATCTAATTTTTTACGTACTTTAAGCGATTTTAAATAAGAAAATTTTAATTGAAGTTAAGTTAAAGGTGTACCTAATCATCTTGAACATTTGTTTATTTATACTTTTCGTCTGGTCCTCCAAAATCATAATAAGATTCATAAATAACCTGAGTTTGTGTTAAAACTTCAAGATTATCTAACAAATCGACCATAACGGAATCGTTGTTAGGGTATGAATATCTTTTCTGACTTGAAGGATGAGGAATCACTTACCTCATAATTATTATTTGAATCACCCATTTGGATTGAAAAAACCCAAATTTTAGGGGTTTGAAAAAAAAATCATTCTCCTTATTCTATTTCTCCCTCTAAAAACAAAAAATAAATAAATTGATTTTGATTTTTAAATACTAACTTTAAATTAATTAATTAATCTAATTAATCTTAATTAGTTTAGTTAATTAATTTCATTATCTCTAAAAAAAATTAAGGGAAAGATGAGGAGATTTTATTAACTTAAAGAGACACAATACATTGTTTTTCTCTTACAAGGGAAATTAACTCTTGGAAATTCATTACCACACCATGACTTTTTTATATAGAAAATATAAAGATATATTTTAAGAAAAAAAATATTTACGGTATGTACAAAGCCAGGTCCGTGACCTAGCAAAAACCAAAAACATATGCATGAAACAGCAGGAAACTACATGTTTAACACTGTTTCCCATTGAAACAAAATCTGATTCAAAGAGTAAGAACTGAAAGTCTTCACCACATATGAATTGTTTGCTTAGTTACCTTTTTGATCTCCTCCTTAGTTTTAGGTCTTCTCCCATGTATTCTATCGTTTCTTTCCTTCCACGTTTACCATATGACAACAAATGGAATTAACTTCCAAAGATCTTTCCTGATATAATGGAAACTGATGGAGTCCCGGTTTTGAAATAGACTTGCAAAATAAAAAGGCATCATCCAGCTTATCCTGCACGAGTTGATGAAAAATCCAAATATTTGACGCCCATGAATAACAAATGAAGAGATGACGTAGAGTTTCTGGATCCTTATTACAAAAAAGACAGATACTAGTATTATCCTGCACCCCTCTATGCTCCAACATGACTTTGGTAGGGATTGAGTTATGAAGTCCTTCCCAAAACAAGAATATAACCTTCGGAGGAACATGCTTCACGTCCATCAGACCAGCAAACTCCCATGAAACATCTTCTTTACAGAACAGATCATAAAGCTTCTTAGAGCAAGGGATATGGAATGAGTGTTAAAAACACTCATTCACTGCCAAATTGAGTGATGGAATGAGGGAAAGAGTGTGTTTCCAACCATGGGATAATCTAAAATATACACTAAGAAGCACATGATTAGCCGCTTGGAGGAAAATTCCTTGAAGAGGCTGATCATAAGCTGCTTAAAGGAGAAAAAATCACCCAAACGGCTGATTATGTGCCTCCCTAACCTGATTTTAGTTATTTCATTTTTTTTTTCTCCAGGAGGCAGAAGATCATCCTCCTAGGATAAGTTTTTCTCCAGGAGGCAGAAGATTAGCATCCTAGCTCAAGTTTTTCTCGGGCAGAAGATCAGCCTCCTAGTGAAGACTGTCGACCGCTCATTCATTTGAATGAGTATGTGAGTGATTTTTGATGAATGAGTGGGTGTTCTCACTCCATAGCAACACCTAATTTGATCAAATCTAGTGAGACTCATTCATATTGAATGAGAACCCTCACTCCATATCCCTTGCTCTTAGAGGAGAAATCACCATCTAAAAAATATTCTTCACTATCCTGTAAGACTATCTAATTCCGATCATCTCTTAACTCTAGAAAATAAATTCTCACTGCAGGATTTAAAACTCTACTAAAAGATAAAGACAAGCATTTCCCATTATATCTTCCACGGTATACTGTTTTGAAGAATTATCCTGATATTTACCCTTAAAATTTGATTTGGGAAACCACCAATCATGCCAGAATTTAGTTTCCATTCCACCTCTAACCTTTATCCCCGCAAACTATTGAAGTTCCTCTCTAGTTTTCAAAATAATCTGCCACATACTCCTCCAAATAGTACACTTATTCTTAGCTGGGACCAAAAATTTTAAATCGTTTTGCATTTTTCGGTCATAATCTTCCTCCATAAAACTTGTTTTTCTTTAGAGTATCTCCATAACCATTTATCCATTAAATATTTATTTACAAGTCTCAATCTTTTTATGCCCAAACCTCCATACTCTTTTGGTTTTCTCACTTACTTCAAGAAGCCCAACTCATCCTATGTTCATTATCAGTCGCGCTCCACAAGAACTTCCTCATAATGGTAATAAGTTTTTTCTCCACAGAAGCAGGAAGAAAAGGTACAGAAAGATAATAAGTAGGAATACTTTGAAAAGCATATTTAATTAGTGATAACCTGCCAACTTTGTTGAGATCTTTGTTCTTCCATACTGCAAGTCTCTTTTGCATCCTGTCAATCACCACATCCCAAATTGCAATACTCATATGAGAAGCACCAACTGGTTACCCCAAATAAGTAATGGGCAGGTCTGCAGTTCTACATCCCATCTTTAAGGCTAACTCCTCCACTAAGTTATCCGCTCCAATACTAGTAATTGTGCTTTTCTTAAGGTTCAACTTTAAACCTGTTAACACCTCAAAAATAACCAGAATGACAAGGAATCTTCTTGCCTCTTCATTAGAAGAATTAAGGAAAATGACAGCAAACTGCAGATGAGATGCCACAGTTCCACCCTCCACAACCTGAAAACCACCAATTATATCATCTTGAGCAGAATCCTCTAAGAGTTTAGCTAGAATATCCACCACTAGCATAAAAGAGGAAAGGAGACAAGGGGTCTCCCTGTCTAACACCTTTAGAGGGCTTAATCCTATTCGAAGAAACATCATTAACCAAAATCGAGAATTGAGAAGAAGTAACACACCAATGAAGTCACCGAACCCTCTTATCACCAAATCCATGTTTCTTGCGAGTAATAAAAAGAGTACTCCAGTTCACATTATCAAAGGCTTTTCCCAGATCAACTTTACAAAGAATACCATGTTTTTTTTTTCTTCAACCTACTATAAATGCATTCATTTGCAATTAAAATACCATCCAAATTCTGTTTCTCCTTTATAAAAGCACCTTGAGAGTGTGATACTAACTTAGGCTTAATAACTTTTAACCTTTCTGCCAATACTTTAGAAATAATCTTGTAGAAACTACTAATCAAACCAATCGGTCTGAAGTCTTTGGCAGTAAAAGATTCCTCCTTCTTTGGAATGAGCTTGACAAAAGAAACATTTAACCTCCAATCTACAAGTCCTTTTCTCAAAAAATTCATGTAAATCAAGCAGCACATCATCCTTTACAACATGCCAAGAAAGTTTATAAAACTCCATTGTATACCCATCTGGACCTGGAGATTTGTTAGCTCCAAAGTTCTTAATGACATTATGCACCTTCTCCTCATCAAAAGGTATCTCAAGCCAAGTATTCTGAGCGGAGTCAATCTGAGTAAAATTTAAGTTATCAAAACTTGGCATAACAGAATGAGTAGAAGTGAAAAGACCTGAATAATATATGTGCAGATCAGCTTTTATCATATCCTGATTAAAAATATCTACCCCATCCACCTCCAACTTTGTAATACTGCATCTCCCGTTCTTTGCATTTGCCATTCTATGAAAAAATCCCGTTTTTTTATCACCTTATACAAAACCTTGAACTTTAGCCCTTTGATAAGTCATTGTGGATCTATCAACGTTAATAGCATTCAACTTCGTTTCATCATTAGCTCTCTCCAAGAAATCTGCCTTATAAAGAGCCCCCATCTCCTCCTGCATGTTGAGTCTCTTATATTAGAATACACACTCTCTTCCTTCTTCTTCAAATCACCAAATGTAACTCTGCTCCATTGCATCTCTTGTTCTTTGTATTTTCCATTCTATGAAAAAATCATGTGTTTTTATCATCTTCTACAAAACCTGGAACTTTAGCCCTTTGATAAGCCATTCTGGCTCTATCAACGTTAATAGCATTCAACTTCGTTTCATTATTAACTCTCTCCAAGAACTCTGCCTCATAAAGAGTCCCCATCTCCTCATTCATATTGAGTCTCTTAATATTAGAATACATACTCTCTTCCTTCTTCTTCAAATCACCAAATGTAACTCTGCTCCACTTCTTCAAGAAAAACTTCAACTTTTGTAACTTTCGGAACAAGACATAACTAGGATTACTGTTAAATTGTAACTCTCTCTACCAAATTTCAATATTAGTGACAAAATCCTTATGCTTAATCCAATGGTTCTCAATCTTAAAAGACGATCTAACCATTACTTATTGAACAAGTTCAATCAATAATGGGTTATGATCTTAATATGTCCTCACCAAAGCCGTTTGAGTAGCTCTACTGAAATTCATGTCAAAAGAATTATCGAATAAGCACCTATCTAACCTGCAAAGTAAATGAATAGTCTTCTTATCACTCTACGTAAAGGCCCCTCCATTTAATGGCAGATCAACCAATTTCAAGTCAGAGATGAAGTCATTAAGAAACTGCATATTCCTTTCATCCCCACCATCTTTGTTTCTTTCCATATCACTTCTTGGTGCACTCATATCACAAAAAATACACCAAGCTGCATCTTTCCATTGTCTTACATTTCTGAGGTCCTCCCAAAACTCCTATCTCAGTTCCTAGTCGAAAGAAGAATAAATATCTGAAAGGATGAAAAAAAATCCAGAGGCTCTACATTTCATAATTCAAACCTTGTCTCTCATCCAACAGTTCTGCTCTAGAGCTACCACAAATGTTAAAATTCCCCCAATGTTAGCAGACGATCCTTGTGAAGGCAAAAATCTACAATCAAAATCGAAATTATACCACATTTGTCATACAAACCAAAAAGACATTTAAGCCATTTTAGTTTCCTGAATGGTACAAGCTACGCACCTATGATCTTGTATCAAATCCTTCACTACCACCTGTTGATGATAAGAATTCAAACCCATGATGTTCCAGTTCACAATTTTAGACCCCATTACCAACAGTAACATCTCTTGAAGAAACTTCTTCATCCACCTCCTCATCACCTAACTTAGCATCACTTCCAACAAAACCATTACTACTCCCACTATCTTGAACTTCTTTCCATGCTTCAATACAAATATATCTCTCCTTGTACTTTGTAGAGATAACTTGAATAAGTTCTTTAGAATGAATCTCATCTGCTCTACACATACCACCATAGGTGCAATACAGATCAAAGACCAGTTTAGATGTAGAACGGATAACCTCACTGATATCAACTTTATCTTGTTGAATATCACCTAGATTGATCACCACTTGGTCTTCAACAACTGTGAACAGACTTCCTGCTGATGTCATATCTAAGGGATTAGGAGGAGACAAATCCAACTCAACAACATAATAATTTTTCACCAAAACATCACGGGTTGGTGTAAAACCCAGTCTTTGAGGATCGTTGGTTATCGCAACACCACATCCACCTACACCCTGAATAACCACTAAATCACCAGACTCTTCTTCATTCTCAATTTGCCTAGGATGGGCACATAACCCACCCCTCCAACTCTTATACATGAAAGCTCCCTAGGAATAGAGGCCGAAATGGAGTTGTTACTCATGATAGGAACTTCCCCTTCACACCTATCATTCATAACACCCTCAACTCTACAGCTATTATTAACCGTAGAAAAGTAGGGAACACCATCAACCCTTCCTACCTCTCTAGGAACAACAACAGTAGTCCTGAGCTTGAAGTTGAGTTACCAGTATCAATGGGAACATCCCTGCACATCCATTAACCACATGTCCACTATTACTCAAGTCAGACATTGGAGTAACACCAACATAAGAGTCTGAAATCACCCTGATATTATTGTATGTCACGAGAGATTTCTCAGAAAAATCTGAGTTACCAGGTAACCCTTAGACCGTAGCAGGCCCGTTTGACATTCCCACATCATTTGAGCGAAATGAACCAGCTGAGCTTGACCCCACCATCCCGACCGATTCGACTCCTTGATTAGCGGGAGTTTCCAAATTTGAAAAACCAAAAACATTCTGTTTGAGATCAAAACTTTGAACTAGTCGAAGATATTCTTCCAAGATACCTTATTCTTCGGGATGAATTTGAAATCCCACCCAATCAGAACAGCTCATTTATAACTGTTATCTTCAACCACATGATTTACTATTATTATTAGTTCTACCTTTTTCATCTAGAAAATCAACTATTTTATTTAACTACATGGGAACATGAGTACAAACCCATGAGCTAAAAGAATTTAACATGAAAAAAATTGATTTCATTAGGCTAAGTCTTATGGGGTGCTAATCTAGCAGCTATATTGGAAATCCATGTCAGTTAGCACAACCACCCAAGTCTTATGGGAGTGCTAATCTAGCATGCTAGTCGCTGAAACAAAACAGCGCCAAGCGCTGAACCATTCAGCGTTTTCACTTTTTGCTGAACCAATCAGCGGTTGACCAGTCAACTTGGTCAAATCGCTGAACCATTCCGCGCCAGGCGCTGCACCATTCATCGCCAGATAAATGATGTAAACTAACAAAAGCTCAATCTTCTTTCTTCTTCCCCATTTTATTTCATCCTCACCCAAAACTTCCGAAAATGCATGTAGTAGAGAAAGAGTTCCAGATATTTGCTTCTCAAATCGCACCGTGGATTTGAACATAAACACGATTGGAATCATTTGAGATTGGTTTGGAGCGAATTCGTCCACGAAATCGATTTGGGTAAGATTTTGAAACTTAGTTTTTTTTTTGTTTTTCGATGATCATGATTTTTTGATGAAATTGATATATTTAGATGATTGTATTAGAGCATGACTCGGTTGAACCCACCAAGTGTTGGTATGTCAAGTTTGGTTGTCATATTTTAGTGAATCAAAACTCATGTTAAGAGTCGTTTGATTATGTACTAGAGTTAAACTTCGTATAGGTTAGCCTGAAAGTATTAGGATATGAGACATTACAAGTATTGCGAAGACTTGAATATGTGAAGAAGCAAGGAGCTACAACGACAATAATCATCCTTCCACTTGAGGTTAGTGATATTTGACTTGAACTGTTTCATTCCCTAATGTATCATTCAAGCCGTGCATATTGAAAACATAACTACGAAGCATATTTGAACTCTAGATAGACATAGTATTAAGGAATACAATACGAGGTTTATTGCTTAACCATTAAAATTTGTAGATAAGACATCGCCATAATCATTTGAATGCTATTTTGATTATGTATGGGTATGAGGTGAGGATTTCATCTTAGGGAACAATGTTTACATGTGTTCTAAGGAAGTAAGTTCATAAACTTGTTTTGTGAACCGAAAAGGAAATTGCCAGGTGTTATTGGTTTTGTTGTTCATTGCATATCTTATGAACAACCAATATGTGTGATAAAGTAGAACCGCTCACAACTTGTTGTGTTTTTGGTAGAACTATTCACAAAGGCCTGACTTTTGTATTGGTATAACTTTTATTAGTAAAACCAATCTTAAGTAATCACCTTGGTATGATCGGATTATGTCTGCCTTGGGGAAAGGGAACCGATCCTTGTAAGGGAAAGGGGGACCGATCCTAGTATGGGAAAGGGGGAACTGATCCTTGTAAGGGGTACAGTACATCAAGGAGAACCGATCCTTGTATGGGGTGCAGCAAGATTTACATCAGAAAGGGGAAACGATCATGTGAATACCATATATATGTGGGGAACCGATACTAGTACCTAGTCAACCGAATCTTTTGGGAAGCTAGTGTGACTATGCGTAGTACTCACATGGAGGTAGACCCGAAACTTGTTTTGGTAGAACCATAAACCCATGATTGTGATTGAATGTTGGTTTGATCAATCACATAGTTCTTGAAAGTCAGATGAACCAATTCTAAACTTGTTTGGAAGTGTGGCAAATCGGTTTCAAGGTTGTAAGTGTGTAAGAGAACTTCCAAAGTTAAGATGTCGACAAACTTTGAATACGTGCTGAGAATGTTTATTTCTATAATTGTTCAAAGATATTCCTTAACGGCTAAGGGAAGAGAATCCCAGGATCGAAACACAAATAAGTTAAGAATCTTTTAATTAAGGTTATTAATTTCATTTGTATGGAAATTACAGAATTGGTAATGTGCATTTACTAATTATATTTTCCAAGAGATTTCGATTGTTATTTTTGGACAGAGCATTTCCAGGAATTATGAAAACCAAATATGTGCATTTATGAATATTTTGAGAATATTTTCGGTTTTGGAAATTCCTTGGTGTCCAAACATCCTTGTCTATAAATAAACGAAGTTTGCCTTTCTAGCAAACTAATACTTCGTAACAACAGACTTCCTCTTTTGTGTTTGTTACTGGTATAGCTGCCTATCGGAGAGGAGAGTAATCTAATTAGGTGAAATCTCTTACGGCCGCTCGTTTTAAAGTCTTTTTTGGGATTGAGAAGCTCTAGTGCGACCCGTTGGTGGGAAACTAGATAATTGCGGTTTATCTTTGTTTTCGATTGATTTGATTGACTAACGGTGGTTGAAATCTGATTGCACCTAGTTTTTTTATTCTTGAGAACCTTCTCTTCTGATATAAGATTCACTCAAATTAGTTCAGAGTTTCGACATGGATCTTTAGACTGTTGTTAGTTCTAAAGACGATCTTGTGATAATCCATTTGTTAACACACTCTGTTCTGTGCGTGATTGATCACAAGAGATTCAAGTGATTGTGTGCAGGTTATTATTGAAGATTTAAGACGATTTGAAAACAAAGAAGATATTGAAGATCTTACTTGGGTTTTATAATCTTTGGTGTGCACAATACTTGTTTCGATAAAAGAGGATCCAATTAATAATCGGTTTATCCTTGTGGTAAATTGGATTGATAAATTGAGTAGATCGGCATCAACACGGTTCTTCGGATTAAAGATGTTGTTGGCTTAATCTTAAACGATTACCTTAAGGTGATTGAACATAAGATAGATCTAGACCCGACGAAGGAGTTTATGTTAAGATAAATGGAAGAGCCTTTGTCCGATTCATATCACTTGGTTGAATAGAGTTGATACCAAACAGATTTCTTGTTCCTTTATTGTTTGGAATACGAACCAAAGGGATTGTTCCAAGTACGTGACTTATTCATAGGTCGGAGGCGTGGGAATACAGACGGAACTAAGTGAACTATATGGTTAGTTACTTGGTCTCAACTATACGAAGTTACGTGTAATTTTGTGTAGCGGCTTAATCCTGAGTGTATACAATTTTGGACTAGGTCCCGGGTTTTTTTTCTGCATTTGCTGTTTCCTCGTTAACAAAATCTTGCTGTGTCATTTACCTCTGTTTTCCGCATTATGATTGTTTTATTATAATTAAAGTAAATTACACAAACGTTAATTCCTATTTACTTGATAAGAAATCCTATTGTGTTTGGTTAAGTCCGAACATTTGTATCAAGTAAAAATACTTCGTTGTTGTATTGTCTCGATCTCGTATCCATAGAAATCACACGAAGTATGAACCAATTAGTTGTATTGTCTCGACTCATTCCATAGACAATCACTTTCGGAGAAAGGACTTATAGGTAGGAAAAGTATTAGCTTGAGGTATATTTGGGTCCCCTCGCCTTTTCAATTGGTATCAGAGCAGGCAAACACGAAAATATCTAAAAATCTGTGTTTGATGCGATCCAACCTATAAGATATGGGCGAAGGCAAATTTAAGCGAGAGCGAAGACTTACGAAAGGCTCATTTAACGTATCGCAAGACGTTGAAATTTTTGACTTTAAGAAATGCTTAAAAGGAGTTTCTTCATCAAGTTCTACTTACTCTTCTGAGAATAAGTCTGATTGTTCTCTAGACGAGACTGAGTTAAGACCTGTATTCGAAATCAATGATTCAGACTTTGAAAAATGTCTTTTTGATAACAAGATATCTTTGAGTTCTATACTGGAGATTTCTGATGAAAGATCAAGTGTAAAAACATCTGAACTAAAGGAATTGAGCAAACAATTACTTATTTGTTCTAATGATCTTCTTTCAACACTTGAAAGAGAACAAGAGTTGACTTTAAAGTTTGAAAATCTCAATGAGGAGCATAACTTGCTGAAAGAAGAATACTCACAACAAATGCTTATTTACAAGAAGGTATTTGAGAAAAATCAGGATGTTTTTAAAGCATTTAA
Organism: Papaver somniferum; assembly: GCF_003573695.1. Taxonomy (NCBI): domain Eukaryota; kingdom Viridiplantae; phylum Streptophyta; class Magnoliopsida; order Ranunculales; family Papaveraceae; genus Papaver; species Papaver somniferum. The sequence goes on along the minus strand of NC_039364.1, from coordinate 166,550,548 downwards.
AATTGAAAGTGAAAGGGTGAATCAAAATCACAAGAAGTTTAGGGAGGATACTTCTCAACAAATACAGGGTCTTGAAGAAAAACTTGTTGAATCTGATGCAAGGATTAACTCTCAACAAAAGAGTTTCGAAGAGAAAGAAGGTGTATATCTCTCACGAGAAAAATGCCTTGAGGCTGATCTAGCTAGTACTCTTGATAAAGTCAAGATGTTGGAAGAAGAAAATTTGGACCTTAAAAAGTTCAATGCTAACTCAAACAATTTAACCTCAATGTTAGAAGCAAGTATAAATCATCGTGATACACGAGGATTGGGCTATAAGGGAATAGATGCTTCAAATATTAACAAAGAGGTAAAATTTGTTAAAGCTACTAATTCTTCTCAACCAGAGGATTCTATTTATGACAAAGATGCTCATATTTCGTGTAAAGAAGAAAAGTCTGTCAAGCCTAAGAATAGTGTTCAACCAGCAGCAATCAAAGAGAGCACTTCTACTAATGTCAAGAAAGCAACAACGTTGAACAATGATAAGAAGAAGAAGAAGAAAACTCGTCGAGCTCCAATGCAAGAGGATCCACAAAAGGGTAACATTAAAACTCATACTTCGTATATTTATACTAAGCATTGTTATTATTGTGGTAATGAAGGACACTTGCAATGGGGATGCAAAGTTCGTAAGATGCAAAATGCACTTTCTATTGTGTCAAACGGATTGGCTAAGTTTTCTCCTCATAAGAAATCAGATCGGTATTGTCCTAAGTTTAGGCAAAAGAATTATTATAATGATAGTTCAAATTTTGCATATCACTCGACAAGGTCATTTCATAAAGGACCCAATTATAGAAAGAGAGATGACTTTTTAAATGCAAAAATAAGATCTGATGTTCCAAATCGGAGAAAGGGTGTTTCGCAAAGTATTCAAAAGGACAATGATCTTAATGGTATTACGAAGGAGAAAGATGCTCATGCGAAACCCAACTCTGAATGGATCCCTAAGTCCTCCATAGCCAAGAAGGGACCAAAAGTTAGTCACAAGAATGATTCTCAGCTGTTAATTGTTGGTGACAATAATTACAAGAGTCTTCTTGAAAGGCTAAAGAAAGACATTATGTCTGAAATCTCTTGTACTAGTAAATATTGTGATAATGAAACTCTACATCACAAGTCAAAGAAGAAAAACAAGAGATGGAACAAGAGAAAACAAACCAAGCAAGAGGTCAAGAATGATGATTTCGTCTTAGTCACTCGTGACGAACAAGACAAGGATCAACTCAACACAACCTAGTTGTGCTAGAATGTGCATGCTCACCATTAGTGCTCAACATTTTTAAAAGGTGAGGAATCACATGAAAAACTGAGCACATGATCTCTCGGTTATTATATGACTAATTAGCATCTTTAGGAGATTTATTTTCTTCTATACTCATACTCTCTCTATCTCTATTTGAGGTTTTGATAGAATCAGTAATTGTGAGTTTATTGTGTTGATATCTACTGATCATATATGTGTAGCTCTTGTTTTTACGGTTAAAACGAGACAAAAATCACTGAATTCGGACATCGTATGCAAAAGTTATGTCGAAAACAATTTAGTATTGTGATCTTTCACAAGTAACACATGGGAACCGATCCTAGTACCCCCTAGGGAACCGATCCTAGTACCATGTCATGGTGAGGGAACCGATCCTAGTGAGAGGTCCCCTTACGAAGAAGTGTAAAACTGTTTTGTCCATAACTTCTTTGTCCGAACTCGGAATGAACTCATTCTTTTTGCGTTGTTTTGATAATTCAATTTACTACAACATTGAGGTAATTGCAATACTTGATTTTATGTTGAATATTTATGGTGTATTGCAAATTGGTTTATGGGATGTTTGATTTCGGTTTTCTTACCTTAATATTTGATCTCATATATTGTGAACCCTCATGGTTTGGGTGACTTTTTGATTTAGCGGGATTAAGTTCTAGCCCTAGTAGGTAGGATTTATCAAAGGATTATGAGGGGTTCTAATAGAAACAGTATGTGAAAAAGTCACAATATGTTGAAACGGTTTTGGTTTAGCATAAAAGCATATGTGTTTCGACGGTTTTCAACTTTTGCTTGCAATTGTTAAAACCGGTTTTCAACATTTCTCTGGTAAAGGTTGAGATATGTTGTTATTCTTTTGTTCACGCATAAGGATGACAACGTGGTGATATTTCGATATCAATTCTCCCCGGACGAAGATGCAATCATATTGGAGAAGTGGATGCGAAATTTGAGGTAACAATCTTGTTAGTTAATTGTTTTCCTGTTTAAGAAAAGCCTTGTTTATATTATATATATTGTTGCTTTTGCTTAACGAATTTTAGGTTCAATTGATATTTATTCCATGATGTGTGTGTGTTTCAATTGGTTCCTGTTAAGAAAAACTATTGTTATGTTGCTTTATTGTGTGATATCAATCGTTTAGGCTTACAAAATTTTGGTACAATTGATGTGTCTGTGATTCAATTGGTTCCGGTTAAGAAAAGGTATTGTTATTTTGCTTTTGTATGGTATCAATCGTTTAGGCTTACAAAATTACGGTGCAATTGCGGTGCTTATAATGTCTATTATTGTTTCAATTGCTTCCGGTTGAGGTGAATAATTATGCAAGTTGATTTATTTTGGTTTGTATGAATTATTTATGGCTTAACGAAATAATATGTGTACGGGATGAGTTGTTTAGTCCAATTCGATTCCGGATAAGAAACTAAGTTAATTCTGATCTTAGTTTGTCTTATCAAAGTGAGGTTTCGGTTATTCAAGTCTAATTGAATGCCTAAACAAAGAAATACTAGTTAACTAACCTAGTATATGGTTTGTTTAAAATTGAAAGGTCTAAGTTTATGGATAATTAGAACCTGATGAGAAAAATGGAGTTTATGCTTTATTTTGGTCTTATCGAATTAAGCGGTTGTTTTTGAACAATCGGTTTAGCAAAGGAACTAATGTGATTAGTCGTTTTTGGTTTGCTAAAATAAATGGGAAAAATTGTTTCGGGCAATTGTTTCCTTGGTAACATATCAAAATAAGACTACTTGCAGTTTCGGTTTTGATATTGGTTGTCAGAACATGATGTGTGGAACCCTCGTGCCCAACTCTACAGGTTTGCAAGTCTATTCTGAGATTTGTAAGATTCTTTTCGTGTTGTCTTTTATTTTTTCGTTTCTTTGTCATTTTTGTGACAAAAAGGGGGAGAAATATATGAAGTAAACAAGTGATGCTGGCATTGATTTTTTATATTAATTGGTATCACTAAGGAAAAGAACATTGGTACTTGAATGTTTTATCTAAAGAAAGAGTGAAAGCACAGACTAAGGGGGAGTAACATGTCATATACATTGGTATAACAAAGACGTGCGGATTGAATATCTACCTATCTTCCTTAGGGGGAGTATTTTCTTTGTTATTATAATGTCAACATAGACATTTTCAAGGATTGAATATAAGCAGTTTCACTGTGCTGTTGAATCGGGAATCAAGCGGATTGTAATGAATTATTGTAATTTGTTTGTCTGTATGATGTAAGATTTTTGTCACTAAAATTTACAAAGGGGGAGATTGTTAGAGCATGGCTCGGTTGAACCCACCAAACGTTGGTATGTCAAGTTTGGTTGTCATATTTTAGTGAATCAAAATTCATGTTAAGAGTCGCTTGATTATGTACTAGAGTTAAACTTCGTATAAGTTAGCTTGAAAGTATTAGGATATGAGACATTACAAGTATCGCGAAGACTTGAAGATGTGAAGAAGCAAGGAGCTACAACGACAACAATCATCCTCCCACTTGAGGTTAGTGATATTTGACTTGAACTGTTTCATTCCCTAACGTATCTTTCAAGTCGTGCATATTGAAAACATAACTGCGAAGCATATTTGAACTCTAGATAGACATAGTATTAAGGAATACAATATGAGGTTTAATGCTTAACCATTAAACTTTGTAGATACGATATCTCTATAATCATTTGAATGCTATTGTGATTATGTATGGGTATGATGTGAGGATTTCATCCTAGGGAACAATGTTTACATGTGTACTAAGGAAGTAAGTTCATAAACTTGTTTTGTGAACCGAAAAGGAAATTGCCAAGTGTTATTGGTTTTGTTATTCATTGCATATCTTATGAACAACCAATATGTGCGATAAAGTAGAACCGCTCACAACTTGTTGTGTTTTTGGTAGAACTATTCACAAAGGCCTGACATTTGTATTGGTATAACTTTTATTAGTAAAACCAATCTTAAGTAATCACCTTGGTATGATCGGATTATGTCTGCCTTGGGGAAAGGGAACCGATCCTTGTAAGGGAAAGGGGAACCGATCCTTGTAAGGGGTGCAATACATCAAGGGGAACCGATCCTTGTATGGGGTGCAGCAAGGTTTACAGCAGAAATGGGAACCGATCCTGTAAACATGTGCAACGCATATAAGTTAGATACCATATATATGTGGGGAACCGATCCTAGTACCTAGTCAACCGAATCTTTTGGGAAGCTAGTGTGACTATGCGTAGTACTCACATGGAGGTAGAACCGAAACTTGTTTTGGTAGAACCGTAAACCCAGGATTGTGATTGAATGTTGGTTTGATCAATCACATAGTTCTTGAAAGTCAGATGAACCAATTCTAAACTTGTTTGGAAGTGTGGCAAATCGGTTTCAAGGTTGTAAGTGTGAAAGAGAACTTACAAAGTTAAGATGTCGACAAACTTTGAACACGTGCTGAGAATGTTTATTTCTATAATTATTCAAAGATATTCCTTAACGGCTAAGGGAAGAGAATCCCAGGATCGAAACACAAATAAGTTAAGAATCTTTTAATTAAGGTTATTAATTTCATTTGTATGGAAATTACATAATTGGTAATGTGCATTTAGTAATTATATTTTCCAAGAGATTTCGATTGTTATTTTTGGACAGAGCATTTCCAGGAATTATGAAAACCGAATCTGTGCATTTATGAATATCTTGAGAATATTTTCGGTTTTGGAAATTCCTTGGTGTCCAAACTTCCTTGTCTATAAATACACGAAGTTTTCCTTTCTAGCAAACTAATCCTTCGTAACAACATACTTCCTCTTTTGTCTTTGTTACTGGTGTAGCCGCCTATCGGAGAGGAGAGTAATCTAATTAGGTGAAATCTCTTACGACCGCTCGTTTTAAAGTCTTATTTGGGATTGAGAATCTCCAGCGCGACCAGTTGGTGGGAAACTAGATAATTGCGGTTTATCTTTGTTTTTTCGATTGATTTGATTAACTAACGGTGGTTGAAATCTGATTGCACCTAGTTTGTTTATGCTTGAGAATCTTCTCTTCTGATATAAGATTCACTCAAACTAGTTCAGATTTTTGACAGGGATCTTTAGACTGTTGTTAGTTCTAAAGACGATCTTGTGATAATCCATTGTTAATAGACTCCGTTCTGTGTGTGATTGATCACAAGAGATTCAAGTGATTGTGTGCAGGTTTTTATTGAAGATTTAAGAAGATTTGAAAACAAAGAAGATATTGAAGATCTTACTTGGGTTTTATAATCTTTGGTGTGCACAATACTTGTCTCGGTAAAAGAGGATCCAATTAATAATCGGTTTATCCTTGTGGTAAATTGGATTGATTAATTGAGTAGATCGGCATCAACACGGTTCTTCGGATTAAAGGTGTTGTTGGCTTAATGTTTAACAATTACCTTAGGGCGATTGAACGTAAGATTGATCTAGACCCGACGAAGGTTTATGTTAAGATAAACGGAAGAGCCTTTGTCCGACTCATATCACTTGGTTGAATAGAGTTGATACCAAACAGATTTCTTGTTCCTTTACTGTTTGGAATACGAACCAAAGGGATTGTTCCAAGTATGTGACTTATTCATAGGTCGGAGCCGTGGGAATACAAACGGAACTAAGTGAACTATAGGGTTAGTTACTTGGTCTCAACTATACGAAGTTAGGTGTAATTTTGTGTAGCGGCTTAATCCTGAGAGTATTCAATTCTGGACTAGGTCCAGGGATTTTTTCTGCATTTGCGGTTTCCTTGTTAACAAAATCTTTCTGTGTCATTTACTTTTATTTTCCGCATTATAATTGTTTTATTATAATTAAAGTAAATTACACAAACGTTAATTCCTATTTACTTGATAAGCAATCCTATTGTGTTTGGTTAAGTCCGAACCTTTGTATCAAGTAAACATACTTCGTTGTTGTATTTTCTCGATCTCGTATACATAGACAATCACACGAAGTGTGAACCAATTAGTTGTATTGTCTCGACTCAGTCCATAGACAATCACTTTCGGGGAAAGGACTTATAGGTAAGAAAAGTTTTAGCTTGAGGTATATTTGCGTACCCTCGCCTTTTCAGATTGGTATTTGTTATTTAGATGATTTATTTAGTATTATATGATTTAATTTGAATATTTGTGATGAAATTTGTTTTTGGGGATTAATTTGATTATTTGTGATGAAGATGAATGATAATTTGTATGATTCTTTTACATGATTATGATGAAAATGATACTTGTAGTATTTTTGATGAAGTTAAATTTGTATGAATTTGTATCAAATTTACATGATTATGATGAAAATGATAAAATGTGGTTGATTCTTTTTTTCTTTTGTTATTGATTGTAGTATGAATATGGAAGAACATTTAGATGCTTTGGATATAGTATCAGCAAATGGAGATAGGCATGTATTTAATAATTTGACTGATAGTCGGACTATAAACTTTAGAGGCAGTTTTAATGAAGGTGAAACGTTATACAAAATTGTAGTGAAAGATAATCCGATAGCACGACGATACTGTGATAATTGTGGGTTTTCTTTTGTCTTTGAGTTTAATTTTTCCAATGCGGGTAGAGGTTTAGTTGAAGCCATAGCCGAGAGATGGCGGAGAAAATCCAAGAGCTTCCATTTTAGAGAATTTGAGCTTGGCATCCTTCCTGTAGATTGGTATATGTTAACTTGAATTCCCATTGGTGACCCTACAAAACATCAAGTAGTTATGCCGGCATTGGGTGAGCTAACATATGCTTCTTTGGATGATTTGTATTTTCAAGATTTCAAAGGATTTGATAAATAGAACACTAAGCAAAATACAATATCCCTGTCTATCTTGAGAAGCTACATTAAAAGTAGAGAAAATACCAACAATGTTGAATGTGCAAATGTATTGACAAGAGCATTATTTCTCTGGTGTTTTGGTCATTTTCTTATTGCGGGTTCTAGTGGAAGAGTAGATAAATGTTGGGTTTTATTGTTGGATAATTTGGATAAAGTTGGGGAATATGATTGGGGTTTAGCTTCCTTAAGTAATACCTATAAATTTCTTGATGAATGGTCAGAGAATGGGAAGGATTTATCTGGCATGGTTATGGTACTTGAAGAATTGGTACTATTATTACTTCTGTAACATGCAACCCTTGCTTTGTCAGACACCTGGAGGAGAACACCATGATGTTTTCCCAAATATTAGTCTCTTCAAGAAGACTAACATTAAATCAAGGAAGAGAGGCCAAAGGGATACGAAGAAACACTCACTGTCCAATGCAAGAGCACAAATTGGAACTAGAACTAGTGCATTATGTATTTGGAAACCATGGCTAGAGAGTGTGTATTCTGAGGGAGAACATTATGGATATGCACTAGAGTTATCCAAAGTGAGAGGTGTGTTTTTTGACCTAGAAAAAAACTACAAAAGAGTTAGTTGTTATTTGGCTGAGAGATTCCAGAGGCAGATAGCAGGTGAGATTGTAGTCCCAGAAAATCCTCCAGATTTGGATAGAGCCGGGGACAGGGAGATTGTAGGTGTATGCGTCGAACATTATTTGGCAGTCAATGAGGATCAATATAACAGGTGGTGGAAGATGAAGAGTTTTGGACCTTATCTCACCGAGTCATACCATTCACAGAATGTCGATGAGATAGCAGTGGGTAGCATAGTTGTTCCTAGCCATTTTTTACCTAGTCATCCGCCTTCTAACCTGATGTCACAGACCTATACTTATGGCACACAGAATGAGTCCCTATCACAGCTGCCGGAGATAGATTTCACTTTACCATTCATCAATGCAGTTGGCATTGAAGAGCGAGTAGAAGTTCCAAGGCAACCTTGTCCGTATAACTTTTCTGCGATGGGTTTGACATTGGTAAGTTCATTTACATTTGTTTTCATTTTTATTTTAGGTTTCTTGAATACTCCACTAAACCTAGCTACTTTATGCTTGCAGGATCAGTGCTTCAGTTATATATCACAACAATATGAATTCTACAATGGAGCTCATCAAGTAGTACCGAGAGAGTCAAGGCGCATTTATGCCTCAAGTTCATGTTCCTCATCTGGCAGATCTTCTTCTTCAATACCATTTGCATATTCCTCACAACCAATCAATCAAGAAAATCTCACATTGGGTGGTTCATTTAATCAATGGCCTTCAGCTCAAGGATGTTACCTTCCTAGGTGTTACGATGGAGCAACTACATCACAAAATCAACAACAACCTCACCACATCAATGAATTTACCGATGCGTTGTTAGATACCGAACCTAACATTGTTTATGATACTTAATACACCCAATCAACCCATCGATACTTTGAGTGAATGAAAGTACTTGTAGTGTTTTATGAAAACATATGGATTGTTATTTCTTTTTTATGGAGTGTTTATGAAAACATATGGATTGTTATTTCTTTTTTTATGGAGTGTTTTAAGTACTATTTTTCTCTTTATTATGGAGTGTTTTAAGAAGTGTTTTAAGTACTATTTTTCTCTTTATTATGGAGTGTTTTATGAAGCGCTTTTTTTTAATGGATTGTCTTAATTTTGTTATATTAGGTACATTATGCAAGGAGCTTTGAGAAGAATTTTGGTCGGTCTTCCAGATGATGAAGATGATACTGAGCAGAATGTTCTAGCAGTGGCTACGCTTTTGGAGTCACAGAGGAGGCAAGGACTACATCAACCCATCCCAAATGAAGTCAAGGAACGTCAGAAGGTGCACAGAAACCGTGTAGATGCCGATGCAAGGATGATGCATCAATACTTCAACTTAGGGTGTACATATGGGCCAAAGAAGTTCAAAGGTCGGTTTGCTTTGCCTCGTCCCCCTTTTCTGAGAATTTTAGAGCAAGTTTGTGATTATGATCATGATTTTCGTCAAAAAACCGATGCTTGTGGTATTCCTGGCCATTCTCCATATATGAAAATGGTTGTCGTGATGAAATTTTTTGCCAAAGGTATTGCACCAGATTCTCAAGATGATTGAACACAAATGGCAGCATGCACTATCTACTTTTATGCTAAGAAGTTTATGGATGCAATTATTTGGATCTATAATGGTTGATACATGCGTCAGCCTACTGGTAGGCTAGGAAAGATGCCTACAATATTAAACTGCAAGTGCACAACGTCTATAGTAGACAGACCAATACAGGTCGATCCCCCAGAGACTAGGGCGATGTAGAGTTGATTCTAAGGTCTTTCTATACTGATTCAAACGAGAAGTAACAAAAGGGGGTTTGTTGTGTGTCGATACAACAAGATAAGTTTATGTTAACACAAATTAGAAAACAAAAGTTCAAATAAAAAGGAACTAGGGCAGTTGAATCCGCCACCTAATCTATTTCAGTTTCAAGTTATGTTCTTGTCCCTTTACAATTGACACTGGTGAAGGTTCAAGCCAGCCGTTTTAATCCAGGGTAATCTCAGGTTGGATAGCTTAATGTCAACTAAGGTATTAATCTCTAGCATAAGTTGTCTAATTAAGGCACAACTAATCACAGACCAATTGACCAATTGATTCAATTAAGCATAAGTTGGAGCAACAATTACATAATTTCTAACAACCTAGGATGCAAAACATACCAAGTGAAAGTTATGTAAATGGCAGCTCTAGATTAAACCCATCCTTACTCAATGAAACACAACAAGAACAATATTGAAAACATGAATAATCAAGCAGTAAATTAAGGGCTTCATATATGCCCTAGCAAAGATGTTTAGAACATAATACAAAATGAAATTAAACCTAATTTACTACTTCTAGTTGCTCCGGCTAGTCCAGGCTTTCCTTCTTCCTCACAATCCCATCCCTATTTATACAAAAATTCCCCCAATCTAACCAATCTCATTTTCAACAAAGTACAACCACAAAATTAGGGATTTGATGTTCTTGAAACTCACCACTGATGTGTAGTCTTCAGTTTGAACAACCAAATTTTCGTCCCATGTCTCTGAATATTGATTGTGACTTCATAGCCGTACTTTCAACAGTAGAGAGAAGAGAAATTGTGGTATGATAGAGAGATGGTTTTGATTTGAAATGGTAATAGGCAAAGAGACAAAGAGTGGTCGGTGATGGTTTGGTGGTTTTGCAGTAGAGAAGGCTAGGTTAATCAAAGAGAAAGAAAATAGGTTGAGTGGTACTGTTGTCGGGTAGAGGAAGAACATGAATTTTTGTTTCTGAGATTGGAAATGTTGATGGGAAAGAGTGATGAGGGGCATGTTTTGGTGTTCAGCAGCAATACCCAGCACATGTATATGAGAGCTCAATACACACTTTCTTTGACACTTCAGTCAATTTGGCCCATTAACCATAAATCACCACAGCTTCTTTGTTCCACTCTTTTGACACTATTGTTTGATCCATCGACTCATCCAATCCACTGATACTGCTGTCTGCACTTCTGCTCACAAATTTCGTGCTTCATGGTGTACCATTCCACTCTCCTACGAACGCAAACAAACACTAATTATCAATATTAAATGGATTATTGATACCCGACAAGCAAAATGCATAATTTGATTTAAAATAAGACATTAAAGTATTTGAGATGTGACAAAAGACAACAAAATGGCCTAGAAATATGCATTATTAGGCACCGATCACACCCCCAAACCTGAATTTTGCTCGACCTCGAGTAAACAAAAAAAACTAAGAAAATCCTACCTATACCAATGTCGTTGGTCTCTCGATTGCATTTAGCGAATGCAATAAGCCTTTTAAACTACTAAGTGTCCCTAGTGGACGAGTTGAAGTATCGTGAGGGTTTGCTTAGAACATACCCACAAAGTTCTAGTACAAAATATAAGCTCAGATTCCATGAAAGTGATACCTGCATTTCAGTTTTAGCTCGCAGCAATTAGATATGTCAATCTACCTATACCATTCTAGCACTGAAACAACTAAGGACATGTGATAAGAGTGTAAAGTGTATGTACCTTAGACATGCATAGAGAATGATTTACTGTAGGAAGTTATGACTGCCAATTACTAAGAGATAGTTTTTAGGTTAAGAACTGAATTCAAAGCCAAGCTAGTTATTTGGCTTTACGAGAATTCTGAATGTTCACCATAAGAGTTGGTGATATTTCAGTTTACCCGCGTTGTACATCGATGGCATACACCCTCCCTTGCTTATTACAAGACTATTTACATTCATATATATAAAAGGAAACATAACTACAAAAAAAACTGATTCAATGAGAAACTGACTCAATGGTTTGAAACGAAGGACAATAACAATTCATTTCAATTTCTCTTTTCTTTCTTTTTTTTCTTTTTCTGAATTTCTTTCTCAACTGATTTTGGAATAACGAGAGATACAAACACAAGATGATGCAACACCTTTACACAAAAACAGAAAAAATACATTACACGACACTTTTAGCAAGAGGCAGCCCTTTTCGATGCACCCGGTCAAATTCGATGGTTGGTTTTCTTAACGTATCCTCCAACTTCTATCCCAACCAACCAAAGAACAAGCTAGTCAAGTCTCATTCAGTATTCTAGATGATTGGCAGCCTACTTAACCTATGAAACACCGACGCTATACACGCTTGGTAGATCGTGCATGTGCAAATTTTCTATATCACATGTGAATTGTGCTAGAATCAGGGGTGCCTCATCATCTAGACTAAAAACCCTAAGATATCATACATGCACGGGTATCACAAATCAAGGTAAATGAGCTCCATTTTTCATTTATTTTTTTTTAATGGCAGAGTTCAGTTTCAGAATATAGCACAGTGACAGTCAATGGTATCTACTTTTCACCCCCAAACCTAAACTAAACATTGTCCTCAATGCTTCTAAAGATGAACATGATTGAACAACACACCAAGAGAACCATGCTGAGCAAAGAAAAGGAAAGAGATTACCAGATATCGGCGAAAGCATTTTCAGAACTCCATTATTCATGGCCAAGGTCCAACAGAAATCAGCTGATATCACATTGGATTAGCACAATATACATACACAAAAAAGCTAGAAAATAGCATTACCTACTGGATTATATACAAGAAAAAGTCACCATTATATATACAACCTAAAGAGTTGAGGATCAACCCAAAAGATGATGTGCAGAAACATCAACAATCTAATCACACATATATAGCATGGGAGTGTAAGTAAGACTGCGGATGTAGAAGAGTTACCCCAAGTCCTGAAATTTTTAATAGATATGATGTTGGACACAAAATCTAACAATTTTAGGGGTTCATCATGCACAAGGTCTAATTCAAAGTGAACTTTGTTAGGGACGGGCCGATATATGCATTCCAACTGTGGCTCCTTAAAGACATTATACTTAGCAGCAAAATAGTCCAAGAGGACTTGGTAAGCACACAGTTCCAATCCTAGATTAGGTACTTTTAGAAAAGTTGGTTTTACAGTTTTGTTACAAACCAAATCTAGGTTGGGTGGAAGAGTCTCAGTTTGTGACTTAGGCAGGAAATTCGGCACATCTATGTTGCTCACAAGTATGAAAGCAAAAGTATCATCATTACCAGTCACATCAATATCCCCCAAGTCACCTACAAGTGTCGCAGCATGCTCACATTCATAGAACAGTTCAACAAGCCCAAATTCAGAATCATGATTATCGAAAAATTTGGTCTCATGCATCGGAAAATCAGAGAGAGCTACACACTGTGTTCTAGGAAGGGAATTAGACATATCGAAATTATTTTCATGCATAGAATTATTGATGTCTACAGAAAATTCAGCCTTCCCTAAGTCAGACACAAGTTGTGCAGCATGCACACTCTCACAGAACAATTGCACAAGCCCCAAATCAGAATTAAGATCACATGTATATGCAGATTGAATACTAGAAGAAATATCATTCCTGAAGGTTGAACTATCAAAGCCTAATGTCTCTGAAACCAAAGGTTCCATAAAATTTTCAGAACAAACATGTTCTTCTAACATAACATCATCATCATCATTATAACAAGAATTCAATGTTCTATTCAAAACCATAGTGTCTCTAGTCCACTCATTTACCTCTAAATTAGGTTCATATTCAATATTAGTTTCCTGAGTAGATACATAAAAACTATTTTCAAAATTTACCTCAATAGGAATAACAAACATCTCATCATGAAATTCCTTCCTTTCTTCACTTCGTAAATGAATCAGGTCCATTTTAAGAATCATATTAAGTTGTTCAATGGAATGAGAGTTTTCACTAGTGGCTATCCTCGTTTCATATGGATATTCAGTACATGGTTGTGCATGAGATTCACTGCAGAAGGGGAATTCAGAGGTGTTGTTATATGGATGATCATACAATGCTTGCAATTCAAATCTAGCATTATTTTGTTCAATGAGTTTGATTTTTTCCATCACAGATTGCATACAAGGGCTCAGGGGAGTACAGAATTGTTCAACATCCCCTGGTGGTGGCTGATACTTGTGTGGATAACAATTAGGGTCTATATATTGTAGCTCAGGACCTAGAAAAGGTGCACAATGATCCCTATAATTATCAACACCATGGTCTAATGGAAACTCAAAATGTGAAGCATGCTCATGTGCGAGTTCTCTAATGTGTTTGTGTGATGATTTCTCATCCCTAATGCTAGTCCAAAATCCTGACATGCCAGACAATCAATTTGGTCACAAAAAGAAACAATCATAGCTTAACAGACATGCCATAAACTATGTTATAACACCCAAATTAGCAACAAGTGCCCAGGTCATGCCACAGATGAAGATTATGCTGACAGACAGATTCAGAGATTCACAATCATTCAAGTTTAGCACAGCTAACAAAAAATTCAGCTAACCTGTGCATAACCTCAAATATCACAGGCTCATGTTTGTGGGAATTAAAAGCTAGTTCTTAGAATTTTGTACACATATTCAAATTTGTATACTTCTTATATAAGCAGCATCGAATATATCAGAGAAGCATGCACTTATGTGAATGGGTATAAAGATTATGCAAGCAGATACCAAAGGTTCTGAGATCGCAGGGATAATGAAATAATCAATTGCAGCAAGCAAGTAAGTTACTTCTCACAGAATCATGCTCATGAATACCTGTTTTGCAAGGCAGCTATTTAATCACACAGTCATGTATCATTCACACAAATATCAAGTATAACCGGGTTCGAGAACGATACCGTCGATATAAAACCGGGTTTAGGCACGATAAACAGATTTGTTCTGCTCCTTTTTCTCCTTTTCCTTGGCTTGCTTCTCAGCTTCACAAGTACCTGGTTGCTCAAAAGAAAATTTCAGTTCCCAGAATTGTGCAAGTAGCGCAGTGAAACAACGAAAGCAATATTTTTTTTATCACTAACAGTGCATAACCTAGACTGTCATAGAAAAATTATCACTGCAATAACTGGAATAACTGGAAGCTAAGCTATCCCCAGATGAAAGATTTGAACAGGACAGAATGGAACAAAAATTGTGGACAAGCTGCAAATGTAAACAGAACGGGGATGCTATGCAGAGTGCTGGGATGGAATTTATACAGGGTGACAGTGACAATGAACTACTTTATACAGCTACAGGATTGTGTAAATGGTAACTAAATGCAAAATACAGCTAAATGATGCTTGAAATTACAGGCTACAGCTAGAAGTAAATGAACAAATGGTTTAACTAAACTACAGGACAACAACAAAGTTACAGAAGATAGTGAACTACAACTGAAAAACAACGGGAGACTTAATATGCTAAACGAAATATGGGAATGAGATTATCTTACAAGACAATGATGCTGGTATGAGAATGCAGTAAGACAGAATGCAAGTAGACTCAAAAGATGATGCAAAGATGCAGGTATCCTAACTGAAACAAGATCCAAGGATGCAAATGAAACTGAACATCAGAACCTACACCTAAAAATGACACTGAGATGCAGATTATAAAAACAGATGGAATACACAACAGAGTTATGCTGAAGATGGCAGGAAAACAGAAAAGGTATGCTACAGAATAATGATGCAGGTGAGTATGACTGATAGCTGCTATTTTTTTATTTTTTTTTCTTATACGATCAAATTACAGAGTTTAGAAAGGGGAGAGTAACAACTACAGAATATTACTACCTACAGACTTGTAAACTTCAGAACTACAACAAACTAGAAGAGAATGACATGAAGTAGTTTCCAAATGCAATGATAGATGCAAAAGCTACAGACTTACAACAACCTGAAAGCTACAGAATGCAATATGTAGTAAACTGAGAAAGTTAAAACCAAAATAGATGAAAATATGTACTGGAAGTGGATGATTGGGATTAAGAGTTACAGCTAATCACTAAGATGCAGGCTATAATTACAGAAAAAATATGTGAAAAACAACCACAGACTCTCTAACCTAAATCAATCTTATGCTGACACAGTAAAAAGAACACGGTTATGCAACACCTAATAGTACCCAGAAATTAAGATGATATTAACAACTACAGGGTTACAGTAACTAAAAGCTACGACAAGGAATGACAGACAACTTTTGCTAGAACAAGATGAAAAAGATTAACACTACAAATAACAGGAACAACATGATGAAATCTTCTAACACATGTACAGGATTGAGCTAAAATCAGTAAAGCGGAACCAAAGAAATAATTACACCCTACCGAGTCCCCGGCAACGACACCAAAAACTTGGTAGGCTAGGAAAGATGCCTACAATATTAAACTGCAAGTGCACAGCGTCTATAGTAGACAGAGAAAATACAGGTCGATCCCCCAGAGACTAGGGCGATGTAGAGTTGATTCTAAGGTCTTTCTATACTGATTCAAACGAGAAGTAACAAAAGGGGGTTTGTTGTGTGTCGATACGACAAGATAAGTTTATGTAACACAAATTAGAAAACAAAAGTACAAATAAAAGGGAACTAGGGCAGTTGAATCCGCCACCTAATCTATGCTAATCTATTTCAGTTTCAAGTTATGTTCTTGTCCATTTACAATGGACGCCGGTGAAGGTTCAAGCCTGCCGTTTAATCCAGGGTAATCTTAGGTTGGATAGCTTAATGTCAACTAAGGTATTAATCTCTAGCATTAGTTGTCTGATTAAGGCACAACTAATCACAGACCAATTGATTCAATTAAGCATAAGTTGGAGCAACAATTACATAATTTCTAACAACCTAGAATGCAAAACATACCAAGTGAAAGTTATGTAAATGGCAGCTCTAGATTAAACCCATCCTTACTCAATGAAACACAACAAGAACAATATTGAAAACATGAATAATCTAGCAGTAAATTAAGGGCTTCATATATGCCCTAGCAAAGATGTTTAGAACATAATACAAAATGAAATTAAACCTAATTTACTACTGCTAGTTGCTCCGGCTAGTCCGGGCTTTCGTTCTTCATCACAATCCCATCCCTATTTATACAAAAATTCCCCCAATCTAACCAACCCCATTTTCAACAAAGTACAACCACAAAATTAGGGATTTGATGTTCTTGAAACTCACCACTGATGTGTAGTCTTCAGTTTGAACAACCACTTACAACGCCGCCTGAATTTTCCTCCCATGTCTCTGAATATTGATTGTGACTTCATAGCCGTACTTTCAACAGTAGAGAGAAGAGAATTTGTGATATGATAGAGAGATGGTTTTGATTTGAAATGGTAATGGTAGGTTTTGCAGTAGAGAAGGCTAGGTTAATCAAAGAGAAAGAAAATAGGTCGAGTGGTACTGTTGTCGGGTAGAGGAAGAACATGAATTTTTGTTTCTGAGATTGGAAATGTTGATGGGAAGAGTGATGAGGGGCATGTTTTGGTGTTCCGCAGCAATACCCAGCACAGGTATATGAGAGCTCAATACACACTTTCTTTTACACTTCGGTCAATTTGGCCCATTAACCATAAATCACCACAGCTTATTTGTTCCACTCTTTTGACACTATTGTTTGATCCATCGACTCAGCCAATCCACTGATACTGTTGTCTGCACTTCTGCTTAGAGGTGCACATATCCTATCCTTACCCGCCAATCCTACCCTACCCGCCAGTTTTTTAACCGTATCCTATCATATCCACTATTTGGCGGGTAGGGTGACGGGTAAACATTATTTCATCCGCCGGTTAGCGGGTAGGGTGACGGATATAATCCGAAATTATCCTACCCTACCCGTCTTCAAAAATGAACGAAGGAAGACTGATGAGCAATATTAATCAGTTAGAGAATGCATACTTCTCTATGAGGTCCCAAATTGAGCTTTCAGAAACTGATTCTTCCACACGGGTGGATATAAATTTACTAAACAAAGCACAAAATGAGAATGAGGAGCCGCTTCCAAAACAAAAAACTATGGAGTCTGGACCATCGCCTCGGGTCATTTTTTATGGGCTGTGCAAGTATGCCCGCTATGATAAGCTCGAATTAGGGCTACATTGAGAAGTTCAGATCTACTTAATTCTTCAAATGTAATTTGCTCTTTGGGTTTTGATCGGGATGAGGAATACTTCGCGGTTGCTGGTGTATCAAAGAAGATCAAGATCTTTGAGTTCAATGCCCTTTTAAATGATTCAGTCGATATTCACTATCCGATAGTTGAGATGTCAAGCAAAACTAAGCTGAGTTGTGTTTGTTGGAATAACTACATGAAGAACTATTTGGCTTCAACTGATTACGATGGTGTTGTTCAGGTGGGTCTTTCTTTTGCATTATGATGTTTATTTATGTATGTATCTATCTATCTTTTTGGTGTAACGGAGGTATTCCAAGGGTCTTAGCCCTGATAAGACTATCTGCACAGGTACAGGTTGCTATAAACCTGCACATCCGTAAGAAGTCCTCGGAGAATTTAATAATACTCAACTTGTTTGTGCCCCTGATTTGATTCGTCGCCCACACAGTTATTGATGCATGTTGGTCTGACTAATTACTGTTCTAGTTACTTCATATGTTATCCTTGCTTATATGCCTATATGAGCACAAGATTATTGTCGAGCAAATATTTCTAAATATCTGTATTTTCTGGAACAGTATGAACTATTGTGTACTAATTTTAAGGTGAATTTTCACTCAACAGTAGTTTCCTTTATACTCATTTGGTTCACAATGGATGAAGTGAGTTTAGGTAAAAAGTCATCAAAACATTCATATTTGATATTCATGGAGTATATAATATAAACGGTATCCTTGTTAGTCATGCATGTTTTAATTTGATGTTTATAAACAGTATCCTTGTTGCTCTTGCATGTTTTTGTATGATGTGTATAAAGAGTTGCCTTGTTACTCTTGCATGGTTTTATTTGATGTGCGTGACGGATACAACTATGGAACGTAAATACTGGTAAAAAAAAAGGTTATACCCGCCACCCTACCCTACCCGACCCGCCAGAGAATGGGTTGGGTAGGATCTTACCCGTTTAATGGCGGGTAGGGTGGCGGGTAAAAATTTTCTTAACCGCCAGTAAACGGGTAGGATGGCGGATATAGGCCATATCCTACCCACCCTACCCGTTGTGCAGCCCTACTTCTGCTCACAGATTTTTTGCTTCATGGTGTACCATTCCACTCTCCGCAATGCCAATCGAACTCTCTTTATTCTCCTACGAACGCAAACAAACACTAATTATCAATATTTACAACAAAAAGGATTATTGATACCCGACAAGCAAAATGCATAATTTGATTTGAAATAAGACACTAAAGTATTTGAGATGTGACAAAAGACAACAAAATGGCATAGAAATATGCATTATTAGGCACCGATCACCTACCACTCAAGATACTGAGAGGATTTTGGCAGAGAATGAAGCTTGTGGGTTTCCTGGGATGCTTGGTAGTGTGGATTGTTTTCATTGGGCATGGAGAGCATGTCATATGGATCAGGCAGGCACGTGGGCTATAAGTCAATTCCCACAATTGTTCTGCAGGCGGTAGCTTCATATGATAGATGGATATGGCATTCCTATTTTGGGTTGGGTAGGCAGAATAATGATTGTAATGTCTTGCATGCTTCGGGATTGTTCGATAGAGAACTTAATAGTGTAGCACCTCCTTGTCATTATCAAATCAATGGAAAAAACTACAATACGGGGTACTACTTAGGAGATGGAGCATATTCTATGTATGGTTGCTTTGTGCAAGCATACAAAGCCGCCTCAAACAATGCGGAAAGTCTTTTCAATCAATATCAAGAAGCAAAAAGGAAAGACATTGAATGTGCATTTGGTGGTCTAAAGGGTAAGTTTGGTATTATATTGAAACCATGTCGTTATTATAAAAAAGTCGGACATGAAGGCAATTATGAGCGGGTGCTTGATAATGCACAATATGTGTGTTGAGATGGAATATCGCAATGAGGATTGGGGGAGGATCACGGAACAAGAACCTCAATCGCCAATTCAAGGAAACATAAGGCTACCTCCTCAAGTATTGTACAACCTGGCGCGTTGGGCGGAATTTCGCGAAGAACTCACTACACACACTTGGCTACGAAATGGAGATGGTTTGAGAGATGGAGATATTCCGAACATAGTGATGGATGATGCCTTACCGGAAGTTCATGAGGGTACAACCGACGTGGACACCGATGAAGACCAATATGACCCTCAAGGAAATGGAGCATTTTATGAGAATGAAGAGTAAATTTCATACCCCTTTTTTCAATCAAGTACGTTTTCATTAAGTAGACATATTAATTATTTCTTGTAAACTCCATAATACTTCATAAATACTTCTTCATGCACGTTTACAATTACATTACATATTTAACTAGAACTTCATAAATACTTCTCCATGCACGTTTACAATTACATTACATATTTAACTAGAAGTTCATAAATACTTCTTCATGCATATACTTCATTCAAATTAACTTCGAGCTCCACCAAATATCTCCAAAGCGGCGATATGAATGAATGGCATTCCATTATCCGTTCGGTATAAATTCAAAGCATTTTCATGATTACCATTTGATGCCCTTAATAAAATGACAAAAGGCTTGTAATAACGCTTGATGATTGCTAACCGAGATTGTAATTGTTTTTGGCATCTTCCATTATCATTTCCATTGATTCTCACAAATTTTTGAACAACTAGTTCCCAAAATGTGTTGCTTGTTTGAGACTTGTCGAAAGGATTTGTGTTGTTAATTTTGAGAATGCAACCATGCTTGAACTTTGAATTAAGAATTTAGGAGTAGAAGAAGAGAGTGAAACTTCACAAGTTTGGGGTGGGGATTTTGAGTTCATGTGTTGAGTTTATATAAAGAATAAATAATATGAGTTTGGGATGGAAAATATAGCCGTTACGCAAGCGTTGAACCAAACAGCGTCCAGCGCTGAACCATCCAGCGTTGTGACCTACCAGCCGTTAGATCAAAAACTAGTCATTATTCTCAACGGCTGGAAAATGAGCGTTGTACCATTCCTCGCCAGACGCTGGACAGTTATGCGCTGAACGCTGAACCATTCAGCGCTTTTCTTCTCAGCCATCAGATCAAGATGACCGTTGCTTTTTCAACGACTCAGATTTAATGGTCGTTTGAAACCTCAACATCTATATTTTTAGGCCTCCCTATAAATAGAGAACTACTTCTCCTTCATCCCTCACACCAAAATCAATTGAGTCTCTTCTTCATTGATTTTCTTCTTATTTTCTTCTTCTTCAACAATTTTGTTTATACAAAATATGACACACTTTCAAACAAAAGAGGATGATGCACTAATTCTCTCTTGGATTATAGCAAGTAACGATTCGATTAGAGGAATAGATCAAAAAGATTTGCAACTTTGGAAGAAAATTATGCAAGAGTACGTTAAAAGATGGCCGCAAGGTAAGGGTAGGGAAAAAAAACATTACAATCAAGGTGTAACACGTTGAGAGGCGAAGTGAGGAAATATATTTCGTTCATAAGACCTTACTTCAGCAATAAACCTTCGGGATTGAATGAACAAGATTATTTAAGTACCGTAAAAAAAAGTTGATGTTTTTATTTTCTTCCAAATATATTTCATTCATAAAACACTAATACATTTTTTTCCACAATACCGCCTTGGAAGAGAAAATTATGAAGCAGCAAATAAAAAACGTTGGATACATGAAACAGTTTTCCATCTCCTGAAGACCTATCAACCAGATTATAATCCAGAGGTTAATAATGATGATGGACCTAGTCAAGAAACTCAACCTAGTACTTCCACTCCAGTAACTATGGATGAAGATTTGGAGGATATGGCAAGGTTTGGTAGCTCACCATCTACCCAAGGTTCTGATACCTCAGACATATCGTGTAGAAGACGTTATTTCGAACAAACGGATGATTTTAGAAGTTCAAGGAGAGATGCTTCAAAAAGAAGGGCTCGTGAGAAGCATCGGAGAGAGCAGATGATAAAATGGACAAGCTCATACAACTTCTTGAAAATGCACAAGCACAAAGGGTTGCAAAGTATGAAACAGAGGAAGAGTTCCTTAAGAAAAATATGGAAAACACTGCAATCCTGGCACAAACCCAACAAAGAGAATCAGACTTGAAGATCCTACACCAAAATTTGACTGAAGTAGAGGATTGGGAGATACCCCTTTACAAGAGATGGAGGAACGAGATTTTGGTTCGTAATGGCTTAGAACCAATCCCCTAAATTAAAGTGATTTATGAGTGATAATTTAAGTTATTAGAAGTTCATTTTTAAGTTTGAATTAGAAGTTAATTTAGAAGTAGGATTTTAATTTCAATGTACTTTTTCAATTTTTAGAAGTAAAATTTTAATTTTAATGTAATTTTTAAATTTCTAGAAGTAGAATTTTAATTTCAATGTAATTTTTAAATTTCTAGAAGTAGAATTTTAATTTCAATGTAATTTTTAATTTCAAAAAACATTGTAACATTGTTTTGCAATATAATGAAAGAATTTCTTAGTTTCGCAAATTTTAAAATTTTGAAACAAACAACCGTTGGAACAAATTGTCAAACTTTTCAAAATTCAAAATTTGAAAACACACCTGTCTGGTGGTGTAACAGGAGTGTGAGAAAACAAAGAATAAAACAGTATAAAATTTAATTGCTGAACTATTGATGGCGTAAAAAAGTAAAAAATTAAAAAAGGTCAAGCGTTGAATGATATAGCGCTACCGGTTGGCGCGTTTCCAATCAGCGCTAGCACTTAGCGTTGTATCATTCAGCGTAGATGCTTGGAATATTCTTGCTGGCACTGTTTCGTTACGCGAAAAGGTGGTTTTCTCAGCGCTGAACCATTCAACGAAATTATCTAGATGCTAGTTCATATGCTAACAACTGGTAGGAGAGAGAACCCGTGTTAACTTTTAGGCCATATTTGTTTTTTGAATTGCAACACTTAACTGCTAATCTAGCACATTCAATCTAGTCCATAAGACTTAGCCTTAACATTATCGACACAAGAATGCCCGCACGCGCGTGCGGTAGTTTTACATCGTGGATTTGGGGATGCACATGTGCATTTCATAAGTGCGAACGTAAATTATTATACTGCTCTTTTATATTTTGTTTTTCTTGTTGTATTTTTTGTAATAATGAAGTGTACGAAGGGTATTTGTATCTTTAACCTAACCTAATACTCTTATCCAGTTCACAACCACAACTTTAATTTTGCCTCTTTTTCGACCACCTCTCCTCAATCACGGCCTCCACCTCTCTTTCTCATACTCTGTTTTTCGTCTCTTTAATTGTGATGGTGGGATTTAAAAGAAGAATTGGGCATGAGTTTAGTTTATAAGTTATTTTGTAGTGGGTTGATACTCGAGATTCCATCTGTTTTAGACCAAGATTTTTCTTTTCTCTTTCTCATATTTAAGAGATTTTCCTATTCTTTTCATCCTTTTGATTTTGTTGATCAAATTTTTTGAAGAAGCAGCCGATTCACTCATATACTTTTTCTACTATCAATTAGTCCTAGTATATTTTTATATCCATATAATCTTTGATCCCAACTAAAACTCTATGAATGTGAATTTGTGTTGAACAGGTGGATCGAAAAATGGGTCAGTGATGATCGTCTTCTCCATCTAATTCTCGAAATTGGGTCTCTGTTGCTCTAATTGATGAATTAAGTCAAAAGAAATTCAATCTGAACCTGTATGTTGTATCTATGAAGAATTGAAGTATAAAATGGAACTCGTAAATATTGCATCTGTAGAAGAACATATTTATGTAATTCGATATGTTTGAATATGAGAAAGTAAATAGTACTGTTAAATTACCAATATAGCCTCAATATATATTTTCTTTTGTGATACATCTTTCTGATACATCTTTATAAAGCAAAGGGCAAAGTCGTCAACAAAATTTGCAGCTTCAACTAAGGGGTGTTCCCTTCAACTAGTAAGACGGTTGCCACGGTGGGAGGGCCGACCGAAGAAGAATCTGAAGATGGGGTTTGTCTGCGACTACTTTGAAAGTATCACTTTTTCTGAAATGAAAATTAGTCGATCCATAAACTAAAATATGGTCGCATGATATGTTATGCATCCTTTATGGTGGTTTGCATAATGGCTATGTATTCAATTTTTGAGAATTGTGTCTAAAATGAAAGTATCATTTTTCTTGAAACGGATGGAGTACATCGTTTTATTAGTTGCAACGAAAAATTAGTTAATGCATAAGCTAAAATTTTGCTACATAAAGTATTATGTTGTAGCCTTTGTGGTGGTTTGCATAATGAATATACATTTAATTTTCTAACATTGTGCCTAAAATGATAAATACCTCCGAATTTTTCGTAAAAACTCTAAATTTGATATTGATGTTTGTACTTGTGGCGTAGAGTTTTTTATAATCTTTCCAACGAGATAAAATTCGTAAAATTTCAAGACACAGATTTTTAGATATATATATATTAAAGTTTTTTATAATCTTTCCAAGGAGTTATAATAATTGGACTAAAAAGGAGAGACATTTTTGGTTTTCGACCCTAACGATTTCCAATCTTTTTGTGTCAATTGATCACTTATATTGGTTTTCCCTATTTCTCATCCCTATTTTTCTTATTTTCCACCCCTTTCACAATTTATAAATTCAATCAATTTTTTAACTTTGATTTTTCCTATTTCCCATCCCGTTACTGTTTTTATTCCTATTCTTCCCCTTCTTCTCTGTACATCTATACCTCTACCTTTATCATTTAATTCATGGAGAGGTATCCGAATTAATCTTTGACTGGCTGGTAAGCCATTATAATGTATAATGGAAGATTCCATTATTTGGAAATCTACGAAAAAACATCAAAACCCCATACTAACGCTGTCTAAATTGCGAGGATCCACTATTGATCAACTTTTTTGATCGTGAACTGACTACAATTGATTAATCACTTGCATAAACAGCTAACTTGTTATCACTAACCTCGATCATTGTGTAGCTCAATTAATCTAGCTACCAGACAATCCTTAAGAGCATCTCCAATGCTAGGGGTGAAGGTAATCCTAGGTGGAGGTCCTATTAATACCTTTTTGTTGTGGGTCATTACTATGTGGTTAAAAAAAATGAAAGTTATACTTTCTACCTCAAATTTCATCTCCAATGCCAAGATATTACTACCCTAGAACTTAGAGACAAATTAATTTTGGAATAAAGAATTGATTATGTGTCAAAAGACCTTGGGTCATGGAGAAGGTAAAGATATGACTTTCTCCTTTACCCTTTCTTATGAGATGGCATCCATGTCATGCTTTTACCTTACCTTGACCTTGGCATTGGAGATAAATTCTTGGTTAGAAAAGTGCTAAATCCTAGGTGTCTTGTCTTTTTAAGACCTTCACCCCTAGCATTGGAGATGCTCTAACTAGCTTAAAATCTAGCCTCCACATCACTTCGAATCGAAACTCTCCCCAATTCTAATTTTGGAATAGCTATCAACTCTCTTCCAAACTCTCTACACCCACCAAGTTCCAAATTCGTCTGAGATTGTACCAATAAAACCAACCAAATCATAATTAAGTATGAATTTTGAAATCATATATTCCAAAAATTACAATTAGGTCTAGTTTACCTGATTCTGGGGTTTGATTTTACTTTACCATTCCTTAACTTTTTTTTTTTTGAGGCATCTTCAGATAAAGTGCCAAAAGGTAGACGTAAAAACTAAAAAAATGCGATTTAAGGTGGCCGTGGATTGTGGAGTAGAAGAAGTACCCGTGGCGATCGAGATGAGGAAGAAGAAGAGTAACTTAGCTTCTTTTTTTTTCTTTAGTTGTTACTTGTTAGGTAGTTTCAAAGTTTGGCGGAACTAAAATGTTAACGGATGGGATTAGAGCTGGAAAACGGGCGGACTGGGGCTGACTTGTTACGGGTTATACGGATTCGGGTTAACACGGGCCAAAACCTGCGGGTTGATATTCTTCACGGGTGGTCATTTTCTCTACCCGCGTCCCTAACGGGTAAAGCTTGCGGGTTCACGAGTTAGCACGTGTTTCTAGTTAGAACTTGCCAGAAACCGAGTTTCCTCTGATTTTTGGTCTATTTCAGGCCACATTCAGGCCATCTAAAGCTTAAGCTCCTTCCCTGCAACCTAGCATTCATCTATTTCATTTAATATTTCGATTTAATTCAATCAACAGATTCAACAGTGTGTCTCACTAACGAAACCTTAATATCAAAATTTAAAAACTTAATGAAAAGATCAAAGAATCAAGAATCAAGATTCAAAATTGCAAAAATTAACAACAATCATTAGTAGACTTTAGACTGTTTAGTACTACTTCATCAGTTCATGATATCTTCAACCAAAAACTAACAATTCTCTTTTGGAGAATCAATTAATCTTCTCTTTCGTAACTTCAATGTTAATAGAGTTATCTCTAAAACCCCAAAATTAAAAATTAATTTTTCAGAATATTGATTTAACCAATAAAACATGCTTACAAAAAAAAATCAATATCTTAATTCACCATTTCAGATTCAATCATGACAACGACTAGCTGTTCTTCATCTTCTCTCACGGCTCAGATGCATAAATTTAGTCAAACCCCTATCTCAATTTCTGCCACTAACCCATCTTCTGAATTGCAACATAGATTCAGATTTAAACCAAAATCAATTCTCGTTTGTCACGGCAGCAGCGAAAATTCAAACCCTATCTTCTTCATAAACTTCTCTGTTTTCCCGATTCACTTTCAATTCCATATTTTTCTCAAATTAACAGTAATCACCACCTATTTCTATCTCCATATTTAAATCCGTGTTAATTCTTTTCATCAATTGATAAGATGATTAAGAACTTTTTTGTTTCAATTAAAATTAAGAAGAAAATAAAGAGGAGCCTATTGTTTTGTCCATCAGGGAAGAATGAAGAAGAAGAGAAAAAGAAAAAGAAAGAAAAGAAGACGCCGCTACCACTAGGGTTTCTCAATTATATATGAGGGACACACGTTATATTAATGGGAGTGGGAGTATGGGACACGCGGCATAATAAATATACTGTAGGGAATGAAATTACGGGTTAACGGGTGAGCTTGCGGGTTTCACGGGTCGGTCTGGGTTAACCCGTTTTCCTACAAGCCAACATTTTTCCAACCCTAACCCGGATTGTTTATAAACCAGCCAAGCCGGGTTAGGGTTTTCACGGGCCGGGTACGAGTTTATCCGTGGGTTTCGGCTTGTTTCCCAGCTCTAGATGGGATTTAAGATTTATAAAAGTTTATATGGATGGGAAATAGAAAAAATGGGGATGAGAATTAATATGAATGGGAAATAGGAAAAATGGGGATGGAAAATAGGAAAAACCTTTAGATTTCACACACAAAAAAAAAAGCATATAAAGGTCCTACTCCTTGCTTCGTTCGGTCGGCTCAATTAAAATAAAAAATTTGGATAGTACTATTCCATGACCTTTTAACCCTCGGAGCTATTTCCCTTCTAAATACTAAATAACAACGTGCAAAGATGAGTAATAGCCTCGTCGATGCAGTTTTGCATTAAATTAAATAATACGGAGGTGAGGTATTCGTGATTCACATGCAAAGATATCTGTTCTATTTCGGAGAAAAATATATATAAGTAATTAAAACGAAACTAAAACGAGAGAAAGAGACAATTTCAAAAATTAAGAAAAGGAAAAAAAACTGCTTCAAAGTCTATGCAAACAGTGTAGAGAACACAGATAACAAATTCATAGAGAGTTGAAGCTTAGAGCTGAAAATTCTAGGAAAGATTGAGAAAGGGAAGAGAAATCTAACAAGGAGGTTTACAAGTAAGTTGAGTTGTTTGTTTCCCCAAAGATTGATCGCATTTCCGGATAACTGATAGATTTTTCATTTTTTTTTTCTTTCTTTTGGCTTTTTCCTGGTTTGGTGTTTTGGGGTAGTTTTCATTTCGTACATTTTTGCAATTATTGGGTTTTAGTTATTAGAAAAGATTTCTTTGATGCTGTACTTTTTACCTTATAAAGTCTTGTTAGTTTTTAATGCCTCCTTGGTGACGATAAAAGAATATGAATGGAGTTTTTTTTTTTCCGAAGGATGGAATTATTATTTAAGAATTAGTAACATCAAACTGCATTGGTTGATTAAACGAAGCTCAAAGGATTCTTCTATTTTCTTATGTATATATATGTGATATGTGACATGTTTATGTCTACTGTTTTTTTTCCCTTCAAATTCTGTTGAATTGAATAAGATGGTTTAAAGAAATGTCAGATTCTGATCTGAATTTTATTTTAAAAATCTGGTTAAGGTTAGATACTGATTTTGCGTTTGATTTTATATTTTATATTTAGCTTTTAAGGAAATGAAATAGGTTGTTAAGTTAGCTTGTTATAAGAAATGCCTGATTCTGATCTGAATTGTGCTCTACTTTTTACATCGGAGGCTTGTTCATCAAAAGATCCACTCTGCGTTGTGTTAATGTGTCTTTTATCTAGGATTTTTAATTAGTTTTTTTGTTACATGATATGTTTGATGACTTAATCAATGAGCCATTATCTCCATGAAGTTTGATAGGTGCAGATTCTAATAGTTAGTTGAGCATCAAAATTACTGGAGATCTTGTCTGGAAAAATCAAAATTAAAGGACACTGGAATTCTTTGAATATCCTCCTTTTTGTTGTTGTTATTCTTGCTTTTATGGGCTGTTGTCATTCGTCAAAGAGAGCTAGATCCGTCCCTGGGTACGAAGACCCCAACACTGTCTTCTGAAACACCATGTAAGTGTACATTTTCTTGGTATCCAATTTGTTCTCATTCTGCTTAGGTCCCGGGTCTAACAAGACGGGAAGTTGTTGCATATCTACATATACAAATTTTGATACTTCAGAAGCAATCGATCTTCACAGAGAACATCACCACCATAAATCAACCATAATTTAACAATAATTTATGTGTTCCCTGGCAGTTACCGTGAGTGAGGTAGAGGCTTTGTTTGAGCTTTTTAAAAAACTAAGTAGTTCCATTATCGATGACGGGCTAATTCACAAGGTAATGAATATTTTCTTTCATATCTGAAATTTATACTCTTGTTATCATTGAGTACCTGTAAGTCCGGTATTCTATCTATTTATGAAGTGCTAACTTCGTATTCAATCTCATGTATCAGGAAGAATTCCAGCTTGCTCTCTTTAGAAATAGCAATAGAAAGAATCTCTTTGCAGATAGGGTGTGTATTTTTTATTTATTTCTTTTTTCAAAAAGTTTTTGCTCCTTTTGTAAGAAATTTTTTGGCTCCTGTTGGCAGGTATTTGATTCATTTGATGTTAAGCGAAATGGGGTTATTGAGTTTGGAGAATTTGTTAGATCATTAAGCATCTTTCACCCTAATACTCCCGCAGAAGACAAAATTGCATGTAAGTGATAAAGAATCAAAATTTTATCAAAATCAATTTCGTGTATGAATAATAAGTTGATGTCAGTTACTACAGAAATAATTTCAAATCAATTTACAGCCTATTAATCTCGGAAATGATCTTATTTACAGTTGCATTTAGATTGTATGATCTAAGGCAGACCGGCTTCATTGAGCGTGAAGAGGTAACCATAAACAACTTGCTGACCTTATGTTTTTACAACATTTAGTTCATTGTCCAATGCAGTACGCCAGTACCGTAAACTTGAAAATTTCCGATTTCTATTTTATATACTTCATTTTTGTCCTCTCAGCTTACAATCCACCATTCGTTCTTCTTTGTCAGTTAAAGGAGATGGTTTTGGCTCTGTTGAATGAATCAGATCTTGTCCTTTCAGATGATGTTGTTGAACAAATTGTTCATAAGGTGCTGTGCATTCAAAGTCTCTGGAGACCACACTTTATCTGTTTCAGCTATAACTATTCATCTGTTTTGTTTTTTTAATTAATCCTGCAGACTTTTGTTGATGCGGATTCAAATGGGGATGGGAAAATTGATCCAAATGAATGGAAAGACTTTGTGGCAAAAAATCCATCTCTAATAAAGAATATGACTCTTCCATATTTAAAGTGAGTCAAAATTTTAATTTCTGATGTTCTGACGTCATTTGATACATTTTACTTTTCAGCAATTTGGTATTTTGGAATTTGGTGTCAGGCATTTTTCTGATTTTCTTGCTACATTTTACAGGGACATAACCTTGGCATTTCCCAGCTTTGTGCTGAACTCTGAAGTTGAAGATTCAGATATGGGACGTGCCTAGGCACCTAAACTCATGGTATTAAGCCGTTATCCTGAGTAGAAACGACGAATGTACTAAAAGTCAAATGAAGAAACACTCTTGAGTAGAAACGACGAATGTACTAATCCTGAGTAGAAACGACGAATGTACTAAAAGTCAAATGAAGAAACACTACAATTCTGCGAAGGTAATCAAACTGAACTTATTGATTGTAGATAAGGTGTTTAACCTTTACAAAAGAAGAATCTCAAAATCAAATTGTACGTAAGACATGAAGAGGCATATATATATGATTTAGTTCTGTTACTCTACCTCTTTCAATTTATACAAATTCCAGGTTTTACTGGTGGTTTCATCCACTGATTATTTCGACCTATAACATGTGTATTAACAGAAACAAACTCTAGTTCATTGTCAGTACTAGTTACAACTGAACTTATAGGCTGATACCAAAATTCTAAAACTGCACAGTTATACACATCTGTTGTGCATACAAGTTGGTTGGACAGACAGATTAAGAAAGAAACTGTGGAATCCACAATTTGTAGAAATATAATTGAATTATTTGTGACCTCTTTTCCACACCGGCTTTCAGAAGCTGTCTGGTTGTGAAGCTCTCCCAGTCAGATCATGTCCTGCAAATTCATGGGAAAACACATTTTCATGTGTTTGTCAGACCAGATATTAGCAGCCAGGATTTCATTTACAGCGTCAGTTGGATGAAATTGATCCCACCACAGATGAGTTGACGCATCATCACAAGCCATTTCGGGTGCAAGGCACATTATCCATCCTTTATAGGGACCTAACCCACAACAAGCTTCAGTTGTTACTTGAAAACCTACATTCAAAACCAAAGTTGCATATTAGAGTTAGTGTAAAGTATCTATTGTAAATCTCTTATAACCAAATATAAGAAAATGACAAGTATCAGGTCCTGACATCTCACCATAACGTTCGCGGTTATGCGTCATATCCATGGAAGCTTCGAAAGCACCACAAAAGGTTATATCTGCATCAATGAGTTCCTGCCCTAGTTCTTCGACCATGAATCTCATGCCAAAGTTGAACTCCATTACCAAGTCATTTATTTCCTCCACACATTCTCCATTTTTACTGTTGTACTGCCATAAGTAATGAGGAGCGCAACCAAGAGGAGCCAAACCCATCACCACAATTTTTCTTACGTAAGCGTTGTACAAGTTCTGCATTTACCATCGACAACCTCCAAATCAGTAAAGTTCCTAAAGAACAGCGGTATATCAAAATTGAACTTTAGAAGTTTGAGGTTAGTACCTTCAACTCCTGTTTTACAATTGAAACTAAGAGCTGGTTGAAACCCCATGGAAAATACAGAGATTGAACTCTAGAGACATTCCGCAGATAATAATGTATGAAATCATTGCTTCCAATTGAGAGGTAAAAGATCGACTTTGAGATGATTGCATTTGCCTGTTCCTCTCCTACGGCTAATATGAACTGCTGAAAGGTATCCATTGCTTGTTGAATTTGCTGGGTCAATGAAATGTGCTGACCCTGATATGAATCAAATGAAGTTTAAGCTTCTGGAAAACCCTCACGTTGAAGAATATCAAAGACGGTAATGTATGAAAAAACATCAATCTAAACTATCAATTTGAAAAATAGAGACAAGAATAAAATTGAATTTTACCAGTTCAGATCCGCTTGAGAAAATAATGCCAGCACTTGCAGAAGCATAATTTACTCCATGTATCATATCTTCAACTGATCCATCTTGCCCTAGAAATGCAGGTACAAACGGTAGTCCTAGTTGTAACGCTGATTCATGAAAACCAGTTTAGATCAAGTCAAGTATTTGAACAAAAACGCGATCATAAACGGATTCTTTTTTAGTTCTTGAGGTTTTGTTAAAGAAAAGGGAAAAGCTGAAAAACTCGTATCAGACATCGATTCTTGCAAGAAAATCAGTGAAATATAGATAATTAGGAAACTAAAACTGATCAAGAAGAAACCCAAACTGAGGAAAAAAACAGAATCAATGCACGTTTTAGCAAATCACAGCAAATTTTTACAACAAGAAACAAAATTGGGAAAATCCTAAAAAAATGGGTTCAGAAAATTCTTTATAAAGTAAAAAAGGGGAGATTTGAAAAGAAAATTACCAAGATAATCGACGACGATTCTTCCATTACAAAACCTTCCAGTTGGAGTATGAGTATCGAAGTCTCTGCCGTAAGGGACCAAATCAGCACGAGAAAATGTCCCCAAGAAATTATTGGTTCCGCAATCAACAGAAGAATCTCCAAAAACGAACAAAGCCGGAACTGGAGAAGAATTAGGGTTTTGTGATGGTGATGGTGATGGAGTTGAACTTGGAGAATCGGATGAAGCAAGAATAGAAGGAGAATTAGGGTCTGAAGGTGGTACTAGACTTGAAATTGGAGAACCAAGAGAGATTCTACCATTGTTAATGTGTTTTGAATGATCTTTTTGAGAAGATTGAGCACTTCTTGGTTGCAGAATGAAGATGAAGATGAAAAGAAGAGAGAGTGAAGAACAAAGCGACATTTTCTTAGAAAGAGTTTAGAGAGACCAAGGGAGAGGCAGTTTCTTTGGCGGGGAATAACAGATGGTTAAATGAGTAGGGCTGCACATACCCGCCCATACCCGCCCATGTGCAGCCCTAGTGGAGGCAGACCGAAAGTTCTTTAAAACTTGATCTTATTAAATTCCTCTATTTTTGCTAGGGAAAAAAAATACGAACGCATATATCCGTTCCTAACTATTTTTGTTTTTGCACTATGGTTGTTTTTGCACCACAATTTTCAATTTTTGTTGTGATCGAATTCATTCGATTTGATTGAGATTCTAAATCTTTGATGATCATACCGATTTTGGAAAAAGATGATAAATTTTCATCTGATCTGATCGAATTGTACAAAAATGCAAAAGTTACGTTACACCACGTTTCTCTGAAGGTTTTCTTTCCGAAATAATTGACGACCAATTCAAGTTTTAATCGGATCGGTGGTGTTTCACAACAACTGAGGGTTGTGTGTCTCTAATTATCAAATCAATTTTCTTAAGAAATGATTGATTCAAATTAAATTGAATTAATTAAAGAAAAGCGTGACTTCCAAATACATATTAGCTCCATAGTCAACATATAGAAGGACTCCCTTCGATCCTCCAATAAGTAAAAACAAAAGGTAGAAATTAACATTTACTCTTATTTTATTGGGCTTTTGACTCTCTATTCCGGTCCCTTAAAACCTGTATTAGGAGGTCTTAGTTTACCAAATTTGGACATGTCACTCTTTTTTTAAACGATTCAATCCATATACAATTTTTTCATGACAAAATGACCTTCTTAATTCATTTTTTGACTCTTTTCTGACGAAAAATCATTGATTATATTTATCGTGAAAATCCAAAGACATCTTCCATTTCTTTCCATTCTGGAATCAAGATAATCGATATATAGTGATTTTTTATATTCTATTTTCTTCTCTCTGTCATATCCATCTCTTTGTTCGGATATAAGTCTTTCATTTTATCTTTACTTTTACTTATTCTTTTCTTCATCTCCATCTAAATCTGAGCTCAAAATTCGTCATAAAACTTCAATCTAGGATTTTATTGTCATTTCGTTTTCGAATTTGTAGCTGTCGGGAAGAAGAAGACACTAGCGACGATAAAACCAGATGGAGTTTCCAGTAACTATTTAGAAACAACCAAGGAAAATTTCTTGTTTGATTTCATGTATAAAATTCCTTGTTTTACTAATGCAGGTACAAAATATTTTGTTGTGGATGTCTTTATGAGTGTTTTAGATTGAAGTAAATAGCACACAATAATCAGTTAACATTTACATTCATTAATTTGTCATTGGTCATTTTTTTGACGTGATCTAAATTTGGTGGTTTCGATCAATGTAAAGAACTCAACCATATAGATATTATCGGGTTTGCATATATCTATATTATTTTAATGTCTCAATTCTTCCTTGGTTACATATTGGTGAATTGTGTCTTGTAACGGAAATTCACTTTGTATGGATGGCATGTTGAAACAAAATGAAATGTCGAGAAGATATCTTTTTATAATATAATTGCTTAGAAATCTTCTAAGATAATGCGCGTGTATATTTATTTTTCGCATTTGGAAATATATCAAGATTTTGCTTAAAAGTTGGTCAAATATTACACCAGATTGTGGCATTTCAATTACTTGTTAGGAAGGATTTATCTACAACTTTTGTTTGGCTTCTGGTTGTGGAGAAAATGTGTTTGTCTCTTGTATATTAATGGTTGATTTGTAGGTGTGTACATATTGGTGCACCGGTGAATTTCTTATGAAAAAGTAGATCTATATGTGGGTGTGAATGCTTGATTTCATTCACACGTATTTTGTTGGCGTGTACATATTGGTGCACCAATGTAATTCTCATAAAAATAAATTTATTTGTCGATATGAATGGTAGATTTGTTTTGTTTTTTGTAGTTGTGTACATATTCATGCATCGGTGTATTTCACATGAAAAAATGAATCTGTTTTTTGGTAGGTGTATACGTATTGATGCACTAGTGTATTTCCATAAAAAATCGGTTTGTTCGTGAAAAGACGAGGGTACCCAAATACACCACAATCTTTTAAATATAAACCTATAAGTTCGATACCAAGTGTGATCGTCTATGGACAAAGTTGAGACAATACGAGGTATTCACTTTGTGTGATCTTCTATGGATATGAAATCAAGACAATACGACAACAAAGTGATCACTTAATAATAGATACGGTGTTAAACCGAAACACTATAGGATCAATATCAAGTGACTAGGATTAACGTACGTGTGTAATTCACTTAATTATAATAACAATATAATGCGGAAATAAAGTAAACGACACATCAAGATTTTGTTAACAAGGAAACCGCAAATGCAGAAAAACCCAAGGACCTAGTCCAATTTGGAATACTCTCAAATTAAGCCGCTATACGAAATCTAATACCAACTTCGTATAATTTAGACCAAGTAGACTACCTCTAGCCACCTAGTTTCCTCAGCATCCCCGCGCCCTTCGACTTCTAGAGTCACACACGTGAATAACAAGTCTTTTGGATCGTGTTCCAAACAGCAAACGATGAATCTGTTTGGTAACCACTCTAATCAATCTTTGCTAAAAGATATTGTTGAGTTGTTGACAAAGGCTCTTCCGTTTAAGCTAATAAACTCCTTTGTCTGGTTAGATCAATCTAAACTTTGATTACCGAAATAAGATTCTCAATCAATCAATATAGAGTCAAAGAATAATTATAAAGCGATGCCGATCTTACACAACTAGACAATCAAGTTTATCAAAGATAAACACAATTTCAGTTGGATCCCAGCCGATCAAGGTTTCTGACCTAAATCCACAAGATACGAAACTAATAAGAAATTCTTATTCGTCTTCAAATCTTTTATTGCCTTCAATAACCTGCTCAACACAACTTGTATCCTCTTGTGATCAACCACACACAGAACAAAGTATGTTAACAATGGATTATCCCAAGATGTCTTTAGATATGAAAATGGTTCTAAAGATCCCGTCGATACTTTGATCTAGTTTGGGTGAGCCTTATATCAGAAAGTTCTCAAGAATAAACAAACTAGGTGCAATTAAAGTTTCAACAACCGTTAGTCAATCAAATCAATAATCGAAAACTAAAATAACAATGCAATTATCTAGTTTCCCACCAACGGTACTCGTAGAGCTTCTTGATCCCACATAAGTCTTTAAACGAGCAATCGTAAGAGATTTCGCCTAATTAGGGTACTTTCCTCTCCGGATAGACGGCTCCACCAGAAACAACAAGAATGAAGTTTACCTGGATCTTAAGATGGATTGCATGAATGCAAACTCAAGTATTTATAGACCAAGATTGTTCGGACAACAAGG